>NW_013665622.1:625083-638541 GCF_000517525.1 Limulus polyphemus
AATTAAACTCAATTGTGATAGAATAGTTTTATATATATTGTTATATGTTAATTCTTGCCTGTGCTATTATGTAAGGATGATGCAAATGCCATCCCTACTATCTTGTTTGCATTGTTTTGAAGGATTGATATTACCCATCCCTATATTGACTTCCCTTTTTAATTTTTTTCTTTACCTGTAAGAAAACTGATTTGTAAGTTATGTATTTCTATAAAGTGAGAGATACCGTAAAAATTTCAAAATCCATGAGAGGAAAATAATCACTTGATTTATAACTAAAAGCCTTTTTTCAGTTATTTTCAATTGTAAAAATGTATTTGGAAAACTAATAAGTTTAAATGTAAATAAAATGGAGTTTCGTAAGATACAGAAATAGAATTTCTTATTTATAGAAAATAAAATGTTTCTTGTTTTAGTCTTAGGCGAACACAAGGTTAAAACTTTCTAATCTTGTCATCAAGTGATATGCGCCAGTAATAAGTTGAAATAACGTACATCGTTTGTATGAGTGACCACGTGACGACCTTTGTATTTCCTTACAAACAGTGGTATTGATATCAAAGAGAGGTTATTCTCAATATCAAAAAGTAAAACCACAAAGTTTTATGAATTATAATTGTATAGAACCTCAAGTGAATGGTAAGTGTTACTATTTCAAGTAGATTGTATAATAGTAGAATGATTGGATAAATAGTAAGTCGTTTATTTATTATATTTAGTTGTAGCAAAATAATATGATACCTAGAGGATTAACATAAGAATATGTCGTATGCCAGACATTATAACTATTGGAACATGCATTATACGTGAATATATACTTATAAAGTGAAACAGTTTGTTAAATTATATAGAGAATTACATAAGCGTCCTTTTCAGAACGATGAAAGTATGTAAATTATTTGTTATAGTTATATTATAATGTATAATATGTAACATAAAAACTGATTTATGTTATAATAGTTGTCTCGTTGAAATAAGGGTTTTACTTGTGAAAGAGAAACAGCAGATGTGTTAAAATTCTAAGACACATTGTTTGCCCAAAGTAACACTATCGTTAGTAAGAGCTTGTAATGATAACTTCTTTGTCCCATAGAACACTGTAAAAAGTAAATAAGTGAAAACTGTCATACGATGCAAGTGTGAAATGAAATATTTTCTCAAGAACAATAAAAATCATAATTATATGCATAGCATAAAGTCAAACTAGTGAAACAGTTAGATTGTCGTTACAATAATGGGTTTACTTGTAACTTTCAGGATACATAATTAAATCTAGACATTGATGAAATGTTGAGACACGTATAGACACTCTATCATGAGATAATCGTGGCGGCCTAGTAACGCGAAGTTGAAATCTGTATGCAATCCTACGGGACTACATGCCTAGTAACATCATCCACCTATAGAAATCTTAGTAAGATTAGCCATCCGCCTATAGTAAAAGGCCCTCTTGTATCGAACTATGCTACTTCCCCCCCTAAAATAGTGGCGCCCTCTGTTTCCCCTTCGTGGAACTATGACATCACGCATGGCAATGCTCTCTCTGCTTTCCGCTTGTCCTAGCAACACGACCTCTGGCGACACATTGTGGAACTATGACGTCATCGTCTCTGGTGTCTATGACATCATCGTATTTATATCCTCCTCATTGCCTGAGGTCGACACACGTTTGTTCCGCCCTCTGGCGGCGTGATGCGCAATAGCGGGGGAAACTACTATTCACAGATCATTGCATGTAGACATATAAATCTTCTAACATAGTTATACACTAATTGGCCATTTTTTAGGATACCACACGCTCTTGTAAAACTCCATTAACTTAATATGCAAAATAGACTGATCATGTGATGTACGTGATGATTGCTTGAGCCCTGTAAATGTGGAGACCTAGTCATAACATGATTATTCTGTTGGAGCATGAGTGTAGGTGCCTTTCTAGATTGGATGTTATTTTCAAAACAGTATCATCGACTAGCTGTTCAAAGAAATTTTCCTGATAGTATATTAATAGTGGCGAATTTGTGGAAAGGGATTATGTCAACGATTACCTCAAGCTGTGGTCTCAGCTGCTAGTGACAGACCAAAAAAAATGCAAAAGGCTTAAAAAACTCTCTTTTATATGGCAGCTAAACACTAAAACTAGTTATATCAGACACAAACACCATAGCTTGGAACACAAACTGTGGAATATGAATGGTTGGAAGCTTGTGGCTTTGCTGATGAATCGCATTCCACCCCTTTTTTCGCGAATAGTAGAGTAAATATATAGAGAAAGCTACATGAGGTACTTGACCCTACTTGTTTTAATTTAATAGTAGAGTAAATATATAGAGAAAGCTACATGAGGTACTTGACCCTACTTGTTTTAATTTAATAGTAGAGTAAATATATAGAGAAAGCTACATGAGGTACTTGACCTACTTGTTTTAATTTAATAGTAGAGTAAATATATAGAGAAAGCTACATGAGGTACTTCACCCTACTTGTTTTAATTTAATAGTAGAGTAAATATATAGAGAAAGCTAAATGAGGTACTTGACCCTACTTGTTTTAATTTAATAGTAGAGTAAATATATAGAGAAAGCTACATGAGGTACTTCACCCTACTTGTTTTAATTTACAAGTAAGCTTATGGAAGTGAGTTAATGTTTGGGAGAACGTTCTTTTGATAAGGTCCCCCCCCCCCCCAATGGCACAGCGGTATGTCTGCGGACTTATACCGTTATAAACCGGGTTTCGATTCCCGTGGTGGGCAGAGCACATATGGCCCTTTGTGTAGCTTTCTGCTTAATAACAAACAACAACAACAACTTCTGAGAAGGTTTGAGTCATTTGATTATGTTAATAAGGCAAATAACATCCAGAGTTCATCAGAATAATGATGCAATTGAAAAATATGTTGGAGGCTTATGTCACCTACCGGTTCGAATCCCCCCGTCCCACCAAACATGCTCGCCCTTTCAACCGTGGAGGCGTTATAAAGTGACGGTCAATCCCACTATTCGTTGGTAAAAGAGTAGCCCAAGAGTTGGCGGTGTGTGGTGATGACTAGCTGCCTTCCCTCTAGTTTTACACTGCTAAATTAGGGACGGCTAGCTCAGATAGCTCTCGTGTAGCTTTGCGCGAAATTCAAAACAAACAAACAAACAATGTTACCTACCTTGGCTAGAATAGTCACCAGAACTCAATCCAAATGATCATTTTAGGTATGAACTTGAATAGATGTTTTTTTGGCACTTGTGAATAATGTTAAAATGATAGATAAATAAAACAACGTTGAAATAGATACACAAATAAAAAGATTTTTAATTCAGGCTAATATATGCCCTCTAAAATATTGAATTCTGATAATGACGTGGAAAACGTCGAAATATGCAGTCAACATTTTAGAAGCCATAGATTGGCCTGAAATAAAAATGTTTTAATTGTTTGTGTGTGTGTATATATATATTAACGTCGTGTGTTATTTATTTATTATGAATTTGAATGTTGCATTCATCACCTATGCCGACGGCCTGACATGGCCAGGTAGTTAGAGCGCGGGCTCGAATCCACGTCCCACCAAACATGATCACCCTTTCACCTGTGGGACGTTATAATGTGACGGTCAATCCCACTGTTCGTTCGTGAATCCTACTGTTGTGTAAATATACAAATGGTGAGTTATATAAATAAATATTTGTATACAGATTATAAGCTATTATTGTGAGTTTTGATTTTGACAGATCATAAGAGTGGCTAAAGGTACAGATCACGTAGATATATGTAATTAATGATAAATACGAAGTGAATCCTACTGTTGTGTAAATATACAAATGGTGAGTTATATAAATAAATATTTGTATACAGATTATAAGCTATCATTGTGTGTAAGTATTTGATCATTTAGTAAATAGTCATAGAATGTAGTTATAATAATGCTTGGAGACGGCTTGAATGGGTAATGAAGAAAAACTTTAATATAAGTTTAACATAACAGCAAATGTACAACGTTTCGTAAAGGTTTTGTCATCATCACGTGCTACTTACAGGATGGAGAAATATACGTTATAAATACGCAAAAAAAAAAGAAAACAAACACACACACACAACCAGACTACTGATCTTTTCAAATTTTGAATTTTTAGTTGTATCTTAAACGCTTTAAATAACGTTTTGCGTACAAGTCTTACAAATGCGTGGGAAGAATTACGCATGTGCAGAGAATCAATACATTTCACTCAGCTTGAACGGGTTGTATCAGAGCTAGTATTTTCCTATGTGGGTTTCTAAGAAAAAATCGATACGTTTTTACATTTTTTTTTTAATTCTTGAAATGCACTGCCACATACAAAAGCTTTACTAATTAAAACCTACAGTGACAATCTCCAGTGTCCCGTATTATCACGCATGTTGCAAAATAAAAAATGTTATAGCCAGCGATATAAATGTAACGATCGCGTTGCTTGTACTTAAGATTCGACTGATTGTTCTGTGATTCTGCTTGCAACTGCCTGTTCAATACGACTCTGTGTTATTGAGGTCGTGAGCAATGCAAACAGTTACCATGACAACAGTCGTTTAAAATGCCACTCTAAAAGTTGAAGAAAGAAAGATGATATATATACTTTGTTTCCCATTGTTTATTTCACTCTAAACTCTGTACTAATTTTTTAAATAAGATTTAAGGTTAATGTTTTGTATATTGTGTGTGGCAGTGATTAGTTGAAAATCGTGGCTTAAGGTTAATGTTTTGTATGTGTGTGCGTGTGGCAGTGATTAGTTGAAAATCGTGGCTTAAGGTTAATGTTTTGTATGTGTGTGGGGCAGTGATTAGTTGAAAGTCGTGGCTTAAGGTTAATTGTGAAAAAAACAAAAACAAACTAGGTTTAAGTTATCTGAATAGGAATACAATGGTAACATATAAATCACACAAAAATATTGGATTTATATTTGAATGTAAAGTTATGTACGGATTAACTAAAAAGTATCTACAATACGATATTGTTATGCTACCCCAGTGAGATACTTTGGTTTTTGAGTAGATTTCGAACACATGTGACAACAGTCGGTGTCTTTTTAATAAACCACAACCAATGAATTTTACAAACATTTGTCATTTTACCATAAACACATGTTTAATTTATTTGAGAAAACGATTTTTTTTATATCAAGTTTTCTATTACGACTTTTGTATGTAATATGTATAGATCAACATTGTAGACTTAAAAGAAAATTGTTTATTTGTTTGTGTTAGAGCAAAGACACACTGGGCTATCTGCTCTGTTTGCCGCAGGGAATATAACCCCGGATTTTAGCGTTGTAACTCCGTAGACTTATCGCTGACCCACCGGGAGACATAAAGAAACTTGCTAGGAATAACAACAATATATTATAATAGATTCATTTCACAGATTAAAACCTGTACCATTATATTTCAATCTTAATCTGTGTCAGATATGGATTATTTGTAAAGAAACAAAACTATATTGAAATACTAGAATTGGCGGTCGGGCAGAATGGGAGTATATGGTAATTTTATTCTAATTTGTGATATTTGACAAATTGTAATGTGAAGATGTAATAATGAGATTTAGTTGAGACTAGAAAAGAAAAGAATATCGTTTCGAGAAAGAAATTATGATGCAGCAGACGACACATACGTATTTATATATCAAACTATTAATGGAAAAATCAAGAGCACATAAAAGATTTCTAAAAGTCTTTGTATTTGGAGATTATTTTATTGATGCTAACTTTATTAACAAAGTAGAGTTAAGTTGCAGACACACTTCGTCGATACGTCACACAAGAAGAAAAAGATTGTGAGAATATAGACTTTTTGTATTAGTCATAAAGCATGGAGTGTCAGAATGAGATGTATTGGTTATTATAGTAATACGTTCACATTATCAGAAAGGAAGAGATATAGTAACAACATAAAACACAACCAGCAGACAGGAAGAGAAAGACTATTAGAATAGCACGCTCACTTCTGTCAGAAAGGAAGAGATATAGTAACAACATAAAATACAACCAACAGGCATGAAGAGATATAGTAAAAAAATTAAACACAACCAGCAGACAGGAAGAGAAAGACTATTAGAATAGCACGCTCACTTCTGTCAGAAAGGAAGAGATATAGTACAAAAATAAAATACAACCAGCAGACAGGAAGAGAAAGACTATTAGAATAGCACGCTCACTTCTGTCAGAAAGGAAGAGATATAGTAACATCACAAAATACAACCAGCAGACAGGAAGAGAAAGACTATTAGAATAGCACGCTCACTTCTGTCAGAAAAGAAGAGATATAGTAACATCACAAAATACAACCAGCAGACAGGAAGAGAAAAACTATTAGAATAGCACGTTCACTTCTGTCAGAAAGGACGAGATATAGTTAAAAAATAAAATAGAATCAGCAGGCAGGAAGAGATAGACTATTAGAATAGCACGTTCACTTCTTTCACAGAGAAAGGAGCGTAGTATTAGAATAACACATTCACTTTGCTCAGAAACAAGAAGATTTAGTGTATCAAATAACACGTTCACTTGTTTCTAAAATGAAGGAATAGAGTATCAGGATATACATTTCCTAGTATTACTTGAGGAGAGACAGATTCACAGAATTTACAATAATTTCCTATGAATCAAAGCAAAGCTTGATTTTCTGAATAACCCACTCACGTGCATCAGAACAAAAAGATGCAAGTTACTAGTGAAGAAAAGGTACCAGCTAATATGCTCATTACTATCTGGAAGCAGAATAATATATTATCATACTGTTTAACATCCAGTGAGAAGAAACCTCAGACTTGAACGCTATTACTGGTATAACATACATAATTCCAATTAATCAAAACATCTTTGTTAGTGAAGAGGTGTAATAGTACATTTAGTGTCGCTGCAGTATATGATTACTGCCATAATTCAGTCCCCCGATCGGACAAAGGTTAGCTTACGGACGCTCGATTCCCAGCGGTGGACACAGAAGATAGGTCAATGTGGCTTTGCTCTAAAACCAAAAACAAAAGCCATAATTCAATTAAAGTGTGTCCCAAATCTAAAAGTGTTGTTTCCATTACCGATGTAAGATTTAGAATATATAAAACCGCTGCATGTATGCCTAGTATCAGAAGACATTTGGGTAAAAATAAGAGTATCTTATTATGTTTACGTTCACGCCACATTCATAATAAAAAAACAAAAAACAATGATAACCTTTTTATGTTTTGATGCATTTAAATATAGAATATTTGTATTATTCAATACCTTTAAAGTATAACAGATTTTCAGGCAACAGAGGATGTTGAATCAGCACGACTGAATGCTGATTTATTGAACATGAGAGAAGCAGAATGTAAAGAAATAGAGCTGAAAAGCAAAGAAATCTGTGAAACCGGCACTTAAAAATCAAGTGATTTTAGATAATTTTAAAAGTGGAAAGGAAAAATAGAACAAATTGTTGCAGGAAATATATATGTGTGTGTGTGTGTGTGTGCGCGCGCGCACACACGCGTTTCGGAACTTTACGAACTTAAAATGTTAAAATCCGGGGTTCGATTTCCCGAGGAGGACAAAGCGCAGAGAGCCCATTGTGTAGCTTTGCGCTAAAACAACAATTTAACTTAGCTAACATATAAGACACTCAGTTAACCCAATGAATCAAGCATTAGTAAGAAAATCAAGTTGTTTAATGTTAAGAACTTCAGTGTATTATTATATTTCATTGTTGAAGCAAAAAATGCAATAACGTATATATATATGTGTATGTATTCAAGTACAAAGTGAATTAATAGTCTAATTTGTGTATCAATGTTTGTTTGTTTGTTAGAATTTAAGCACAAAGCTACGCAATGGGCTACCTGTGCTCTGCCCACCACGGTTATCAAAACCTGGTTTCTAGCGTTGTAAGTACGTAGACATACCGCCGTGGCACTGGGGGGGGGGGCGTATGCGGGTATCGAAACCTGATTTCTAGTGTTATAAGTCCACAGACTTACCACTGTGCCATTGGGAGGCTTCAAACCTAACCCATGTATCCTTACAATATTTTATCAATTGTTAGGCACTGGAAATGAGTTCCTTCGCAAAATATTAGTCAAAACAACTCTTACAATCAGTTTGTTGTTAATTAACTCTAACAATGTTGACAACCTGTTCAGATCCCAATCCCAAAGTGGGTGTTCCAAGGTCCTTGTACTTTTACTGTGTGTATATTTATCTTAGTCTTTCTCTTTTTGGTAAAGTTTCTGACGTTCTAGCCATAACATTAAACTTGACTCGATAGTTTGATACCATATTTCTTAACATATTCGACGGTTATTGCGCACTAGGTGGAACTTTTATGGTGATGATATGTTAAATTTATTTTCAACCTCGGAGTATTATTCTGTTTCATTAAATTCATTAATTGTGATTAAATTCATTATTTTGGTGAACTTATTTTTAAATATTATGCGACTGAGTGTTTTATTCAAGCGTTTTATTCTCTAAAAGGCGTGAGCTCTTTTTTTTTTTCCTGCACGAGAAACTGTCGTCGTGTATGATGGTAGTTAGCGTTATTGTATGTTAATATGACTATTCTTACCACTTGGTTTTTATGTGCTCGTGGCTTATTGTTTATCGTGTCTGGCAAAAAAAAGGTCCAGGGTTCGAGTGGCGATATGCTGCTGAAAACGCTCGCACTTACATCTGGCAATATTATAAATGTAACAGACAACCCAGCTAATCATTAGGTGGCGAATACTGTTGACTAGTTGTCCTTCTCCTGACCAATGGCTCTTAATTAAGTGATAATAATGCCCGAAACCTATGGATACTCGACTTGTTGTTTAGCTTGTGTCATATAAGCTGCTTTATCAAGTTAGACATGCGAAATTCAAACCTATAAATATATATTTATCTGACAAGTACGACAACCAGCCAAAAATGAACAAAAACAGCATAATACTTCTCATTATAAAAATAGGTTTAAATGTGTTGGGAAAAACAAAAACAAAACGAGTGCTCACAAAAACTATTGCATATATTCCATTGCACCTCAGCAATGTGTTAATATCAAATTTGATAATGGATCACATTTATATTTTAAGAATATTTAAATAATATATAACGTTTTCAAAATAGATGTAACACAGGTTAATCTCATTATTACATGGCATTGGAAAACAAAACCCAAAACCTGAATCCTATCATCAAAAGGAATGCCTTTACGACAGTTAAAAAGAACAAGGAAATATGTGAAAGTAAACATCTTCAAAACCGGATTTATAGCAGCATATCAACATATAAAGTTAAACAGTGACAACTGTTAAAATCTTTTCATAACACATAGTATGAAAAAACATTTGCCAAATAAAGTATTATAATTTCTAAAAATAACGTAAAGAATAAATTAATACAAAATTTGTTATTTTTCTGAAAACTTTATTTCTAAGTTTTTGATTTTGTACACAGGCTGTCTCGTTCTTTTCATTCTCTCTGAGGAGCTGTCTGTGCCTCACGCAGAGAAGTATCATTCGTGACTGGCTGTAGCCATGCCCGTGTCCACGGGGTCATCCGAGGACCAGTCAGACCTGGAGGAGTTGCCCTTATTCCGTCCGTTTACCAAAGAATCCTTGGCAGCCATCGAGGCCCGGATTGCTGAGGAAGCGGCGCGGAAAAAAGAGCTTGCCGAAAAGGAGTTAGAAGATGCTGCGACTGGAGAAGGCGGCGAGAAGGAAACACAGGGAGGAGGAGGAGAAGAAGCAGAGAGAAAACCTGAAAAAAACCTTGAGGGTGGAATGCCCCTTCCAAAACCTCTTGAAAGGGATTTTCCGACTGAATTGTCAGCAATACCTCTTGAAGACTTGGATAAATACTATGAGAACCAAAGAGTTAGTAATATTTAATTTTGATTTGTTCTGAATACTATGATGACAGTAGCTAGGTCATAATTTTGTATTTTGTTTTTCATAATTACGCTCATGAAGATAATCATACTTACTAATTATGCTGTGTTTGTTCTAGATACTATGATGACAGTAGCTAGGTCATAATTTTGTATTTTGCTTTTCATAATTGCGCTCATGAAGATAATCATACTTAATAATTAAGTTGCATTTAAATTTTTATCTTACGCAATACTAAAACGTTTTTTTTTGTCAATATAACCTTTATCGCAAGTATGAAGAGCGTACTAAACTAAAGGCGAATTTCAGATTTCAAAAAGTAATTATAGATAGGGAAAGAAATCATTAGTGAAATTTGTACTTATATTTATAGACATAACAAAAACGAACTATTTAAGGTTATCAGGGGTGGATCCAGGATTTAAAGGAAAGGGGAGTTCGGATTTGAACCAGTTTATAACCTGTGTACTTCTTAGCCCTTTAAAACCAAGAAGAAACATCAATCAACAGCAAATCCTATCAATAAAAGATTCGGTATAGTTTTACATACTATCAATGACATAAGCATCGCCATTAGCAAGAGATACGGATCTGAAACTGTACGACTGTTCAATTTCTCGATATATTGTTTTTATAAGCATCGCTGAAATGATTTACAACATCAGATAACACGATATTGGAAGATAAGTCTCTCATTTTCACCTAAGACAATATGGCGGCTAAACTATAGACCACATGACTTTTTGACGTCATCACACAACCTTAATAGGTAAATCGTGCTCAGAAATGGCAATTTTTTGCCGAATGTCAGAGAATAAGTTGCTTACGATTTTCTTGTCATGTAATATTTCAGGTAGGATGCTCGATCACTCAGAACCTCCCCACACTCCAGGTTATCCTAGGTTATAACCACAGATTAATATATGTCGTTGGTATTTTCAATCGTTTAGATGTACGAAACTTTCGTACTTAATTTCACAAAAATCAATGTAATAATTTCCTACGTATTTATTACGAAAAATAAAAATATCAAGATCGTACTCTATTCATTCTGAAAGAGAAGCAGAATCATAAAAAAATAAAATTACAACATTTATTTCGTTTACAGAGTTCCTGTTTCATTACAGAGCCTTCTTATAACCTGTTAGCGTTGTTTAAAACAACGATTTTTACTACGTAGCAAAAGCTATAAACGCTTTTGCGTGTTGTAAGAATTGGCAGATCTGTTTTATTCTGTCACTTCAGATTCAATAGAAATATCCTGTTTTTGGCTAGTTACACAAGTATTTCTTTTAAAATAAATATATTTCTACAGGAAAAAAAAATAATCTAAACAAACTTTTTCGCCAATGAGAAACCAAACTGTAATAGGCTACGGTTTTCATATTTTTATTTAGGTGTTTTAGATTGTTGCTAGAGGGAATTTGGCAGGTTATAATAATGATGATGATGTGTGACTCTAGAAGTGCCCTGACGTGATGTCTCAGATTTTCTAAATTTTGGAGGAAAATAGATAACAATATTGAAGCTCCCACGTGGTTTTTGGCGAATATGCAGCCTATGGCATTTTAAAAGCGACTTTTCGATCTCACAAGGTTTCAAAAACATCTGACATGGGCGTGTTTTTAACGATCTGCGAGCTATAAGGTTTTGAATTAAAACGACATGTGACCTCTTTAGTGAACAGTTTTAAATATTTAACCCACCCATTGTGCTATACGTAAATGTAAGACCTTTAATCTCGATTTTAACAAACACTGGAGCAAGATGTACTATTTTTACATAATAATTATTGATTTAACTGTTGTTTATAAATAAATGGGAATTTCTAAAACCGTGTTTTTTTATAAACATTTTATAATGCTATTTCTGTAAATACAAAAGATGTTTAAAAATTTGAGTTCTGATATTTTATTCAGTAATAAACAAGATAAAACAGAAAAGCATATAGTCAATTAAATGGTCATATAATATATATCAAGAGGTATAGGTAAAAGAGTTTTATTCTCGAAATGTTTTGTTATTTTCCCCATTTAAACATATTTAACCTTAATTAAATCAACTATATTCATACAAATTACTAGAGCTATGGTAAAGATTTAACGTAGTTTACTAATACCAAATGTTAACAACACATTTGGTTTGGTTGTTTTCAGCACAAAGCTACACAATGGACCGACTGACTATCTGTGCTGTGACCACCACGGGTATTGAAATCCGAAATTTAGCGTCGTAAGCCTAAAGGCTTACTTCTGAGCCACTGGAGGCTTACATATTTGACTAAAATATTAAGGTTTAAAAGTAAATTTTTAGGTGTAAACAATTTTTCTTCCTGAAATGTAGTTGAATAAAAATCCATCTTGTAATTATGTGACCTATAATATTCTGTGTCCAGACCTACAAAGTTTATGAAAAAAATAAGCTATTTTTTGACCAATTGTCTTCTAAAAAAAAGCGGCCTTGCGATCTCTGGGGGAAACCATGTGGGAGCTTTAGTATTTAAACAATAGACAATTACTGGATAGTTATTAGATCGTCAAGAAATTAATGTCGCTTTTTTTTTTAGATGAAAAAAACCCGAATAACTTATATATCAAAACAAATCATTTATTAAATGAAATAATCTCTATTCTCATCGATGATGCTTTTCCATCTTACAGTCAGGTGTTAATGCTTGACGTTGAAGCAAAAAAAAACATGTCGATGTTCTCTTTAACATCTTCCACATTTGCATACATTTCCCCATTAAAATGGTGTTGCAGCGAACGAAAAAGATGGTAATCTGATGGTGCCATATCTGGAGAATATGGTGGGTGGGGGGAGAACTTCCCAACCCAACTCAATAATCTTGTGTTGCGTCAAACGTGCCGCATGTGGACGTGCATTGTCGTAGAGAAGAACACCTTTCCGATTGAAGGGCGTTTCTAAGGAAGGGCTTGATATAAACTTTCCAGTCGCTGACTATAGATCTCTGCATTGACAGTTCGCTGTGGATTGAGGAGTTCGAAATGAATTTCTCCTTTGATGTCCCACCAAATACAAAGCATCACTTTCTGCAGATGGAGTTCAGGTTATGGGGTTGGAAGTGGTTTTTGTCTAGGACTGGGCCTTTGTTTTTGGCGTTTAATATTCGCATAGAGAATCCATTTTTCACGTTTTTCATGGTTCACGCGCATTACGCGCCAGAAGAGACGAAGCAACGTTCACACGTTGGAATCGATGATCATCAGAGAGTTCGTGACGCACCCAAACACCTTCTTTATGGAGTTTTCCCAATTCCTTAGATGTTTATATATTGTTTCATGAGAGACATGAATTTCAGGGCCATTTCACGAGTGTGTTGCCTTGGGTTAGACTCAACACGCGTCTTCAGAGCATCTATATCAAATCCTACACGCCAGCCCTTGCTATCACACTTTTTAAGGTTAAAGTCACCTGAACGAAATTTGCTGAACTATCGTTGACACTTTCGAACATTTAAACATTTACATAAACTTCTTTGATATTCTTTGTGGCTACAGAGGCGTTGTTTCCCTTCTTGTATTCAAACAGCATTACATGCTGAATGTGTGTCTCGTCATGC
>NW_013665622.1:638831-644419 GCF_000517525.1 Limulus polyphemus
TCTTGACGACCTAATATTTAGTCACTTAGCGAGTTATTCAGACAGTGAGTCAGTTAATCTGTGAGTTTGTCAGTCATTTAGTGAATACTTTACTGTATTATCAATCGATTTCTTAGTGTATTATTCAGTAGGTTTGAGATATGTTCTACATACGAGAGGAAATGCAACAAGCAAGTTAGCATTTAAGTTTTATTTATGAGATTGAACTATCAATGAACGTAGCTGGTAGAACGCAGTTGAAGAAACAAAACACTTTATGTTATGTGGACTGGATCTTGCACTATTTTTACAGAATAATAAAAAATAACCCGTCCAACCACAGCAACGTTACAACAATGCAATATATTACAAAGCTATTTGCAATGCTCTCCATGACATTAGTATTGATTTGCATAGAAGATAACTGCATAATTAACCTTACTAAGACATATCTGAAAAAAATCTGGCTCCCACAGAATTCCCAATACGGAAGCAATAGTCTTTTTCTTTAATTTAACTGTCATTTATTAGTAGGAACTGTTGCACCTTTAAATCACATTCACCTACTTGTAACACGCGTATTACAGTGTAGCAGTAAAATAAAAGACCAATTAGTAAATTTGAAAATTGTAGAATGGTTTATGTATCTAAACACTAATTTGTATTAACCTTAACTTTTATGTTGAAAGACGTAAATGAGCCTCATTTTTTTCTGGGAATCGTTACAATCGTATGCTACAGCTGTTTTGCATCTCATTTTACAATCTTACTTTTAAAAACTAAAAAGAAATAGAGAGAAAGTTAGTATTTAAATTTACTGCCATAAATAACGCTAAAAATAAGGTTTCGATACAGTGGGCAGAGTATAAATAGTCCAGTGTACTGCTTTGTCCTTAACTAAAAGCAAACAAAGATGTATATTCTGTAGGTTTAAAAGTTTATGATTTTTACAAGCAAATATACTTTACGAGATAAATTAACATTTTAGAATTGTTTATATAGTGAAAATTATGAATTTTTAACCTACAGATTATATATCTTTACCTATACACTCAACAGGGGAAGTTTGTTAAGAGATACGGTATAATCTACTTTAAAACGCATTTTTATAGATACTTTAAACTATTATAAGTTTTAGTTCCGTTAATTTTTGGATAATAAATTTGTGATGGTTTTTACGTAAACTATTTTTGCATATAATAATTTATATTTTCTTTTTTTTTTCAGACATTTATAGTTATTAGCAAAGGTAAAGACATTTTTCGGTTTAGTGCCCACAACGCTCTTTGGCTTCTCAGTCCTTTCAATCCCATCCGTCGTTCAGCCATCTATGTTCTCGTCCACCCAGTATTCAGCTTTGTCGTCATTGTTACCATCCTTGTCAACTGTGTTCTTATGACCATGCCTAACAATGAGAGCATTGAGCAGTACGAGTGAGTGTCATATATCGTTTGCGCTGTTTTGCTCAAACTTAAAAAGGGAAAGTTAACGATTTGTGTACCTCTTGACTATTCTAGAAAACGTCAAATAAAATTTTAAACCATTAAGAAAATTGCAAAAGCCTAATATATGTATACACTACATGTCATATAACGGTAAGAGATACATTTGTTGAAAAATAATTGTGGATATAAATACAATGTTATAAACCTTAACATTATTCAGGGCCGAACTTAGGAAAATGGGGACCCCAGGGAAAGGGTTCATATCAGGGACCGTTTTGGTACTTTATACTTTTTGTATGGTATGCTACTACCTATACGACTTACTTCACCCAAATTTCATAGATTTTTTTTTTTTTTTTGCAGAGATCTAAGTGTGGTAAAGAAAAAAGTAAACTAAAAACCAATATACAAAGTTATTAAAAAATTATAAGACTCAAATACAATGGCATTCATAGACTTGAAAAGTTTTAACCTATTTTAAAAAATGGATCAATTTTTGACTTATATTTTTCAATTTTCATCTCATTTTATTTTTAACTTCTTTTGGGCCCAGGGCAGCTGCCCTGTTTGCCCTTTCTTTAATTTCGCCCTCTCATTTTTTAGTGAAAGAATTAATAACTATGAAAGAAAGTTTTCTTATATTAATTACAGGCCATTAAGTAGATGCATTATTAACTTACATTAGAAACAGTTTATGGCTGGATTTGTTATTCAGAGACAATAAGCATTTCAAACACTATGCCAACAGTTTAAGAACATAAAGTTACCTGTGTTTTTTGAATAATAACATGCAACATGTATCAATTTTCTTGAAGAGATAGGGGTTCTTATTATAAATAAATAGTTTGAATACCCATCTGTTGGTATAGGTGAAATAAAATCTTGCTTGTAACAAAGGATAGGAAATCGTATTTCTATTTTTTTTCTTCTTAACATCACAAATATTAAAAGTGCAATAAGAATACATAAAGGTACCAATACTGAAAAAATATATGAAATTAGAGTGGGGTACACCCCCCTCCCCTCGATGACCTTCCTCATGTCATTCTGTATCACTGTGTCCAGTTTGGTGCTGATTGATCAAGAAGTATGGAAATGTATAAGGAACAGATACACACACACCGACATATTGATGTTTATTTATATAGATGTAACCAAAATGTTCAGTTACTAAAGTTAATGATAGTTTATTTCTTTTGGTAAACCATATATTTTTGTTTGTTCAATAATATTTTCATGAAAATACAATATTTTCATGAAAATACAATATTTTAAGACTTCTCATGCAAATTTTACAGTTATTTTTGTCTCTTTCAGGGTTATTTTCACAACAATATACACAATTGAATCATGCATCAAAATGTTAGCTCGTGGATTTATACTTGATAAGTTTACATATCTTCGAGATCCATGGAACTGGTTAGACTTTGTTGTTATATCCCTTGCGTAAGTATATCTAAAGATTTTTAACATACTCTGTAAACTTGCAGGATCAAAATCATAAGATAGAAAACCCGATAAACCTACATGTATAACACTTTCCTGTTTATTCTCACTTCACTTTAGAATATCTCTAGCATACCTTCCAAATTCCTTTGGTTAAATTATCAGGTTATTGTATATAAATGTCTGGTATTTTTATGATTAAAAATATATTTTCATATATATGTATAAGACAGAAATAAAATTTATAAAAATGACTTTTTATTCATGTCATGGTATTGATTTTTATCAATTTATACAGTATAGTGTTTAGAATATATTAGTTTAAGTACTGGACTATGGTGTGTTCTACTATAGACTTAATAAGCTTATTACACTTGAAATATTTGAATGGAATATTTTGTATAACTTAATGGTAACAGGGAAAACAGTGTTTAACTGAATATGATACCTCATAGTATAGAATGATAAAATAAACATTCTCAAACAAAAAATAAGAGGTGATAAATATAAGTATTTAATGTTCAAATGTTAATGGTAAGCCTCGTGGTCACATTGTTAGGTAAGATTTCTGTCCTTTCAGTAATACCAACTTCAAAGATCGACAGTATTTAGCATGATAAACAATTGACACTCACATTCTTAAACCCAGATAGCTAATCGGTTATAATATTTGTCCTGCTTATCTTCTCAAGGTAAACATAACTGTTACAACTAAAAGATCATAACTACATTTTAACTCTATGATTTTATGCTTTAAAGCACTAATAAGTTAATCATTCATTGACTGAAAATTAAATTGTATTGCTAAACTTTTATTTATGTGTGAAATAAATCTTTTATGGCTAATAGTAAACAACAGTTTCTGTGTGAATTTAAGTGCTGTAATTTCAAAGTAGTGTCAAAACTTACAGTTTAAGAATTACATTTGGAAAGCATTTCCTCTTCTTTTGTCTAGGTACATAACAATGGGAGTAGAACTTGGGAATCTCAGTGTTTTGAGAACGTTTCGTGTACTTCGAGCCTTGAAAACAGTAGCTATAATTCCAGGTACAGCAAAAGACTTTGAGTCTCAGCTTGAGAAGTAATATTTTTATTGTGTCTTCATTTTTAGGATTAACTAAAGGGACTTCGCATCACTGTTGTGCATTGCTGTACATTAAAATACTTTAAATGTCATTCAAATAAACTTTACTTACAAGCAAAAATACAACACTTTGTAAATGTTTCAAAAGTTGTTTGTTAATATGTAACAGTACCTCACCATTTCTAACACTATAAATTTTAATTAAGTCTAAGACTCTTTTTATAGGATTGTATTTATTTGTAATGAATTAGATGCAAAGTTGTCTGTTTGAGTATTGAACCCCTGTATATGCAGGATTTGAGATGCTAGTATGAGCTGTGAGTTCTGGGTTTAAGATCTTTCTGAGGGAGATTGCTTTTGACCTATTTCATATTGTTATAATTTCTTGAAAATCCTTATACATCATTTATGTAAGTAGTGACTTATAAATGACCCAAAAAATGGATACCTGTGAAACAAATACTGTTACTTATAGTCTTTACAGATATGCATATTATCTTCAACTTATTCTGGTACAAATCCTGGTTATTTATATGATTATTTTTAAGTAATTGACTTGTGCAGTTTACTTGCATCTTGAATAACAATTACACAAAATTTAACACACTAATCATATCAAATAATAATATTTAGCAAATTTAGTAAGTCTTAATATTACTTCCATACTGCATTTACTACATGTTTTTTTACTGTAAACTTTTGTACTTTACAGGTTTAAAAACCATTGTAGGTGCTGTGATAGAGTCTGTAAAAAACCTGAAAGACGTAATCATTTTGACTGTGTTTGCTCTTTCTATCTTTGCCTTGCTGGGATTACAGGTTTATATGGGTGTGCTTACCCAGAAGTGTATCTTACAGTGGCCCACAAATATCTCAGATTTGGAATATCAAAATCATGTTTCAAATGACAGTAAGTATTTATCTTTGTACGATATTTAAGAAACAAAATAGTTTTTAAAGTTATTTTGAATGTTAATATGTCAATTGTTCTTATAAGTTCATTAATGTATATTGAAACTAATCAAACAAATGTATATATATGTGTTTACATGTAAGATGGTTAGAAAGATTGTCAAATCTCTGTCTTCTGTAACCAGTAAAGAAAATATCTTTATTCATGTAAATTTTATCTACATTTATGTGCAAATATTTTGCAAGTAGTTAGTGAAACCCTTGTAAACTAGATGTAAAAAGTTCATAAACTTGTGTTAATCTTCTAGTTTAGTCAAGGGTTGTATACTACAACAGTTCTGTAAGACTTATATCTGCTTGGCTCTATTTCTGTGTCATGCATATATGGACTGAGGTCATACTCATTTTGAGGGTTGGTACAGAGAATTGTGCAATTTAGTATGAGGTTGATGTTTATCTCTCTCTTATATGTGTAATAAAAATTATCATTGACATGTGTAATCTGAGGATTATGGAACATTGCACTAGTGTCTTGGTCTGACTTAAAAGTGTAACATCATCATTATTCTTGCCATGGTCTTCATCTTGTATAGACATGATTCTGACTTGTTCCAAGAGCTAGGTGCAGTCAATAATGAATGCCCGGCATGACCAGGTGGTTAGGGCGCTTGACTCGCAATCTGCCGGTCGCGGGTTCGAATCCCCGTCCCCCTAACATGCTC
>NW_013665622.1:644760-654920 GCF_000517525.1 Limulus polyphemus
GTGATGACTAGCTGCCTTCTCTCTAGTCTTACACTGCTAAATTAGGGACGGCTAGTGCAGATAGCCCTCGTGTAGCTTTGCGCGAAATTCAAAACAAACAAACAATAATGAATATAGAATCTGTTAATGAAGATTTTGTTTATTTGTTCACTTGTATTTGGTTGTTTTTCTATTCTGTCTTGTGTTCATTTTATTTTCTGCATAATATTTTTGAAATATGCTGTATTACGGATACTTGATAATTTTCTACTGGAAATCATTGTATCAGAATATGAGATATATATATGTCTGCGTGTTTTTATTAAGTACTCACTTGATGAACTATTTATTTTATAACTGATTAAATTTGTATACAGATATAATTTTGATTTATAAGTTTCCATTGAAATAGCTAACTGGATAAAGGAAAATGGAAAATATCAATTATGTGGAAACAGCTCTGGAGCAAAGTAAGTGAAGGAATTTACAACTTGCATTTTCAGAGAATCAACCATAAATTTGTGTTAAAATAATCTTTCAATGTATGGTAGTAGTTTAGAAATTTAACACATGTTATCCATAAGTTACTCAAAGATGATTTACTTTCAAATGTGTAATCAGTCATTTTCTCTAGACTGCTTCATTCTTAAAGCCAAAGTATGCACCATATTTATTTGATGTGGAGGTTTTCTTCAGTATTTATTCAACTTGAGTTCATTGGTATAACTAACTAGTGGAAGAATAATAATGAAATTTATACATTTAAAATTAATGTAGGTGAAAGCATTAAATATTAGAAACATGGTTAAAATGTTAACCACAGTTCTCTCGTTAGCTTCTGGAAAAAACCTAAAATAATATGTTTTCAAATACTTAAGGTAGTTTTTTAGACATTTTGCAGCATTTATTTTTCTAATTTTGATTTTATTAGCCCAGAAGGAAGAATGACAAGACCAATGTCTGTGTCATAGTTAGTACTTAAGAAGTATCCCGATGAAATCCATAAAAATGTTTTTTTGATACCAATATCAGATCTATGAGTCAAAAGAAACCAAATGACAGATATTTATGTTTTGTTTGCAGAGAATAATCGTTGTATATGTGGTATATAAACATAGTATGCTATTTCTACATTCTGATATTAATATAATAATATTCTAAATTAATCAGTTATTCTGAGTATATGCAGTTTTTATGTGGTCAAGAAAGTCATTTAGATAATTTTATTCTAGCTGCCTTTGCTCCTTTATTATTTTTTGGAGACACCACCTGTTTTACCCTAGGGTGGTACGAATGTCATTCTGCACGTAGTGCAAGGATATTGATTGCAGTTTTCTCCACTGGTTGGTTAGGTGATGTCCAAGAAGTCTCAAGGGAGAGATTCTTGCCATGTCTGTGGTTTCCTGTGAGTGGAAAAAACAGATTATTTCCCTGACATTCAAGGGTGTAGCAATTTCCTAGAGGATTTCAGACAGGTAACTGCTGGGAATCGCTCATCTCCACAGCAGGCTATACAATGCATGATCTGAGTCTAGATGGTCTGGACCTAGATTCCATTGAACACTTGAACGATACACAACTATGAAGCTGCAAGACAGTCACTGCCAACTTGTGCCAAAAGTTAAACTTAGTGGAAAATCAGTCAATCTGTTGGGCTAAGCTAAAGGCTCAGAAGAGAGGTACCTTGGAGGGCTTGGCTTTCTACACAAATGATCTACCCCATTTGCAGGATAAGGCTTACCTTGTGACCAAGCAAGAAGTCTGAAGTTTTCTAGGTTTCATTTCATATTGTCAATGCCTTGTGGCCAATTCTTCATAATACCATTATCAGCTCTCACGAAAGTTGAGACACTTCAGATGGAGTGTGGAATGTGAGAAAGCATTTTAGTCCCTGAAGTATTCTTCAGTAGATGCCCTTGTGTTGGTGTATCCATGACAAGACTGATTTATTGTTGGATACAAGTGATAGTGAAATTGGAGCATTGTTACTGCAGTTGCAAGATGGAGTATATTGTGTATTTGTGTTTGCTAATCACATGCTCATGAACCTTGAATACTGTACAACAAATAAAGAACTGCTTGCAGTTGTGGGTTTCACAATACCTTTTTGATAGAAAGTTCACTGTTTGAATGGACAATGCATTGATGAAGTGGTTGATGAACTTTTAAAACCCAGAATAGATTCTAACACACTGGATAACAATACTGCAGGAGAATGATATAGGCATGTAATATTGCCCTGGCCCAGAATATGGAAACACAGATGAATTCTTTCACTGCATATTCAAACCCTGTCCATTCATTGAATGTCCTGGCATGTGGGAGTTTAAACCATTTCTGTCACAGCAATGACAAGCCATGCAGTAAGAGATTCCATCAGTGGATGGGTGTCACATTGCAATCATTGCTTTAGAAGCTCTGGGAAAAGCAAATAGAAGGACCCAAATCTAGCATGGTTGCTTCTTGCTGTTCAGAAACTTAAAATGTGACCAGCTAAGATAGAGGAATTTGCCATAGTTGCATGTAATATATGGCTTTTGTACAAGTGGAAAAAGATGTACCATTATTAATAACTCTCAAGCCATAGTTTGCATCCTGTGTTAAAGCTAATGTTCCTCAGTGCATTTCCAGGCTTTGAATATCACTAAGACTAGAAGATATCAAGGTGTGATAATGTTTGATAGCCATTCTATTAACCACATTTGAGCCTAGATATCCAGTGTTGGTTTCAACACTGTGAGGTATTTCCCTGAACAGGATAAACTCCAACAGAGAATCGTCCTGGATATTGCTCATCCACTCTCAAAGATGAAATGAGGGCACTTATATATACTTGTGGCCATCAATTAATTCACAAAGTGGGCCACAGCTTATTCATTGGTGAATATGTCAACACATTTGGTGGTGGTTGATGCATTGGAAGAGCACTGGATAGCTTGGTTCAGATTACCTGAAGAGATCTATATGGATGAGGGAGCTAACTTTAACAACCAGCAGTTCTCTTAGTAGTGTAAAGTGCTGGGTGTGATGAAGACATGCACTTCACCATATCAAAACCAATTTGATGGTTTAGTAGAGCAGGTAATACCTACTGTGAAGAGTATGTTTCCTAAGTCTGTTAATCTCAAACAAACCAATTGGAACAAGCACATACTATATGTCATGATTGCCTATTGTGCAAATGAGCAAAGCGTAATAGGTTGTGTTCTGAACATGTACATTTTTGGGCAGGAAATTTTACTTCCTGTAAACATGTTGCATGGTCTTTTCTTAGAACAAATACCCCACAATGTCTACAAGAATATGTGGCACGGTTAAGGTCTGCAGTAGTTGATATGCTCAAATTTGTGTGTCAATAGCTAGGAAAGACCACAGTATGAAAGAAGAGGTGCTTTCAAAATGAATGTACCAGAGTGGAGAATGAGTGTGGCTTTGGTACATGCCAGTAGCAGGGAGTCATTTGGCTCTGTTTTTATAGGATCTCTTCTTGTGCCCAAAGGAGTCAGTCTATTAACATATGAATTACAGCAGTTAAGAGAAACACAAAAGAACATAGTGCACTTCAATCAGCTGTGTCTGTATGTAACTGACAAACCTCTAGTGAACTAGCTTAATCAGGAATCACGGGAGAATACCAGTAAAAAAAGCACACAAGAATGCTGTTTTATCCCACTGTGATCCAAAAGATGAGGGGGAACATAGGTGAGAGTACTTATTTGACCATTAAGGATGACATACAGGAGGAAGTGCCAGCTCTTTGTTAAAGGAATGTAATCATATACTGCATAATTATGCCAAATGTATTCTGTGTTAAAGGATTATATCTTATGCTTGTGCTGGTTTACTGTCAGAGAGTTTTATTTTGTCCCTGAAGTTTTTGTAGTCACTTTGAAAGAGTTATTTTCAATGTTTCTTTTACATTGTAGATATTTCGATTGGATCCTGTATTTATATATATATATATATATATTGGGGTCCTTTATGTATATGTGTTTATAGTTTGTAAGCCATTTTCTTATACTATTAATTTTAGTATATTTTATTTTCTTCATTGTTAAAGGGTTGTTTTATGCTGCTTCCTTTTGGTTTATTTCATATTCAAAGCTATTTTTATGAAGAAGTTATGCTCTGCATTGATTATTAGTCATTAATAAAGGGTATGTTTCATTTTGTATTTTAGAGTAACTTTTAAAACGTGAATTTGGTTTGTAAATGGTTAAATTTATTTTGAAAAGGTTTTTATTTTTCATTGTTTGTGATAGCGATAAAGGGCCTGTTTCTTGTGTTTAAATTATGTTGTATTAGGGGTTTATTTTGCATTTATTTGTTTGATATAGTTATCAATCAGTTGGTCAGTGTTAAAGCTGTTTTGCTGCAATATGATAAAAGACTATTGTATCACTGTTAAAGAGAATATTTCAATTGGGATTATGTATTACACATATTTGTTAGAAAGAGGGTTGTGTTGTATGTAAGTGTTTACAGGAATGAGAGAAGGTTACCATACTCCTCAGCCGGTGCTTGTGTATAGATTTTATTGGTTTTAATTGTTGGCTTGACAACAAATCTGATGTCAGGGAAAGAGGAAAAGTGTGGTACATAAACATACCTTGCATTTTCTACCTTCTTGTATTAATATAATATCATTCTAAATTTATCAGTTATTTGAGTATATGCAGTTTTCACAAAACAAGTGGTTGAGAAAGTTGTTAGGTTGATTTCGTTCTAGCTGCCTTTTTTCCTACATTTTTCTCTGGAGACAATACCTATTCTACCCATTGGATGCATGGGTGTAATGGTGTATATTGTGCAAGAATGTCAACAGGAGTTTTATCCATTGGTCAGTAATGTGGTATCTCAAGGTTATGGTCTCTATTATTTCTGTGGTATTGACCAAAAGTGACATAGATGGCATTCATATTTTTCGAGGGACAGTATTATAGAATTTGGCATATAGTACTATGATTTCTTAGTTAGTTCCCTCTCTTTTAAGCTCAAGCCTTCAGTTTGGTAAGTGAAGTTTAACTTCTTTCTGTAACTAGTAATACTCTCCTAAGTTTAACCTGTAACACTTACTAGTCCTTAATAAACATCTTTATAAGTTAAGATTAAAATAACACGTGTAAATTTTCAGTAACACAGATGTAGATGTATTAAAGAAAAACCAGCCTTTAAGTATTTATTATGCACTATTTAACATTAGTTTTTATTTAATACATCTATGTTATCTTTACAAGCTGTTAGAAAGGTCTAGAGAGCTAGCTATCTAGTAAGGGCACTATTCTACATCCTTTGCACTTATTTAACTTTGATTGTTTTTTAGTGTAAAGAAAGATTCTTTTCATTATGTGTTTTACATTGTGTCCAGTCTGTTTCTTTCTCAAACTCAGTCAAGGTCAATGAACTTAAAATCATTTCATCTCTTGTTGAATCTCCTTTTATTCTGAGGGCATATCCCATAACTCTAAGGGAAATCAGTTTGACCTGAATATACTAGAACATATGCAAGAAAGAATATTATAAAAAGTCATTTTTAGCATGTTTGACCAGTATAGTTATATATGATTCTATTTGAATATTTGACTTTTAAGCTTTATTTATGAAAAAAAAAAAAAATCTACTACTGACAAAAAAGTAAAAATAAACAGGCCGGAATTTCCTCATCATTTACAAAAATACCGAATCTACAGTTTTCAGTGTTTTAAAAAGTTATCAACAGAAAAATATATTCTTAACTAGTCCAAATTCACCTCTTATATGATATTCACAGTAGTATATAACTTTACCTCATTATACTTGCATAGTTTTTTTACCTTTGACCCCCATATTTTAGCACCTTCTCAACTTGTATTACTTAGATGATGATGATGAAGTACTGTATGAAGGCGATTTTCTGTTAATAACTAGTTTGAACACTCAAAGCTATGAATTTGGCATTATGGTAAATGATGATGAAATCCTTACATTTTCTTTATTTGTACATTTTCAGTAGTATATTCCATTTTATGTTTAATTTTACTAACAAATAATACTGTAAAAAGTCGCAATGTTCAAAATGGAATCATAAGCTACATGAAATTCTCTTATAGTTAGAGTGGACAAACATGTTAAAATGACTTTTTTTTGATAATCATCATATTTGTATATGCAAGAGTTTTTTTTGTACCCTCTTTGAACAAAATATAGGCATCGACCATTCTGTTTCTTTTGACTCTGTTGAATTGAAATTGGTGTGAAAAAATTATATTTTCTCTATGTATTTGAATGAGATACTAACTACATGTATAGTAATTGATATTGACTTTTGGACACTGATCTTTCCAGTCCTTTATTAGAACAAATGAAATGCATGAATGAATGAAATGAGCAAGTGTGAGGTTTTTAGTGAAAATAAGAACTGTTCTAAGATCAGTGATTGAAATTTTTAAAATTGTTAAAGATTTGGATATTCTATAAGTGGCTGGACATGAAAAGTATTTCATATTTTGATAGAGTTAGCAGAAGTGGCTTGTATATTTTAAACTTTGAAAGATAAGGTACAAGTCTGTTCTTAAGTTTTGATAAAAATTCTTATGCTCTTGTTAGCAGAATAAGGAACATTAAGAGAAATATCAAGTCTCTATATGATACCAGGAGAATGTTTTTACATTAGAAATATTTTTAGAACCTTTTTATGAGTGCTATGAGAAAGAATTTTTAACCTTGGTAATTTTTCTATAAAAAAAAGAAAGGCAAAACTCAGACATAATTAATGTGGATAATAAATAATGCTGTTTTTTTAGGGGGAGGGATTGAAAAATTCAATAGTGTAAATCTTTTGATGAAATTTTTCCTAAAAATTTTAAATATTTATTAAAAACTGTTGAGGGGCTTCACTATTTTCAAAAAGTTTCTGGAATATGTAGAAATTTGTAGTAATTGGAATACTGGAAATGTTATTTTGGTTTATAAAAAGTTAACAAAGAAATAATGGGCTTTTCTGTGTAACTTTTGTTGTTATTGGCCTACTGAAAGGAACTGCTAGTAATCATTAATAAATTTGTTTTGAAAAGTGGAATTCCTTAAGTAGCACTTAGTATATTTCAAAAAGGTTATGTTTTGTTTCATGAACTTGTTATGAATTTATTTTTATTTTTTATTTTTCTTATACTTTTAGCATTACAATAGTAACAATTAAGCCTATCCTTATAACAACTTCTATACTCATTTGCTATGCTAAACTTTTCTCTGCTTCTTATTCTTTTTGCATTTAGTTTTTCTGGCCCTCACCACTGTCTAGTCGTAGTTTAAAACTTTCCTTATAGCTGAGTAAATAGCCTTAGCAAACAAGCCAGCCTCTACCCTATTTAAGTGTAAACCATCCATTCCAAAAAAGCTCCCTTCTTCCACTGAACTGATCCCACAAGTCCAACCAGACAATCTGCTCATCCTTAGATGCTAACCTAAGCCTAGCATTTAGCCCTAGTGACCTATTTATAACTTCATCTGCACAGTTTATTCTGGGCAGTATCCCTGACAAAATTACATTATGGCCTGTTTCTTTAAATGCCATTATTAACCCTTTACTTATTAATTAGCTCCTCTGACCTACCTTTCCCTACATCATTAGCCCCTACAAGCACCACAAAAACTGCATCTCTGCTAGCCCTCATTTTTATATCTCCTGCTCTGTCAGTTATATCCTCCACCTGCTACTCTGGTTAGCATAATCTGAATCTTTTCTTCCACAGACTATTCTATCCACATGCCTTGTCAATGAATCACCTATAACTATAACCACCTTATCATCCACATCTTTCTCTGACCCTTTTGTTTTCCTTCCCTCATCTGTCAAGGCTTCTGTAACTTAAGATATATCTGTTTTGTGAGAAGCATATTGATGTTTCGGAGGGAGTAAAAAGAATCTGAGTATGATTGTTAAGAAAAAGCATGAAACCAACCAAGTATATAATATTTTTTCATTTTAGAATTTGTCCTAAAGGGTCTGTATGCCTGCAGGGTTATGGTGACAATCCTAATTATGGTTATACCAGTTTTGACACATTTCCGTGGGCACTTCTATCTGCATTCAGGTTAATGACTCAGGACTATTGGGAATCTCTTTATCAAATGGTAAGAGCTATTTATAGTGTAGTGCAAACATAATTTTGTCTTGTATCGTTCAGTTTCAACTTGAAGCTCTAATGTTTATTAAGCAGAAGCTGAACACGTGTTTCATCATTGTTTACCCCATAATTATTCTACACAACACCAATATATTGGCATATTGTCGTGATTCATGTCGGTACGTAATACTTTGGTATCAACCATACAATAAGAGATGGGCTAATTGAGAAAAAATAGTTAAGAGACTTAAGTTATGGTAAACTAAACTAATCCAGAGATTCAGGGTTTTGAGCATCACCACAAATAAAATGGAAGTTTTTAACTATCTATTGGTTTTTCCAATGATGAGATGGAGAAAAATTATTGTTCAGGGAAGTTAAGCCTCAATTACCTTTCCTATTTTCCAAATTAAGCAAAACATGTTACCTGGGGTTTCTGCTGCTAATTGTGGAACTCTTCAGAGTAACATTTAACAGTCATCTTACCCATAGGTAGCTGTATTCCAGTGTTTCAATTTATGGGGCCTTGCTGTGCTGAACCAAGATATTTAAACATGCATCATAAATGGATATATAGATGTATATAAGTCTTATTTAGTTCTAGAAATAGAAGATTGTTTTATTAATATATAAAGTTTTGAAATAAAATAAAAAAAATAGTAAAAGAGGGTAAATAAACAAAAATTCATTTATTGGAATGATTTTTGTTAATTTACAGAAAACTTTTCAGAGATTTTACTATAATATATTTTGTATTATTTACATATTTTTTTAATTATCAAATAAGCACAGTGTCATAATTATGGTGATAATGTTTAAAAGTTAAAATGTTTGATAAACATTAACCTGACTACAAAAAAATCTGCTAATCAGAATTCATAAAACATTTTGTATTAGGTTAAAAAATATGTACAAATAGCTTGAAACTATGTTTCATTTCTTAGAGAACCACAGTCATATTTTTAAGTTTGTCTACAGTCACTTAAAGTTGTCAGTTTTTTCTTAAATGATTTCCTTTTTTCTAATCTAACCCTCTGCTGTTTTCTGATTTTGTTTAACATATGTTCATTTTTCCAGTTGCTGCAAATATTTTACCCTATGAATTATCAAAAGCAAGTTGGCTTTAAAATACAAGTATCTTGTGTTACTTTAAAAGAGGCTGCTGTAGGAACTATATAAACAGCTTTAATCATGCTAGAAAGATGATACTAATATTATGGTGAAAAGTAAAACTCTTAAGTTTGTTGCACTTGGTAAAATAATGTACCAAATCTATGAAATGAAAAATTAATTTTTCACTAACTTAAGTTATAACATTTTGGACAACCCCTATAGTTTTGAGGCGAGTTTGCTATAGTAATAATTAGAAATACATTTCTTTTGTTAAATTTGTTCTGAGCTACTTAGGTATCCTTTCATAACTTTTGTACAGAAGTCTTTTTGTTTTTCTAAATATTGATTGCATCACTTTCTTATATTCAATTTTAAGTATTTTGGTATATGATCCTTTGAATATTATACTGTAAAAAAGGCTTTAATATCAGTACTCCATTCAGCAACATGTTTTTCTGAGATCAAAATAAAGAAAATGATGTAATTCAATATATGTCTTTTTTTGTTTTTTTACCAGGTGCTAAAATCTGCTGGTCCGTGGCATATGCTCTTCTTTGTCTTGATCATCTTTCTGGGGTCTTATTATCTGGTCAACTTGATCTTGGCTATTGTGGCTATGTCATATGATGGGTTACAAAAAGAGGCTGCGAAAGAAGAAGAAGATGCTGCTGCAGAAGAGGCAGAATATGCTGCTAAACAGGCTGCAAAATTGGTATAATCATCATGTTTTTGTAGTCTTTTCTTATAGTACTGGATGATTTAATTTTGAATCCTAATTGAGGTGAATAATTATAATGACATGAATGTGATTACAAACAATAAAGTGTGATTTTCTGTTTGTTTCTTTCTGTCTTGAGGTTAACTGAAGTCTGTAACATACAGTAAACAAACAACATTGTACTAGAATTTATTAGAAATGTAGCTCATGTGATTTCCATAATATATATATATATATATATATTA
>NW_013665622.1:655327-683062 GCF_000517525.1 Limulus polyphemus
ACGTACTTTCGAATGTTTTTGTAATGGTTCATAACTTCAAAAGAAGTACAAATATTATTAATAGTAGTTGATGAATTTTGTTCAAGGATAATTTTTATCTTTTCAAATTTGTTTAATTTTAACCTTTTCTTATTCAGTTATTATATTATATGTGTATTATATGAAAGTTTATGAACACATTAGTTTCTCATACATCTACAGTTTATTGAATTAAAATGTTTGAGTACAATCAGATTAATAACAGATTTAGGACTGTTATAAATTTGGTTCCTTGTAGCTTAGAAAAATAAAATTCAGTGATTAAAGATCCTTTGTTTAGATACTTAAAACCTCAATTTTTGGGTATTAAAATGTAAGTAGTAATAAACAGAATTGAACTGATGAGTATTAATATTTTGAAAAAAGAGTTTATGTTGTTTTTTTTCACTATTTTGTATTTCTTTTTGTGTGCAATTGTCAAAAACTATTAATAAAATTAGTCAAAGGTATGGTTATCTGCTTTTGTTTTACTTTTTTGAAGTTCGGTCTTTTGTTATTTTACAAAGATTTTCTTCTTAACAAGAGGTTTGAATGAGATAAATTTTAACTCAATCTTTTGAATTGCAGGCACACGAAGAAGAGGCTGCAGGAAGAAAGGGTGACAATGTTGTAAACAGTCCATCAGAGTTTTCATGTCGGTCTTATGAACTTTTTGTTGGTCAGGAGAAAATGACTGAAGAAAAAGACATGAAAGAGAGAGCTAGCATAAAGAGTGCAGAAAGTGAGAATATGTATGAGCTAAAGCCTCGAATAAATGGTAAAATCAGAAAGGTACTTCTTATTCACTGATTTTCTTACTAGCTACATATATTAATATTCTTGATATAACAAATTGTAAGAAGTTTGTATAACACCTAATTAAAAGTATAATTTATAGAAAAATATAAATTTGTTTTACCAAAGTTGTTAATTTCTGAAGAAATGGAGAATCATAATTTGTTGATTGAGTGTTACTCAATTTATGGATTACGCTTTAATATAAAATGTTAAAGTTTATATTTCTTGCGTGAATTTAAAAATCTTGAAAAAAAATGCATTTTTAGAAGCTAGTCTTCTATTCCTATAAATTTTCTATCTGGTTATTTTTATCACTGAATCACGTGGTAGCTCATTTTTCTCTCTCTTAATGGAGAATTAGAAATAATTAATATAATTAGCATTTATTAAAACTTAACTTTTAAAGGCAATATTTTCTGCTGGAAGAAAATGTTATGAATATTGAGGCAAATCTATAAAAGGTGTGAACAGTATATCACTAGAGTATTTTTTTGTTTATATTATTCATCCTTTACGTTACTTCTAAATTTAACATTCATATCTTCTTAACCTTCCAGTCTACTAGGTGTAGTATGAAAAATATGAATCTTGTATTTGGTAACAATAAAAATCATTCCTTTATATGCTAAGAATAGTTTTGACTAATTTTGGCTCCTACCATCCAAGCGAGGCCAGTAGTAAAAATTAAATGTAACCCAGTATAGAATTATATTACTCTTTATATGGAAGTTTCACTGTCAGAATTAATTTTTCAGACTTGTCATGAAATGGTTTTATATTTAATATGAGTTTAATATACTTAGTGTTACAAAGATATGTCACTATTTATGTAATGCTAGAAATTATAAAAATATATCAGTGTTTGAATATTAAGAATTTTAAAAATTAACAGAAACGTTTTAAAAATATAGTAAGAATTTAAACAAATAAGATAAATATAAATTCTTAATATTATAGCTTATATAACTTTCCCAATAATCATTATGGTGCACTATAATATTGTTGTAATGTTTCCGTTGTTAGACAGGAAATTCTTTTAGATTATTTGGTAAAAAAGAATAATGTAGAGTCCAGTCCACTGAATCATAACTAAAACATTTTATTTCTTTTACTACAATTTTTCAGGTATATCAACTAATACTCACTGATAGGCCTAAGTTCACAGCATACACTAAAACAACAAATGCATTTGCTTGTTACTTTTCTACTACTTATGGCATTTTATTATAAGCCTCTTTGTTAAAACACAAACTCATTATTCTCAAAACCAAACTAATTGATTAACAGACAAACTGACAAAAATATGCCAAAATCAAGAATGAATCATCCATTGTAATAGACTCACAAATCATTAATCACCTGTGACCGTATCTCACATTTTATACTATTCAAATAATTTCCTAAACATAAGTTATGTGTATCATCCTATGTCAATACTCCCTCTGGTAAAACAATAATATAAATTTACAAATCAAAAAAAAAAATCACTTATAATGATACCCTTGTTTTTTCCTTTTGTTGAATTGGTACCTGGAAAAAAAATCTTATTACTTTTAACAAGATTTATTACTGTATGTGAGATTTTATCATACACTACAAATGTTAAAAAGAGCTTCCAATGGATGAAAAAATTGAATATTAATGGTTGGAACAAAATAAGTAGGAATGAAATGGGAAATATTTTTTGTAGATGACATGACGTGAGAAATAAATCATTAGATAGTTGGAATCAGTCAAGTACATTTAACACATGTTGTTACATTTTGTGTTAAGCTGAAGTGATTTTATAACTATAGTTTTGCTGGTTTGTGTAATTTAAGAGATAGAAACATGTTGCTAAATCACAACAGCAAAACATTATTGTTTATCTGCATGTGTTTTTATTGCAATATAACACATTTATTTAAAACCTAAGTTGGATTGACATTCAAGCAGTACCACCAAGACATCTGTTCACAGATATGTTAAACTTATTTTCAAATCTATTCTGAGCATCTTTCATAATCTGCACATATTTATTTATTAATTAACAATATAGATCAAGGCCATTTTAGGAGTAGTGTGAGCAGTGCTCCTGCACACCATAGGGGCATGAGTTTGCATCTTTGAAGGCAAGAATAGATTAGATTTTTTGAGGTGGAATGCAGGAATTTATATCTTGAACAGGGAGCCGTCAAAGATTAATACAACCCTGATGTATTGGCAAAATTTAATATTTTGAAATTTTTGTAGCTATGAAATTGTTAGGTGATCCTAGTAAGTGTCTTTATGTAAAATTTTAGCTTTATTAGAGGACATTAGATGAATTTAGCTTTTAAATTTTTATCGCATTTTGTTTCAATAATTATCAATACACATTGCTCACTCTAACTAATCTAGGCTATACAAAACAGCCTTGTTTTATTGTAAATAGTATACTTGCAGGTATTTGCAGAATATAATTGTTGTCTATTTATGTTTATTAAGTGTTGCTGTTTGAGATGACATTTAATGACATTTTATATATTTTTTGCTGTTAAGATGATGACATGTTCTGAATAACAGGTAATACTTAAGATAATTAGCTTTCTTTTTCTGCCAAAGACTATATTATGGAGCTTACAAAATGTAGAAACTTTGACAACTTGGAGAGATGTTTATATTCATAAAACAGTATTTTTAAAAAGTTTGATTTCTAGCTGTATGGCATCCTTAAAGGTAAATTAAAATTTGTTCTCTAAATTTTATAGTTACATTCTTTTTATTCAGTACACAGCTGCAGACTTTTCTGAGTCTTGTATTTTATACATGACCTTAAGATAGTTTATGCAAATATATCAGTATGTCTTTAAGAACCATTTATTGTTTACAAATTTCTTAACCCCTTCCATAATTTGCCCAAGATATCTTGGGTTCTCTTCATGTTTCAAAAAATGTTTCTCATGATGATTTGGATAAACTGTTTTTCATTGTATTTTTAATTATTTGCTCAAAGTTTTTTGCATGTTATCATTTATTACAAATAGTGCTTACTAGATGGCATTGAAAATGCTGCTTGTGCTGATCTCTATCAGATTTATTCTGAATTATGTATAATAAATACTAGAGAAAAACATTCCTATTCCATACTGTAGTTTCATTGAAATAGTACATATCACATAAAAGTCCAGATTTTTAACATTCATTTATCATGTATATTTGGTGCAGAAATATAGTAAGAGATCATAAAATAACTTTTGTTTCATTAATATATAAGTATAGGCTATCAAAAAGCAAAAGAAAAAACCTGATTTTTTTTTAGCTCATTTCTGGAACAAAGCCTGTTATGGAAGGGATTAAGTATGTAGATTTAAACTTACAATAGATTAAATATTTTTGTTAGCATATATTTTGTTTATCTTTTGATGTCTTCCAGTTGTCAGAATGTTTCAATTAAAAGTTAATTGGGATAATTATCCAAATAGTAGTTGTTTAGAACAAACTTTATTGAAATTTTAAATAAATAATATTCTATGCTGACAAAGAGTTCTTGGCTACAAACTTTCATAACAGATGTTTCCATTGACATCTAATTTTGAGTAACTATGAAACTTAGAAATACTTTTAATGTAGCCCACATTAAGTTTGAAATTAAAGCAATCATAATAAATTAGGAAAGAGGTAATTAAAGTGTACAATTAGACAGGTCATGTATATTTTACAGTAGCTTTGTGCACTGTGCACACTAGTGTAAATAAGTGCACAAAGCACTCATCATTCTGGCTTAAAAGAACATCAGTGAATTTAATATTCTCATACAGGTCTCATAATTGCATATCAAAATGTACTAAAACAATGAGTCATAAGATTTTGTATAATATTTTGGGAAAATATTTATTTGAGTGATTACTTTTGGAATGAAGAAATGAAATTGTAGGATTAACATCATGATGTTGAAGCTGTTTTTGATTAATTTCAATAATTCTTTCAAAAAACGTAATATAAATGATGGCTTTAAAGAAAAATCTTTATTCTCTTTTATAGCATTTTTGTTTTCTTTCATCAGGCAATCTGATGTTCTTTTCCAGTTTTGAACCTGAATTCTATCTCTGCTCTCTTCTGAGCAGACTTTGAATGAAATGGCCCAATGAATTCTAAGAAATTTCAAAAGTTTTAATAAGTTAGGGTAATTCTAAGGTAAATACTTTTTTATCTTTAATATGAATGAACAAATGGCAGACAGTTTGTAAAATCACAAAAATACTAAGATTTACAGAGATTTAAACAGAAAGGAAAACACACCCCTTATATTAAGAGTCTTCAACCTAGAGGTCCTTTCACTTTCCAGGCCAGCCTTAGTCTTCCTGGCTCACCTTTTAACCTGCGTAGAGGGAGCCGAGGAAGTCAGTTCAGTTGGCGTAATGGGGGTCGTCGCTTTGGAGACAAGAAGCCCTTGGTTCTTCAAACGTACAGAGATGCACAAGAGCATCTTCCTTATGCAGATGATAGCAATGCTGTAACACCCATGTCTGAAGAGAATGGTGCCATAATTGTACCTATGTTCACCAACTTGAATTCACGACACTCAAGTTATACCTCTCATTCCTCTCGGATCTCCTACACCTCCCACGGTGACATGTTTAACAAAAATGTCACAAAGGAGAGCCAACTGAGATCTCGCTCAAAGAACCTTCAAGGACATGTTCATGAGGTTATTGTTGTCCATTTCTTAAATGTTTAATTACTTTAATCGCTACCTCTGCTTCTTTCAAAATTCATTCCAACACAAAAATGGAATTGCCTGATTATTAAAAAGCACGTATTTGAAATCAAGAACTAAAATGAATGTAAATATTATTTTTTATGCATGATGTAAATTTTATTGGTGTGAAGTTTTTAAAAGTCATAGTCTGTTTTCAGTGATGAGGCCTGAATGGCTGAAAAATAAAATAATAACAAAATAATGTTGTGCTTTTTGATTTTAGTTTTGTTACTGGGCCATTCATTCAAATCTGCAATTTGCTTTTTCCTGAGTGATATTTTTCTTCTTTTTAATATGCTTGCATGCTAATTCTTACTTGTAGTATTTCACAGGTTGCTTCACTGGCACCCAAGATCTGTGCTTTCCTAGGTATGTGATAACTAAGGGGGAGAGGGTGGGGAAATACCTTCTGATATTCAAAAGAGGTTTAACTTTGGTATATGCTTAACATAATACTTTTAATGTTTAAACTTTTTTCTGTCTTTAATTTAGGAACCAAATTATTGCCTGCTTTCTTCTTTATTTCATGGTGACTAACAGATGTTTAATAAATATTACACACTAACTTTTTAATAATTCATTTTATTTGTTTTAGTGTGTTCAAATATGTCTATTGTTTTAAAACAGAAATGAACAACACTATATGTACATTCTGAATCAATTTAACAAAAGTTTAATGAATTCAAAACCTATCAGGAAATTTGTTTGCTAGAAGATTACTTACTGCATTATGCATGATTTGTTTGAAAAAGATGCCATGAAGTGCATGTGCATGTTTCCTTATAATACTAGACCTGTTTGAGAAAATGGTAATATTTCTGATACTTTGTTGTAAAAAGGAAGTTGTTGTAATAGATTTCTTAATAAAGTTTGAACTATAGTAAATCTTCCATTAAATGTAATGATAGGTATTTGTTACTGTGAATAGTTAGAAATTTTTCTTGAAAAAAAAAGGTAAAATTAAACTGGAAAAATTTACACTCTTTAAAAACATGTAAAAGTCACAGTAATATAAAAGGTTTTAAATGCATAATATTTTGATCTACATAGCATACCTTAGTTAGTGAAACCAAAGTAATAATTTTTTGTATAGTAATAAATGGAAATGTTTTGATACTAAACTTTATACTTCCTTTTAATTTTGAAGAGCAGTTCTACATTTGTGATTATATTCCAGTTTTTTTCAAAAGAAATAAAATATTGCTTGCCATGTTTGCTGTAGACCATTGCTGCCACATTGTAAAAATTTGTAGTAGTTTCAAACACACCCTCAAGTAGAAGAATAATTGTTCCATTTGCCTTTAGCTCATGACTGTTTGCATGTAAGTTAGATGTATTACATATCTGATTACTCTGACAGTAACTAATGTAATACAGCATTTATAGAATTAAGATACTTTGTGATCAAAGCATTTTATTATGCGAGAATTCAGGGATATGCTTGGGATGTATAGATGTTTGTTTTTCAGAGATTCAATAAAACTTCTGTTGAGTCATCACTGAGTTTCATAAAAAAAATATCCTGTAATTTAATTATCTAATTAGTTAGTGGCAGTCTCATCACATCTGAAAGATAACAATGCTATTTTTCACTTTAATAATTTTTTTATAAAATTAAACTTCCTGTTTTTTGTTTTATTCTACAACTGTAAAAGTTAACTATTATTATTGAAATATTGTTTTATTTCTTTAGATACAAACAGTAAAACATTTAAGTTTACTTTAGAAGCATTTCATAATCCTGAGTGGGTTTACATTATTTAATTTTGTGTTACGAAGTGTTAAGCTAGAGAATTCTTCTGTAATAGCTAATATTATGTAAATACGCATACTTTTTGACATTATTGTGATTCGTGCTTATAAACAAGGACAGGTAAGATTTTTAAATTTTTTTTAGTAATCATTCTTATCAATAATTTACAAAGTGATCTCTCTCTGCTTTTATTTACTTGCCTTGATTTTATCATAAAATTTTATGTTACATAAGTTTTGTATAGTGTTTGTTAATTAAAGATTAAAAATAGCTATAATGAGATAGAAAAAACACCATACAATAAAATTGTTTTGCCATCATTAGTTTTGCATCATCAGGTAGAGAAATGTAATTATAATTTTTAAAGAATATGGAAAGCCTCCATTACATACATAATATTTAATTTTATGTAGTATTACATGGTATTTAAAGAACTTACTTGTATTTAATATTGCCAGGTTATGTTTTACTGTTGAAAAAGGTGACTGCCATATTCCTTAGATAAAATCCATTGAACATGTTTTCAAAAGTTAAAAAAAACTTCACATAAACAGTTTCAGTTTACCTAATAGTTTTACTTTTAGCTTTTTCAAACTTTACCTAGTTAGTATGGTAGTATTAAAATTCAAATAAATGTATGTTAAAATGTTCATAATTATATATATATATGTGCTGTGAACCCATTGAATTTCTTCCCATAGCTAGAGAAGTTTTAATTGTATTGTTCCTTTAAGACTGTAGAATAGACTGACATGTTTTTCCCTTTGTTTAATAGACTTGGATTGTTGTAATGTTTTGTGTATAGTGCAAGATATTGGATTGTAGAATTTTGTAGGTTTAGTTGCTTGACTTCACTGTAAATTTAGCTAGAATATCATTGCTTGTTTGGTTTGAGAAAATATCACAGAATAGGTTTAGAATTATATTTAATAAATTACTGAGATTGATTTTGTCTCTTTTTCAGTACTGTCTATTGTACGTATATAAGAACTTGTAATTTAGTTGCCTTATAAACACAGAACAGAAATACTCTGTTTTTTAATGTTTAGTTTTTCGATTTAACATATAAAATTGTACAAACCTAAACATTTTATAACTTTAAGGATAAGTGTTTACTTTCATTTTATTACTTAACTGCACTGATTTGGAAACAAAAGTGTTGTTACAGTTTTATTGTGAAATATATCTTAAAAGTGTTTTAGTATTTTACAAGTGAATTTATATAATAGCAACATGTGGAATGTAATAAATATCTAAGGTTATTTGGATGAGGAAAAATCGAATTTCTATTTATTAAGAATAAAACCATGAACAAACTTGATAAGAAAAGTATACCAGTATCATATATTTTACACAGTTATAATTCTCTGCTATCATTTTGGGATTAATTTCCTGTTCAATTTTTTCAATTTGATGCATACTTTTTTTTTATGAATTCAGTGTCTTTTTACCATGATGATCATTATGTTAAACAATTTATTCAATTAGTTGCTACACATTAATCATCATATTTTCTGTTGTATAGTTATCTGTTATTTTTATTCAGGATTACCTCTTAAAATGTTTCATTTAACAGCCAGAGTTGTAAACTTCATGAAAAATTTGAGGTCCAGGCAAACATAAGTTATATTTATTTCATATAGTAGTAATTTAAAATTGATTTTTTTTCATCAAAGAAGCATATAATTCATGAATTTTAAAGCACATTATCCAATTTTCTAAATCTCATCCTGATATAACCATCATGCAGGATCCTCCATTTGAAGGTGAGGACTGCATAACAAAACCAAAACAGACAGATGATGATGCAGCACAGAAACAGACTGTTGTGGATATGAAAGGTAATATTTGTGAGTTAATGGTATTTTTTCTATTTTGAAAAAAATCTGAATATGTATTATTTAATATAATAAGGTAAATCAAAAACATTTTCACTTATAAGATGTTTTTTCACAGAGATCCTTTTTTTTTACAATTATATTTTGGTACTACTGAACAGTATTAGATATAGTGATAAATTAGTTTGATTATTTTTATTTATGTATTCATTTTTTCCAGATAATGCTGTTGTCCAACATAGATATTTAAATTCTGTGTAAAATGTAACAATAATGTTTGATACTTGTTCATTATAAATGTTTCATGTATTTGAACTATAAATAATATTTACAGTATGCAGTATTGTTATTGTTTCTAGCTCAGAATAAACAGCATTGCAGTTTTAACTATCATTACATTTGTAAAGAACTACTTTTTTAGAAACATGCTAAAGCCACATGTGCAATACTATTAACTAAATTAGATGATAAGTGGATCACTGGTTATTTCATTTTACTTGAATAATAATTTATAATGTAGTAACTTGAACTTTATTATTGGAAATTTAAATGTAGTTTTATTTAGTTACAACAGTTTTCAACTGAAATATACATGTAGTTAGAATTTGTGTACGTATTTCTTACAAAGTTGATTATGTTATGACTGTGTGATTTTGCATTTCATTAAATATATTACTATTCAGTGGAATCAATGAAATTATTAATTAGGATAGAATGAGATATAAATTTGAATAATGTGAACAAATTACAAATAATGAAAGTCCTATATTTTTCCTCAGATTTGGAAATTTTTTTAAAACTACATTTGGAAAGTTAGCACTTAATTGGCAGGTAAATTATTTGACTACCTAACTGTTAAATTTGCCTACCAAATAAAATTTCCTGAAGTCCCAAAGCTAAATGTCTCTTTCACATTTCACGTATCCAAATGCAATCGTTAGAAACTTTTTAGAAACAATTAGTTTTCTTCAGTTCATTGTAGAAAGATGACTAAAGTCATAATGTTTGTTACTCTTAAGAAGTATCTGCTAGTGCTGAAATGCCCCCAATATGAACTTACTCAAAGTGAAGACAGTGGATGGTTTAATATTTGGTTCTAAAAAATGTATTGTTTCCAAAAAGCTCTAATCAATATACTCTATTCAAACTTTGGTCTCACTTCTTAGTATCCTGCCACGCTACTCTCATTCCAATAGCTAAAACTTAAGGCAGTTATTTTATTTAGTGAAATTGTAAACTAGTTTTGCTTATGTTTATTATTGGTATTGGAAGTTAGTGTAAGTGTTTAATGTGAATTTAATAAGTTAGTAGTGTTGACATTGTAAGTAATGTCAAAAACCTATCCTTGTTGACCATCCTCAATGGAATTACAGGTCATACTGTTTGTTAAGAAATAAATTTAAAAATCAGTTAAATTGCAGTTATAAGGCTTTCTGTTTCATAAGTTTTGAAACAAACACTGGTAAAATGCAGAATTAGAGTAATAAATGTGTTCTTATTTTTTAAACTTATTTTGTGGCACTTGCAATAGAACTGCTTGTTCTGAGTCAATTCTGTTACTTAATATATGGAAAGCAAAGGACCACTTGGTTTTATAAAGTTGTCTTTGTATATCCACCATTAAAGAAATTAAAAATTTAAACCCACCCTTTATTTTTCATGAATATGTTTATTCGCTCTTAAACTCTTTTAAACTGCTTGTCTCCAGGCTTCTTCTATTGCCAAAGGTTCAACTCATTTCATATGCCAATGACCACTGTTAGAAAAGTAAAAATGCCTTAAACACGCCTGGGATGTCTTTTCCAATTTTTAAATGTATGTCTTTGTATCTTTTTGTTTTTAGGGTATAATATAAATACATCAGAGGCCTTTATCCTACTGATCCCCCATATAATCTTGTAAGCTTCAATAAGATCACCAGTTATTTTTCTTTTCTCAAGAGAAAATAAATTAAGAGGTATTATAATCAATCCTATGTATGGGATTCTTTTATAGTAGATGTCTGTGACTTGTTGGCGATAAATTTGAACAATAAATGGACAGCATACAATGCACTTGTTTTAAAATAATGTGTATATATTCAAAACAAGTCAAACATATGTAAAAAAAATTGTTTCCCTATTGGTAATCAAAGTTATATCTAAAGCTTTAAATAATTCTCTTTTCTTGTCAAAAGTCTACACAAGCTGGTTCAGTTACCTTAGAACTCAATTGGCAAGATAAATTATTTTTCTTTACTCTGTTTCTTACTACACAATCTGCGATAGATTCACTTATGTCACCCCGTGGGTTACCACAGTTGTATCCAGAACTTTAAATAATTGTCTCCTTTCATCAAAGTCTACACAGGCAGGTTCAATTACTTTATAACACTCTTCAACAAGACAAATTATTTCTCCTTATCTCTCTTAAACTGTGAAACTCACTTTAGAATATCACCCATTATGGCTAAACTAACAATCACACAGTCTAACTTCAATTTCACTAACTTAAGTTTTTCTGAATTAACTTCACTTAACTTGCACTCATTTTGTCACCCAATATATATATACATTGTCCAACTAAGGCCTAGACCTTTCTACAAATGATGAGGTGCTATAATGTAACAATATTCACTTAAGACAAGGACAAATGTACAGAAGGTTTGAATAATGTAACGTCAATTTACAACAGTTGGACTACACATATAACTTATGACTCTTACTGAGTTATGTAACAAAATTTATTATAACTATCACCTTCAAACTAATTAACTTTGACACTCTCATTATGAAAACTAGATAATAATAATTAAATATAATATCACGAAATGAACTAAATAATAACTAATACACTAAACTGTCTTCTATATTCAACAAGAGATCTTATAACCAACCCTTCCATATCCAGAATAATCTTAGTAACCTTCCTCTGAACCCTCTTCAGTAGGTTTTCATATTCTCACAGACCAAATAGTTACTTGTTTTATATATTTCTTGTTCAAATTTCCTATTTTTTTACAAATTTTTGCTGTATATAACTTACAGTGTGGTAGATTCTGGATTGATAAACTAGACAAAATATAGTGGCATGAGAATAATGATGAAGTACAAACTTTTGCATCATGTACAATGTTTACTTCACTTTTCCAAAATATAATTAAAACATGATAATAGTTGACATTTTTTACTTTTATCTATGAATTTATTTAAAATGTTTGTTCTTTAGTATCCCTCTTCTCTGTATCTGATCAGTATTGTGCATTTAAATTAAAGTACAAATACAATGAGAACCATAGGCAGTTTTAATAGTGTTATTTTAAAAGTTTTATGAGCTTTCTTTTAATAAAACATTTCTTTTAAAATGCACATTTTTGTTTTCCAAAATTTCTAATTGTCTACCCCATTTTTGCATTTGTTTACTGTTTTGATATTCAGAAAGTACACCACTGACAATTAAGATTTTGGGTGATTAACTAGGCACCATATTTCTGAAGTAAATTATTGGCTTAGCTCACACATAAACTTGAGATTGGTTTTAAATCATTATTTCAAGAAATACTACAGTGTATTATAGTGTTTTGAAACTTGATATATTAAAAGTACTATCAATTAAGATATTTTTAATCTAAATTTGATATGTTTTTTTTTTTAAAGATGTGATGGTTTTGAATGATATCATTGAGCAAGCTGCAGGAAGACAAAGCAAATTAAGTGACCAAGGTAAATACAAGTTTTTTGATAGGCAATTTTGAATAATATGGCATACAGATAGTACACATGGATAAAGATATACACCTATGTTTTGTGCTTGTTCTCTCATTTGAAGCTTTGCTAGTCAATATTATATTTGCCACTTTTAGCTTTTTCTAAGGTTGGCTAAATTCTTTCTAACTAGAGTGAGTCAGCAAAATTGTTTTGTTAATACAGTTAATATAGTTTATTGAAACCTATTTGTAAAGTTAACAATAAACAGTCTTGAAGTAAGGCAAGTTACACCAGAGTCAAAAATAATCATCTTATAATCTTGCTTGCATTAGATTTAAGACAAAGTGCATCACACAAAAACTGGAATAAAAACAGGTGATAGATTTCTGTTAAAGTATTATAGCAACTTGGTGAAATTCAATACAGGTTAAACTAATTTGTGTAAAAATGCGAGATTTTTAAGATTCATTATAAGTTACAAGAAAAAACTAAGAATTTATGTTATTTAGTTTTAAACTTAACCAGGAATGTAGTGCTGCTAAAACACTGCTCCACTACCTGAAATTGAAGATGGGTTCTGACACTTACAAAACTAAAACTGTGTACATGAAAAATAAATTATTCAGTTTACACCTGAAATTAAGTATCTTTCATAACCAAACTCTCAGTGTATCAGAGAATACCAGCTGTTTGTGATCCCCCTGTCCATTGGTAGAATTCTCTCAAGCTGCTCAGTACATACTCTGTTACTCTCTTTCACAGCTGGCATCAAACACTGTGTGACAACTCTGGCTCAAAAGCAAGTGTCAGAGCACTAAAATGATGAAATGTTTTTGTTATACATCCCATGGTTATTAAGATGTAAATATGGTAGTAAAACATGTAATAAAATACATTTGACAATTATACTTAATGTGTTTAAAACATACACAGTTGTTTAAAGGGTTATTACATAGGCCTTGATGGATTTACTGTCTTGAAGCTTTTACATGTTCTACAGTAATCTTATATGCTTAATCCGAAAATTATATCTATTTTTCTCCATCGTGTACAGATTTTTCACAAAACATCATATGTACTTTTACATAAATGAATTACTTTCATTGAAATTAGGTCACATTTTTTCTCACTGCTTAATTTAAAGAAAGTTGAGTTATGTGTTTTCTCTTGGTAATATATTTGTATTCAGTTTAGATCTAATGTAAATAGTCTCAAATAATTAGAGCTTCATATATTTTCTTTATTAAAATGGATTTGCAAAAATGAAAATGAGATTTCAAATATGAGATCTTTATCCTGATGGTGACGTCACACATAAGACAAACTTTGACAGGGCTCCAGCACTTTAAAATTTAGTACTACACTACTGAAAATGATATCAACAATGTAACCTTGAAATTTTATTGATCAGTTTCTCTGAGAATCAGGAAAAACATTCTTGCCAGTTTAAAATTTGGTGTGATCTATGCTTATAGTTTAGCTATAGTGATTTTTGAAATAAAAGCATTGTAAAATAAGTATTGACACTATATCAGCACATTCTGTGGTGAGATTTTTATTTTGTTTTAAAACAGCAAGTGATTAAAATAAATATATGGTTCTATCTTAACTTACATAAAGAAGTATATAAAAGCATTAAATCTCTGATTAATGCAATAATCATATTTTATTAGTGAAAATGTATTTAATGACATGTATTTCTTCTAGAACAAGAAGAGGAAGAAGGGGAGGAAATGAAGTTCAGAGATAGATGTTTAGCTGAGTGCTTGAAATACGTTGACATTTTTTGTGTTTGGGACTGTTGTTGGTGTTGGATTCGCTTTCAGCAGATTATTTCCTTGATTGTTTTTGATCCTTTTATGGAACTTTTCATAACCTTATGTATTGTTGTTAACACTCTTTTCATGGCCATGGATCATGATAATATGGATCCAGACTTTGATAACGTTTTAAAGAAGGGAAACTATGTAAGTTGTGCTGTTATCTAGTTAACTAATTTGTTTTTTCTTCATTCAAGTAACTGCATGTTACTATTATACAGAATAGTTTTAACTGAAGCTAACACAGTTACTTTGTACATCTGTCGTAACTGTAACTGATAAATATGTGATATGTATTGACATTGACCCTAACTGCAGTTAATACAATTTTTTTACTTTAACAACAACTGATAGTGGGTACTGCATGTGTGTATGTTGACGTTAATTAAACCTGACAGAAGTATATTGAGTATTTGTCTTAACAACAGCTGACCCAGGCACTACATATAATAACTATAAATACAGTTGACATGGCAAGTTTACTGACTCTAGCAACAGCTTTCATGCATATTAACACTTATAGCCATGATAACTGACAGATAAGTTCAAAAGTATTCACAAAATACACATTCTGTAAATGTTTTCTGAAGAATAAATTGAACTAGAACAGCAAAGGAAAGAAACATACACTCATGAAGTGAACAAGTAAAACAAAATTTTTATTCACGAAAATTGTGTAAGTTTTCACACTTATTGGCCAGCTTACAGTTTTTTATACTGTTTATGGCTGCTGGTGTGAGAGGCTTTCTTACACTCATCTGCACAGGGCAAAGACAAAGGTAATTCTGATTTACCAAGATTCAGACAAAACATTAAAGTGCAATATAATACAATCAAATGTTATGTAAGTCACAGACTATTCAAAATAAGATTTGTAGAAAAGGTAAATCCATAACTCGTATCAATTTGTACAAGTTTCTGCATCACTTCTCAAGGTAGGCTTGTCCTCCCAGGGGAGGGGACAGAACCAAAGTAATGTGGATCAACATGAACAAATAGGAGAAATTATGAGAATATGTTTGACTAAAGTTGTATTCTAAACTAGCTATGGAATAGTAAAATTAACAGCTATTTGGTCATTAAATATCAACCCCAAACTGTAAATGGCACAGTAAGTCATATGTTTACATAATTATAGCTGAAACAAGGTACAATGTAAGAAAGTGGATGAGGTGTTTTTTCATTCACATCTCTAAATTTCTATCTGTCTCACGTATGTAAATTTCTGAAAGTTTATTACATTAGTATCTGTAGATAAATCCTACAGGCTAATATAATTTGTGTTTTTTCACAGTGCTAATGTTAATGCTAATACAGTAGTCCCTCGTGGATAAGACCCCTCCCAATAACAAGTTCTTTTTAAATATGTCTTTTTTTTTTATGCATGGGATGATTTTACATTGGTCTGACATTCCATGTTTGACTTCCTGACAGATGCAACATACAACCATGATTTTTGGGCATAAGGTCGAATAATGACCTCTCTGTAGTGACTTTTCTTCAAATCAATAATGTAATTTATAGAGACACATGAATGCAGTGTATACAGTATGGAACAAAGAGGTCACATAACGAGATTGCTTCACAGCTTAGTATATGATCTTGGTACCCCGGGGTGTTCAAATAAAGTTTCTTGGTCCATATACATAGGTATTTTGGTTTAAAAACTTCCAGGTCCTGAAAAGTAACAAGGGGCAGCCAGAAACTGTTGTTTGTCTTTGCCCCACTTGGAGAATTAAGGTTTATTCTTTTAGTGAATGTTGTAGATTTTAAGGTAGTGGCCTAGACGTTAAGTTGATTAGGATTTACTAGGGGGATGTGTGTAAAGGTTAGCTCACAGTTTGTTGAGTTACAGATTTGACTAATGTGTGAAGTAAGCATGGCTAATGGAATGCCTCAAGGCATCCGAGAAAGCTGTGAATGTTTCAAGCTGAGAGAACAGGAAGTCACTGTGAAGAAAGAGGAGGCTCTAATTTGCCAACTCGAAGTGTTGATATAGAAACGTGATGTGAATGTTGAGGTAGATCAAAGCTGTGGCAAAAACAACCAGTTCCAAGTTATACCTGATCTATAAATGAAACATGGAAATTAGAGAATTTTTAGTCAACATTAAATTGTTTTAATGCAATTTGCTACATTATCTGATAACCTATACAATATATAAACCATTATGTTCAACTCCTGGGAATAGCAATTGGCACAGCTTGATCTTGGTTGTTCATTATCTCGTTATTGATCCATTGAATAACGACTTCTTGTCAGACACAACTTTTTTTATCATGGCAGATAGGTTGGTCATATCTAAGAGGGACTACTGTCTGATCAAATTCATATTAGCATTAAATACTTTTATATCGGAGATCTAACCGCTTATATTTGTAAACCAGCAAAAATGGCTACCTGCAAAATGTAACTATTTTCAATATTTCAACTTGTTTTTCCTAAAGTTAAGAACTCACCACTGTAATATTGACCATTACTGAAGCTTGACACATGTTACAGTATAAACTGAGCAAGAAATTAGGGAATTTAGGGAAGAGTGATACTATATAGCTGAACCACTCTGTATCTTTTAATACTTAAAAAAACTAACACAAGAATTATATTACTATTAACAAAAATGAAAACAAAACAATTTGTACTGCATATAGAATCATACACACATACACATTGTCATATATATCTACATTTTGAATTATATAAATAGATTAATATATATGTAGAATTAATATTTACTTAGAAAAAGTCAATTTTAATGAAAATATCCTGGTTGGCCACTTTATTTAGGCCCCACACACACACACACATGCATTAGTTGAACACTCCACTTTTTCTATATAACCTGAGTATGCCATATGATTTGTGTTGTATTAATGTTGAGATGTAGTCATATTATGGTTACTCTGTACAACAGTGGGTAAGTGAAAGGATCTTTCTAATTTCCAAAGAGGCACTTTAGAGGCTTTTGATGCTCAGCTAGTTGGAGCTTATTTATGAAAGATTATTTTTTTAGCTGTTCAAAGACTTTAATATATGGCTATTATCTGTGAAATGGCGTGAGTCTTTTGTTTTGTTTTTTCCATTCATGTTCATCCTACAATGCTGCATTTTCACCTTAATAATCAAGGGCTTTTCCAAGGTTTAATGAGAACAACCTGATATTCTTGTACTGTCCGAAATCAGTTTGACAAGCATTACATGGACTTCAGTTATTTTCCATGTTTAACATAATCATTGAAATTCAATTCATTTAAGCATCACAATTTCCACTTTCACTAATCTTTAGGCAAAATCTGTGAGCCAATATTGGATTGGAGCTCTAGTAAAGTTATCAGTTGCTACTGGCCAGTCACTGTACATACAAGTTCTTGTAATGTAAATGTATATTTGAGAGACCCCACCATTGGCTCAACAGTTAGCTTATAATTGTAAGATTCTGGTATTAATCTCTGCAGTGGGCACGTCACAGATAGTGCATTGTGCAGCTTTGTTTTTAATAAAGACAGTTTCTTGTCCTTCATAAATTATTATAGCAGTTAATCAAAATATCTTTTAAAAAGTATTCAATTTACAGAAGCTCATAAAACCTGACTCTACTAAACACAAAATCAAAAATAATGTGCCAAACTAAACTCATTGAACATAATAATATAAATAAGGTAATAATAATAAGCAGCATATTGATCTCTGGCATGAACACAAGTAATGTTAAGCTTTATTTTAACTAAATTATGTGTAACAATTAATTTTTTTTTTCCAAAATAAACCAAATTGTTTATAACAAGTCATTAAAATAGTCATCAATTATAATCATTTGTTTGTTGTGTAATTTTAACCTAATCTACTAGCATAAGGTAGAAGAAAGAGAAGGATCTCCTGCTTTAATTCTATTTTGAGAAATATGCCTATGAAAAAGTACAAAACAGGGATTAAATTAAGAGTACTTGATAAACTGACAGTAACCATCCTCCAGTTGATATCTTATTACATTTCAATCACCATAATCTAAATCACTTCATAATTATCCCAGATGAAGTTATCTTTGTCATTGTATTTCTTAGGGCTGTGTAGCATTCTATCTATGATGAAATATATTTTAAAATATTAAATCATAAACATCTCTGTTTTTTATTTTACTTTTAATTTGTTTTGACAGATAGACAAGCAAAAATTAGTATAATATGTTTGTTAATTTTTGCTTTAATTAGTTGAACTTAGTTATAATAAACAATGTACTGCAATAATTTAAGGGAATTGAGTTAACTATTTCAAAATATGGAACATAATCACATAAGTTGTACTTGTTTAATTTTTATTAATCACTTTGTTTAATATATGCACCTATATTTCATAAAATAGATTTATAAATGGTATTTTGCTAATATATATATGTGTTTTTTGTGTGAATTTTACACTTGATTTTTTGTTCTTTAACGGCACTTAAAATTAAAGATATATTTTTGCATTGTTATAAGAGTTTGTTAAATAAAGAATATGTTTCTTTGTTTTTTCCAGTTGCACTAATCTCTGTTTTTGTATTCTTCTTTCATGAAGCAAGTATGTGTTCTTTTTTGTTTGTTTTGGCTTTGATTTTTCTTTGAAATTAATAAAGATAGTGACATTTTATATATATATATATATATTCCATAAAGTTTGAATTGAATTAACACTAAATAAGTGTATCATTTGTTTTGCTTTGGTTTTCACAAATTATTATTTTTGCATTCGTATTTATGAAGCTGAAGCATGACAACTGAAGAAGGACAAATGTATTGGATTGATGAAGTTGTTACATTCCAGTTGACTTGCACAAGCAGGCAAAAACTTTTCTAGGCCTGTGCATGGCTTACAAGGGTTCTGCCTAGATAAACCACAAATTTTGCTTGGAGTGTTATTTTTGAATCAGCATGAATTTGCCTTTTTTTGAAAGGAATTAGGTGAAAATTACTTTAGTGTTATCTTCTTGATTGGTTGTATGCACATGTTTTGCAGAAACTGTAATAAATATTAAGGTGTGGTCATCTGAGTAAGTAGTTCATCTTCCAGGGTAAGTGTACTTAGATAACAATTTCATATTGTAACAAAATATGAATTAACATACTTCTGTATTTTTTAATCTTCATACTTGATTCTATGACGTGTTATTAGATTTGCATGCATTATTTTTCTTTGCAATCAGGAAATGTTTTTTTCAGAAAGCTCTAATTTGAATATATGTTAGCTATAACAACTGTACCTAACCTCAAGGAAGTAAGATTTAATCTACAATGATTAATTGTTTCTGTTTTAACAATTTTGAAATGTTCAACAAATTACTTTCAAATAGAAACTAAAATTATAAATAAGTCTCCACAAATTTCAGTTTTTCAGAATGACTCTCAAAATGGTGAACTTTTACAAAGATAAAGAACTCTTATATAGCCAGTTTTCAGTTATATAAATTATCAGTCTGAAAATTATTTAAAAGTGCTTTAAAGCAGTATTACTTTTTTTGTACCCTAATACAAAACAGCCAAATTTTATTTTATATGACAAAAAAAAAGAGGCTGTTATTAAATGTTGGATGTTTTTTGTAAGCATTAGACAGAGCATAGTACATTTTTGCTTGCTTTAAATATATGATTTTTGTTTAAGTATTGTTCTCAAATTTTATTAAATAAACTTGGGATAAATTTCTTTCTAATAAGGAAAAAAAAAAGGTTATTATTATGGATTTTTTTTTGCACTTTGTCGAAATGTGCAGTTGCATATTTTTCAAACTTAATATATGTATATATATTATTTTCCCTCTAGTATTAAAGATAATTCAAATGTGATCATGTGTTCTAGAAGTTGATGATATTTTTTTATTAAGCCTACTACTCTTGATTGCCATTTTTTTTTCCAGTTCTTTACCGCAACTTTTGCAATAGAAGCTGCTATGAAGCTCATGGCTGTGAGCCCAAAAAATTACTTTAAGGAAGGATGGAACATCTTTGATTTCATTATTGTAGCCTTGTCCCTATTGGAGCTAACCTTATCTGGTATCCAAGGCTTGTCAGTACTTCGATCATTCAGATTGGTATGTATAAAATCTTTTGAAATCCATCCCTTATGACGTATTGCTTCTTTTAATTGCATAGTTACATAAATAGTGACATCCGTTGGCAACCATTCTTAAATTAATTGATGTAAGTGGGCTATGCCAATCTCTTTTTATCATTTAAGCTGTGGTATACCAGTCATACTAATATGTATGAATATATATGTATATATATTAATATATTAATTACTTTAGTGTGAAGATAAAGTAGTGATAAAATATTGTAATATATTTGATTCTCAACCATTAGGCTTAACAGTGTTTTCAAAGGGTACTGGTATTTAGTGTTGAGTATTTATTCCCAGGCTACAAATACAATGGTTAAGACTAGTTAAGACTTGGCTTTTGGGGATGTGGAACTATTGGAGTGAAGGAAAACAAAAGGGACAAAGAAGGATGCGAATGATAAAGTAAAGGAGGTTATTGTTTTAGGTGATTCTTTGACAAGGCATGTAGATAGGATAGTCTGTGGGGTGAATAGGGAGAAAAGAATTAGATTATGCTACCCAGAGGTACAGGTGGAGGATATAACAGATAGAACAAAAGATATAATAAAGGAGGCTAGCAACAATACAGTTTATTGTTTTGCATATAGGGGCTAAATGATGTATGGAAAGGTAGGTCAGAGGAGCTAACTGATAAGTACAAGGGATTGTTAAAGGCATATGAAGAAAAGGACAATAACTTAATTGTGTTAGGAATACTGCCAAAAATTAATTGTGGGGTGAAATTATTAGGGCTGAATGCTAGGCTTAGGTTAATATGTAAGGATGAGAAGATTGACTGATTGGACTTGTGGGATCAGTTCATTGGGAGAAGAGAGTTTTTTGGAATGTATGGTTTACATTTAAATAGGGTACGGGCTGACTTGTTTGCATGGGCTATTAACTCAGCCATAAGGGAAGTTTAAACTAATACTAGACAGTGGTGAAGGCCAGGATAAACTAAATGGAAAAGTAAGATGTAGAGAAAAGTTTAGCACAGGAAATTAACATAGAAGTACTTCTAAGAGTAGTCTTAATTGTTACTATTGTAATGCTAGAAGTACAAGAAATAGAATAGATGACTTTAGAACACTGGTAGGAATGGTGGATTTTGATATAATGGGAATAACTAAAACGTGATTAAATGTAAATGATTTTGATAAAAGAAATTTCTTTGAAATATAACAGGCTACAGGGTTACAGGCTACTTAATAGAGTATTAAAGAGAGGTGAGAGTGGCTTTATATGTAAAATGTGAGTTACATCCTGTTGAAGTTGAGGATATAAAAAAAAATAGCAAGGAGATCAAATCCATTTGGGTTTCTATTAGTAGACTTAAAGGAAAAATACTTTTATTTGGAATTTGTTACAGACCACCAGATAATACTGATGAAACTAACAAGAAACTTTACAGTGAGACTAAAATTTCAGCTGTTAATGAGGTCATAAGTATGGGCGATTTTAATTTCAGACATACAGATTGGTAGAAAGGTTTTTGGAAACTGTTTAAAACTTATTAACTTCTAACACAGAAATAGTTGAGAGTGTGGAAATTTGGGTGTAAATGATCATTGCTGTCTTAGATTTGATGTTTATCAGCATATGGAGATCAGGAATAATGATATTTTGGTTACAAATTTTGAAGGGATGCATCAAGAATTATCTGTTGTGAATTGGGCAGCTGAGTTATTTAGAGACACTGATCAAATGTGGAAAAGTTTTAAAGATAACTCTTTATATATTCAAGATAAACATATTCCTTATAGAAAGTAAAAGGTTGCTGCAAGTAAAAAAAAACCAGGTTGGCTCACAAAAGGTATAAGGGATAAAATTAAAGAAAATCATCATAAATTAAAAAATTTAAATTGAATGGTATGACAGGAGATTTAGAAAATTATAGAAGATGAAGAAAGTTGGTCAAACAGGAAATTAAGATATCAAAAAAAAGATGTTTGTAAAAAAAAAAAGTAATAGTAAGGATTTATTTGAATACATGAAGAGTAAACACTGTTATGATGGGGGTAGGACCTTTAAGGAATGATATAGGAAGGCTTTTATCTGAGATGACTGAGTTATTAAATTCTGTTTTTTCTTCAATTTTTACTAATGAATATTTAAGCAATATTCCCATCTTGAACAGTTGATGGATGGAAACAAGATTGGACAAGATGATCACATTAATTCTGAGCTTGTTAGGGAAAAAATGGGAAGTTTAAAGAATGATAAGTCTCCTGAGCCAGATAATATTTCTTTAAGGGTTTTGAAGGAGTTAAGGATTGGATATATGAGCCACTTGCTACTCTTGCTACTCAAGTCCTTGAATAGCAGGTTGGAAGTTGGCTAATGCTACTCCTCTTTCCAAGAGAGCTGATGAAAATTGTCAGTAATTATAGGCCTATTAGTCTTACATCAGGTGTGGGAAATGTTGTCGAAAGTCTGATAAAAGATGTTTTACAAAGTCATTTAACAAAGTTTAGAATTTTATTGGATAGTCAACATGGTTTCACTATGGGAAAATCTTGCCTTATAGATGAGGTTAAGGGTTTAGATTTGGTGTATTTGGATTTTCAGAAAGCATTTGACAAGGTGCCACATAAAAGGCTTGTAAAAAAATTATCTCTATGGGTGTGAGGGATACATTAGCTAACTGGATAAAAGAGTGGCTGGATGGAAGAAAATAAGGGGTCGTTATAAATGGAGCTCAGTCAAACTGTATTAATGTCACAAGTGGGGTACTTCAGTGCTCATTCTTAGGATCTTTGCTCTTTTGCATTTACACCAATGACGTAGATGAAGGAATGGTCGATAAATTAAATTTGCTGGTGATATTAATGTCTTGGGTGTTGCTGGCAGTGAAGAGGATGCTGCTGCTGCTTTACAAAAGGATTTAGATCATTTAGTGAGTTGGGAGAATAAATGGTAGATGGGTTTTTATTACAATAACTACAAGATAATACCTGTAGCTTATCATAGTTTGAATTATAAGTATAATTTGATTGGGAATAAACTTAAAGTGTTATATAAGAAAGGGATCTTGGTGTAGTGGTTGATGAGTCTCTCAAGCCATCCAAGCAGTGTACTGTTGTTAGTGGTAGGGCAAATAGGATTTTCGGTTGTATCTACAAAAATATTGAATACAAGTCTAAAGACACTATAATTTTATTGTACAGACCCATTGGTTAGGCCACATTTGAAGTATTGTGTTCAGTCTTGGGCTCTTTACTTTAAAAAGGACACTGATTTTTTGGAAAGGGTTCAGAGGAGGGTCACTAGAATGGTGTCTGGGATGGAGGGTTTTTTATATAAGGAGAGTTAGAGGGGATCTGATTGAGGCATTTAAGATTGTTAAGGGAATTGATAGTGTTAATTCATCATCTTTTTTTCATACTTAATGGTAGGAATAGGGAATACAAATATAAGTTTTGGCAGGGTAGGAGTCATCTTCAGCTGAAAGAGTTTTGTTTTTCTAAAAGGGTGGTTGGCCTTTGGATGTTGTGAAGGCAGTAAATTTAAGTGAGTTTAAGAGAAAGCTTGATAACTATATGAATGATAAGAACTGCTTTGAGCTTGTTTTTTAATTGTTTTAATTTAGCGTAGAGGATGGGACAGATATATATATATGTTTGTATACATATACTCACCTGTGAATTTCTGTATTTCTTCATTTGCATTTTATTGAATGACTGGGTAAACAGTGATTTACTAGTAAGGAGTGGTATGTACTGTTCATTCCTGACAAACCCTCTTTTGTAGAGTGTTTATTAGCATCTATCAATATTTCACATGTATTATTTTTTTGGTTTATATGATTTTCATAACATAATTTCTATTCCTAGTTGTTTTAGTTTATACTTTAGAACAAAGAATATTCATTCTTTCAGCTTCGAGTTTTCAAGTTAGCCAAGTCTTGGCCCACTTTAAACCTGCTAATATCGATTATGGGCAAAACTGTTGGAGCCTTGGGTAACCTGACATTTGTTTTGGCCATCATAATCTTTATATTTGCTGTTATGGGGATGCAGCTTTTTGGAAAGAACTATGATTTAAACAAACATTTGTAAGTGTACATGTTTATGTTTCTTAGGTTTTATGTAATTACAAATTAGCTTACATCATAACAATATAATTATTTTTACTATAAAGTATAAGGGTTTTATTTATAGTTTGTTGGTCATTTTAAAATTGAAAACGAAAGAAAAACAAAATGGTTAGAAACATCACAAAAACAAAATACTGTATGAAATAAAAAGAGTTGAAGTACATTGCACATTTAAATACTTTATTAATTATATTTTTGTAAATTTCCTTAATTGTTGTGTTGCTAAATTTCACTTAATTTGCAGAATTTATATTAAAGAACTTGTTGCTGGTACTTGTTGCAACTTAAGAAACTCGTATAGTAGATATTATGAAATATACACAAACTTTACTCAACCGTTTAAAGTCACTCTTATTTAGAAGGGACTTCATTGATCATAAAAATCATTATAAAAGCTGTAATTCTCATTTTAATCCTTTGGTTCATCTTAACTTTTTTCTCACATTTTTTTTTTTTACCTCAAAGCAGTATGATATTGTATTTCTAATAAAAAATAATAAATACAGTTTCTTGGATCAGTTCATGTTTATATAGCATGGTGATAAAAGAAAAGCAAAGCAAAATTAAAATAATTTATTAGTTGAACTAAATATTCTAAAGCTCGAGCCTTTCATAGGGCGAAGTTTTAAAAAGTTAAGAAAAAAATTGATAACATAGTAATGGGTTTGAGCCTCTTTAGTAAATTTTACGAATCGTTTAATATTTTTTTATTAAAAATAGATAAATTATATTAATACTCTTGAATAAACATAACAGAAGTTCAATAAATTATGTATGTCTAACTAAGCAAGTCATTATATTCCATTGAACAGATTTATTGATGGGAAAGTGCCTCGCTGGAATTTTAGAGACTTTATGCATTCCTTCATGATTGTGTTCAGAGTCCTGTGTGGAGAATGGATAGAGTCCATGTGGGATTGTTTGTTGGTGTCTGGCTGGTCATGCATCCCTTTTTTCCTAGGAACTGTAGTCATTGGTAACTTAGTGGTATGTTTTCTACAGTTGTTTTCATATGTAGAATAATTTGTAATAATCATAAGTCACGAGCTCAAAATTCGTTGTCATAGAATCTGTGTAATTTCAAGTTTTATTAGCCATAACACTATTATATGATATCTATTTTCAATTAGATGGATATTTTGTAGTAGATATAATTGGTAACTTGTATAGTAGATGTCAGTGAGCAGCATTAATACTAGCTAAAGTTATTTGTAGTAGCATTTCTTACCAGGTTTTGTTGTATGTTTCTGTGCATCTTTTTTCACTGTAGCTATTATCTCAGTGATAAGTAATTGCATCTACAACCATAGCAACTTGAAATTTTAGTGTTTTATTAAAATATTCTTATATATATATATTTAATATACTGACATTTTTTATAGATGCATGTAAATTTATAATTATAAGAAAACCATTTATCTGTTAACAGTTTTTCTTCTATAACTCAAAATTTGTTTAATTTTTTTTCTTACAGTAATGTTAATCAAGGAGATAAGTTTCCCAACATTTGATCCAAATTATCAGTGTCTATTTTGTTTATCATTACTTCAGTGATTTATTCATGTTGCACATAAGCCATGTTAACTTTTATATTTCCATATTTATAACATTCATAACTTCTGATTCTTAATTATTATATGAATTTTATGTAAGTATATAAATCATATGATTTAAACAACTATTTTAAGTTATTTCTTTCAAATTACTGTACCTTGTTTTGTAAAAGTACAGCCAAATATATATTCTTTGACATTTTAAGTTAGTTTGTAAACTGAAATGAATCAAGACTCATGCATCATGGTATTATTTAAACTTGTAACAATTTATATTAACTCTGATGCCCACAGTAGGATGGTCAAAACATCACTCAAATAAAGTTTTCAAATCACTTTGGAAGAAAAGATGCTTTCAGATTTTGGAAAGTATAGTTTCAATTTGAACATGTCTTAAGAAGTTAACATGGTGAGACAAAGCTTCACCCATGGTATAGATGTTTAATTGTATTTTTTACTCTATGTGTTTTGTATTTCATATATTCAAAAAAGCTTAGGCTGAAAGGACATGAATAAGTTATCTAAAACTAAATGAACTCTTTCAGCATGGGCTTGGTCCCTGGGCCAACCTTGTAACCATTTTGTGCTTGTTATAGCTTTTTATGCTATAACTTTTAAATTAGTAAGCGTATGTTAATGAAATTTGGCAGATTATCAGTAAACATTACAATGCTTTCATATGCAAGATATCAATTTTTTTTATTAAGTCTTAAGGTTTGTTAAGCAGTGTTTTTCTCATGCCTTTTTTTCACATGTTGCCTATTCAACATGCAAAGTAATTTTTATTTTGAGATTAAAAATACTTTTATGCATCAAAAGATTTTCAAATTTCACATGCAAAATCTTTATAATGTCCAGATAGTTATCAAATGTTTCTTAAGAAAAAACTTTGAATTTTATCTGTTATTTTCACTAACAAATCTCTGTATGGGTTCGGTAGATTTGAACTGATCTTGTAACCACCATAAAAAAATTGGGAAATAAATATAAATTATGCCTCTTTCATTCTACAATGACAATAGATTATAACATAAAAACATAAATGTTTAGACTAAATAGCTTAAATCTCATAACATTATATATATATATATTTATTATTTTTTGTATTTTTTACCTTTCATATGTGCCTGGCTAACAATACAGAAGTTACAATGATGTGGCACATGTGCTCTCATGTTACTGTATCCAATAATATATAATTGACATTTAGTCTTTACAAAGTGACCTGTCTTGGCTGTAAATAAAATCAAATTTCCATTATTATATATTATATGTGTATATAGATTTATTACTTTTTAGAAATAAGTTCAAAAACTTATTTTCCTTAAAACATAGAACAGTAAATAAAGAAGTAAAACAAACAATTATCTTTTCTAATTATGAC
>NW_013665622.1:683793-704323 GCF_000517525.1 Limulus polyphemus
CATAAAATAGTAGTTCAATAAAATTTTGAATGCGAGTCAACAAACATGATGACATGGCCATTGACCCCTCTGGATGATATTAGAAGACTTTAAAGTTAGAAAATTTTATTTGTTAGACTACTGATTAATCAATTTTGAAATCATAATGACAATTATGTTGATATTTGGGGCCTTTTCTTTGTATTTCATTATGCACCTAGGTACTGAATCTTTTTCTTGCCTTGTTGCTTTCTTCATTTGGAGCATCTAATCTCTCAGCACCAACTTCAGACAGTGGTGACACTCAGAAGCTACAAGAGGCTTTTAATCGATTTTCTCGGGCATCCAGATGGGTTAAAAATAATGTTCTTTCACTTCTAAAGGTATTCTTTTTGCTTGTATTATTAAATTTATTTTACCAAAGAAGAAACATACTCTGACTGTTTATGAGATCAAGCAAGGCATTCATTTTGTTGAGAGTTAATTTTTCAGAGTTTCAATAAATAATGTTTAAAGAAATAGAGATCCTAAAGCTGGTTTTAGTCATGAAGTTTGAAATAACTAATCTGTTATATAGTGGCTGTATATTATTAACTTTTTCTTTTTCTTGTTTCAAAGACATGGTGACATTGTGTCTGACTTTTCCTTTGATTTTATTAATAGTAGTACATTCATTGTTTGCATTATTTTTATTAATAATTCATATACATATATCCTGATTATGTCAAAGATACCTAGACTACTTATATTTATTTAAATGGACAGAGTATGAAACCAAAAGCGAGAAACCAAATTGGTGACCAAACACCAGACCATCGAGAAGATATGGAAGAACATCTTCCAGTTGGAGACATGATTGCTGATGGACAGGTTCAAATGAAGGAAAAGAGAAGTCCTAAGGAGCTCACGGATGTAGATGTACTGGTTACTGATGGGCTAGAGATTGCTATTCGAGGTATATCTTTGGCATTATTGGGAGTAATTTTAATTGCTCAAATGCTATTTATTTTAAATATAAATACCATGTAAAGCCTATTAAGAACATAAGTATAAATAATAACTTCTGATCAGAGCAAGCTAAGTAATTAAAGCCAAATTTACAATTAGCCTGGCCATCAGTACAGCTAATTAAATATATTTTTCTTATGTATCTACTTATAAAGATTAGAATGTGTTGTTTAATCAGTTGGGTATGCTTGCTGTTAACACTTTTTTGGCCTTAAAACCCAATAATATCTCATAAGGTTTGGCCAGCTACATTATACAGCTATTTCTTTATTTTTTATAAACAGCTTACATTTAGCTTTACGTAGCTTACTAAGAACAAAACAGTTTATTTCCCATTTCAACTTGAATAGCCCAATAACAGATTTCTTTTGATAAATCATTTAATGATGTATCTTTTAGGTTCTGCTAAAAAGGCTGTGCTTGCTGTGGGCTGCACTTCTGCCTGTTGGGGGATTATAACATTGACAGTCAATCCTGTCATTTGGTTAAGAGTAGTTGCATAGGTGGTGAATGCTACTGACTGGTTCACCTTCTGGTGAATATTTCTAAATTAGGGATGACTATACCTGAACTGTAGGGTGCCTCTGATGTGGCTATTTGGCCCTTGTTTTGCATAAGATACCAATCAGTTCACTATACTAAATAGATTAACTCTTATCAAGTGAAATTTTACCAATTTAAAAAATTAAGGCTATTAATTTACAAAATGTCATGTTTATAATGTGTAAAAATTTATGCATATAGTTCTAACTTACATTATGTCTGATAAAAAAAACTAGCAATATTTCTTTAATACAGTAAGGGCAGTGTTTTCAGTTATGAATGAATGAAGACCATAATTTACTGTGTGTATTGGTAATCTTGTAGGAGATGGCAAAGCTGTGACAGTGAAACTTAACAATAAACCAATGATGAATTCTGTCCACCCACCAGCCAGAGATGAACACAAGGACAAAATATCAGACAGAGAGTTAGATAACAAAAAGAAGGTAAATATCTTTTTCAAGATAATAGACTACTATGAACTTCATAGTATTCATAATGTGTTTTGTTTATATTTTACTTTAGGATGAAAATGTTTTCCTTGAAATTATAGTTTTTATTAAAGTATAAAGGTAAACAAATAAGTCATTGAATTTATTTGTTGGTTTTACATTATAAAAAAGAGAACATATGTAAAGACCTAGGTATGCTAGATGTGTTGATTGCCTTGAAACTTTGTGTTATTTTAACCTTTTTGACTTCTTTTCTGGTATGTATGAAATCTGTAAGCAGTATGCCTGGATTTCAAAGGGCTAGTACTGCAAGCGGTTACTGTGTAATAAAAGTTTAACTATGGTATACATTCATGATATCATCTCAAAAAACTGAATTTTAGGTATTTAATAATGATAATGATAATGGTCATTGTATTTTTCACTAAAGAAAGATGACTTAAAATATGATTAACAAGAAAATGTATACTTAATACCTTTACTTTGAAGTTTGACACTTACAAAATCAAGGTAATTACAGTGTCTAAAAAATAAATGATTAGAAGCTTTATATATGTCAAAGCTTGTTGTATGCTAAAGAATTTATTTCATATGCATATAGTGGCTCAGCGGTATGTCTGCAGACTTACAATGCTAAAATCTGGGTTTTGATACTCGTGTTGGGCACAGCACAGGTAGCCCATTGTATAGTTTTTGTGCTTAACTACAAACAAACATATGTATATATAACCTTGAGCTGTTTCATTTTAAAACTAATAGTTTCTAGCTACTACAACATAAATAAAACATTGTCTATGTTTAATAAGTAGATGATAATTTATGTACTGTTCACACATTTCCAGTAGTTATAGAAGTCTCATAATAGTTACAAATAAGAAATTAATTGAAGTGTGTATCACACATACACACACACGTGTATATATATTCTTTTTTCTAATTTGTATTTCTAATTTACATTTTAAAAAACGATCCAACAAAAGAGTGTTAATAACCTCCTATATTGAAAATATAATAATGCATGTTATGAATTTTATTAGGCTTTTGCTGAATAAAAATCATCTCTTTCATATGTTGGACAGTTTACTATGGACTGCTCCTGTCTTATGACTGATCTTGTACATGACGTTACAGATTCTGTGTTGAGTTCATCAGGTCTGAGGGATTAATTAGCAGGGTTTCTGTTTACATGAACAGTGTGATTCTAAGAGACAGCTCAAAAGAATGGCAAACCTGATTGGCTATGAGAACATTATTTCAACCTTGTTCCGTTTTTTTATTTTTTTTCAATTTAGTAGATGAGTCAAGAAAATTATGGCAGCACAATACAGATTAGAATACCCAATTCTATTGAATTGTAATTGAGCTTAAGAGTAGTTTCTTAATTCAGTTTTTCCATTCTGTAAGACAGTTTCATATGCTGCTGTTTTCCCATTTTTTTTTTCTCTCTTATATGGCTTTATTTTGAGCATTTCTTTAATTTCAGAAAAATTATACTAGGATTTTCAAACTAAAGAAAAATTGCTTAATGTAGCTAAATGTATTATAGTTGTTTTGTTAACATAGATGGTTGAAACTTGTATTGTGGGAATTAATAAATATAAACAGAAAGATAATTGGTGTAGTCTTTATCTTTTCCTGTTTCTGCCAAGGAGAAAGAGTATCTGGGTGTTAAGGTATTTCCACAGAAGGATGATGATACTTTAAGTGTGAAATCAAGTGAAAGTATGAAAGATTGGAAAGATAAATCTAATTTTGAGAAGGAACAAAGTCAATCATCTTTCCATGAAGAAAAAAAAGATCTTAGTAAAGAAGACCTTGAGGGAAGTGAAGGTAAATTATGGCTATGACCAAATTCTTTTTTTCTGTTTTATAAATATGTATGTATGTTATAACCATAGACTGAGCAGATTTATGCAAGAACCCATATAAGTAATTTATGAAAAATTTAATTTGATATTATTAATTAAAAGCTTTTATAAGTGCACAGTTTCACACCACCTAACTTTGGAGTATGAAAATTTCATATATAGATATACATATTTTATATATGCACTGTTTTAATCATAATATATGCATTAAAGTTGTTTCCCATCTTTATACACTTTTTTTAGCTGAGATTCAAAACAACAGCAGTATTTTAGGCAAAAATAACAAACTCAATTAACTGTTGGTTCCTTATATATATATATATATGACTTATGTGTTTGTATATAAACAAATAATTGTATATGTATATCTATACCTGTGGGTTATAAAAGGAGCATGTGTGGAAAAGTAAGGGTTGCATTTACATTCTTTATATTATATAACCAGAACTTTTGTCTGACTGATAAATGCAACAGAAACTGTTTATTGGAATGCTATCTTATCATACCTGAACTCCATAAACACTTATATGTTAAGATAATAGCTTACATTTGTTATTGTAGCAAACAAACAACTAAGTATGCTCCACTTAATTGTTCCTAGTATTTTCAGTGGTTGTATCAAGAAACTTTCTATTTAAGTTTAAATTATCAGACTAATCATCACCCTTTACATATAAATTTTTAAGATGAAAATGTCATACTGACCATAATGCTTACGTTTTCTTTATTTTGATTTAAAATGCTTTTCCGAAACTTAATAAAACAACTCTGAAAGTTGAACATGTTCTTCTGCCCAAAGAGTTTATCTTGTTTCTTTTATTTTGCTTATTTCATTTTCTTTCATGATTAGAAATACTTATGATCTAAAATCTACATATATCTTGTGTATTACATATTGTTTTTCTATGTTTTCTATATGAATTTGGGCTTGGCATGGCTTAGTGACTAGTGTGCCTGACTATGGAACTGAGGGTCAAGAGTTCGTGTCCCATTGGTGCAAAATCACACTGCTCCTGAAGGTTGTGGTTGCATTAGAGGGTTGTTTTTCAAATCCCAATATTTGATTAGAGTAGCCCAAGAATTGGTGATGGGTGCTATTGAGTAGCTGCCTTCCCTTTAGTCTATCAGTATAAAATTAGGGATGGTTAGTATATTTAACTCTTGTGTAGCTTAATTTACATGAATATCTAAAACAAATAAACTAGATGAACTTCTAAGCTTGTTAACTACTTTAGTCATAGATATCCCATTAAAATTTTATATCTGTATGTAACATTGTTTTCAATGTAAAAGATTTCCTGGAACACTCAGAAGAAAATCCAGACACTGAAATTGCAGACTCTGGGAATGTAGACTCCACTGCAGAAGATGTGATTGTGGATGAAGAACCTACAGAATGCTGTCCTGACTGTTGCTATGTGCACTTTCCCTGGTGTGCAGGATCAGAAGAGTCTCCACACTGGCAGTCTTGGGATAAACTTCGATCTAAAAGTTTTCACTTGGTGGAGAATAAGTACTTTGAGACACTGGTGGTTACTCTGATCATGATCAGTAGTTTAACTCTGGTAAGCTTCGAATGATTGTATGTTTGAAAAAAAATGTTTAATCTAATGCTAATTAGAAGTATAATACAGAATTTTCAGATAAAAATTTTGTTTGATTTGTAACTTGGATTTGGATTCTTGGTTATATTACTTATAAGTTTTTCACTGTTTAAAGAAAATAATCATTTTGCTTTTCATATAATTTCCTCTGTATTACAGTGTAGCTTCAACTAATTAGTTATATAATCTTTCTGAAAAATATATTTCTGTATGAAAGACTCAGCAATAAGCTTTTATTTAAGCTCTGAATCATGAATTTAATTATATTTGCAATAATATCTAAGGAAAACTGCTTGCATAAATAACAATAGAAAATACAGTCTGCTTGCACAGTGAGATTCCGGATATGAGTTTGACACTTTAGAATGAAGAGAATTACATCGTGACAGCTTGGCTAAGCAAAAAATATATTCAAAATATTCTGAATAGAAAACATTACATGCTGCTATGCTCAGCAATACCTTAGCAAAAAAAAAATGTATTCTCTATGAGTTCTATATTCTCATCTATAAACTTTAATGAAAAGTTGGATTATAGTCAATAATAACGTAACTTTATGTTATTGTATACAGCAAAATGGAAAAAAAACATTTAGATACTAGCATGAATTTCTGGGAACATCCTTTTCATTTGTTTTAGTTAATTACTGTAAAATTTTGTATAGGTTGTAATAACCTTTTTTTTTAAAGAAATTACATTATAAATGTATTTTTAAGTTTAATAATATTTATTCTCTAATCAAGATCATACTTAAGTACTTGTGAAAATATTTGAGATTTAAAAAATTATTGTTTATCACAAAATTCTTGACATATAAAAATAATGTAAAAACACAACGAAAAAAGAATATTTATTGTATCAGGTTGTTTGTGGAACTAAGATATATAATGAACAAACCAATTCATGATTTTGTGTATTAGATCAACGTACAGTTTTTTCCTATACATGCAAGTATTTTCTTTTAACATTTGTATCTTACGTATGCTTTAGAAAATGTTTTTCTCATATCAGTCTATTCAATGTGAACCCCAGTTTACAACTTCTTAAGTTTTTTCCACCAGTTGTCAGTAGCTGTTTCTCACCTAGAACATGATAAAAGATATCTAATTATTGAGACAAATCATTATTACTCAGTCTTTGATTTATAAGTCTGTCCTTTTCTAACCTTTTTTTTTAATAAACAGTTTCATTTTTTAAATTAGGCATTTAAACTTCTACTCACTTTCTTTGTTGCTCAAGACTATTCTCTCTTTCTTCTTTTAAATTTTATTAATAGCAGCTTTTGATTGTTAATGTATTTGAAATTAATCATAGCTATAATGTTGATCACATTGAGTTTGGCAATATAATAGTAAATTTGATAGGTAACCATACAATTGTAATATCACATGCAACCACAAAGTGGTTATTAAAGCTCAAAATTAACAGTGGCTAACTAGCAGAATGTCAGTGGGTTTAGCCAGCAACCATTGAGGGGCACTTTTATTTCTCTGACAGTTTGTTATCCAGGAATGATTATGAACACTCAGACCAACTGTTAACAATTAGATTTTTTTTTAAAGATAGCTATTGCCACAACATGTATTACAAATGTAGCTTTTTCTTATGAGCTTTCAAGATCAACATCTTATTTGAGATATAACCAAATTAAGCATTTGTTAGAAAGTTAGTGTAAAAAATGTAAAAACATATGTAATAAGTAGTTAAACTGATTTTCATTTATGATTAACTGATTTTGTGTTTAATTAACCTCTGATAGAATATACTGATATTTCCAAATTGGTTCACTACATTGTTTTTAAAGAGAGATAAACTGCTAATATTTGATTTTTGAAATTATCAATATTTACACCAAGCATGGCCCACTGATTTTTTCTATGATAATTATTTTAATGATACCTTTGTTTCAAAAAACAAAAAGAATTGCTACAAATACATTAGATTTCTGTACAATTTTTGTGTTTTTTTGCTAAGTTTTAGGTTAGTTGTGTCCAAATACCTCCAGTAAAACTGATTATGAAAATCAATTAGTGAATTTTTTCTACACATAAAATTGGAAGCTGTGATGGATTTTTTAAAAGTTGTATAATCATCTTATCAATTAAAAGTATTATAAGATGTAGAATACAGTCTATTCATAAATGTATTAAAAACTCTTTAAGACTACGATCATAGATACAGAATCACCATTTTTTAAATGTTAAGGGAGTTATTAGTTTGAATATTAGAAATAATTTCTTTGTTCTTCACTCTAGGCTTTTGAGTCTTATGTTCTGATCTTCAACTTTTTATGAGACAAGTGTTAAAGACTGTTCATTTCTTTGTTTTTGCTTTGCATCCTTAGGCTCTTGAAGACGTTCATCTTAAACATCGTCCATTACTAAAGGAGGTTCTTGTAATTGTAGACAAATTCTTCACAGTAATCTTCTTTCTGGAGATGATTTTGAAATGGTTAGCTTTTGGCTTTAAAAAATATTTCACAAATGCTTGGTGTTGGTTGGACTTTGTCATTGTCTTGGTAAGTTGTGTGTAACAGTTATAAGATTTGTAGATCTACTGTATTTTTGTACAGTTTATGACTTTTAATATAAAGTAAACTTGCATTCCAATCAGGTGGACTTACCCCTCAATTGCTTGAATTGCTTTCATGCTGTCAACAACCATATGATTTCAAATACAGTTAATATGTAGCCTTTTTTATAGTAATCTGTGACATGCCATCATTTCACAAGTTGTGATTTAGATTTTTGGAAATGGCATAAAATTCACAAATTTGGTAAATTCTGATATTTCAAATTACTTTTGAATTATTCTTATCACCAGTGCTTCACCATTAATTACAAACAAAAAAGCTGAAAAATTAAACAAACAAATGGAATAATAACCAGTGAATCGAGATTCAATTTTTTTTGTTCTTTCCTCAGTAGGATAGAAAATAAAAACTATCAAACATTGCTTTATATACTTTTAAGTACAGATGTAGAGAAAGGTCCATATGGGCACCTGTTGCAAGTTTGACTGATGTAACATTTCTTACATCACAGGTTTGTTATTTTTACATGTGAATGGTTAAAATTGGATCTGCCTGACAAAGATTGGGTGTAAAGAGTACTGATCAACCTTTGCTTCATTCCTTTTCAAATAAAAGAGGATGTTACAAAAGGTATTTGTTTTCTGATGAACAACTTCCAGAATCCACCTTTGTTGAAGCATAGTGAAGTTAAAGCATAGATCTGAAAATGATTCTGCTTGTACGCAGTTATAAACCTTAAAACAACTCATTAAAGGCGTAAATCAGCAACTCAAGTAGAATTTAATGATGCCAGAGAGCTAACTATTTATGCTTTGTAAGAATTTTTTTATTAGAATACAGATAAAAGTTTCAATAAATATTCTATAGGACTTTAAAAACATACCCAATAAAGAACCTGAATTGCATGTATTAAAATTGGAATTAAAAAGTTTTCTTTATTTTTAATATAGCCTTTATAATGCATATTTTTTATTCTTTAAAACAAAACAATTATATAACACAAAATACATTGAAGTTTTTATATTAATTATATATATTTTTACAGAATTAAACATTTAATTTTCACATTATAAAAATTACATTTTTCTGTTTTTTTAAAACCCAATATTTTTTTATATTAGAATTAAGATAACCTACACCAGTTTGTAAACAGTATATTAAAAACTATCCATCTGCCAATAGTTATCAGAAAAACTTTGTATATTTTTTAGATTTGGTAGTGAAACAAAACTTCTACTATGGCATTTTTGGACTATTCTAATCACTGCTAGATGAAAAATACAGCAAAGTCACCTATAAAGCTGCTGTAGGGACAGACAGATGTAATTGTCACTTATTTGTGTGATCTACAGTGCAAATAAACCTTATAATGTAGTTATATTAGAAGTATTCAAAACATCCTAGATAATTGTTGCCCTGCCAGAGCTGGCTGGTTTTAACTGCCATCCTATATAGAACAGTTGTACATATTTGAAGGATACCATACAGAACTGCTATAAACATCTAGAAAATGGTTGATAGAATGAATATAAAGTATTGTAGATGTATCCCACAAATGATAGTAAACACTAATGAAATCCTATAGGAAAGCTATATACCACTTATGGACTTTTAGAAATATTAGATTTTATATCCCTTTACAGAATGTTTATAAGACTTATTTCAAGTTATGGACTTTCTTATGTAAATTTCCCAGTGTTTATAAACAGACACAAATCAATGTACTATGGTCTTTTTAACAGACAAACTGTAGACTGGCTGTAGAGGTGTAAAATAATGTAGCCTTTTTAGAGATTAGATGTAGAGTGACAAGAGACATTTTATAGTCCTTCCCTATAACTTGTAAAAAAGACTTTACAGTGAGTATAGTCTTTTTAAAGACAAACTTTAAAGAAAATCTAGAAGAGGGATAGCCTTTCTTACAGAGCACCCATAGAGTGGCTGTAGCCTTTTTTTATAGGTAACTGTACAGTAGCTAGAGATATCTTATAAGACATCCTATAGAATAACAACTAACTGATAGAATGTTTACAGACTAGACATTGTCTATTTATAGACAACTAGTAGTGGCTGTAGCTTTTTAAACTTAACTTATACAATAGCTATTTTATAGATAACTGTAGAGTGACTCTTAATTTTTACAGATGTTGTATAGAATGTCTATATACATTTCATAGAAAAGTAGTACAAATGAAGTTTATAGTGTGTTTATGACATTTGTTTCACAATTTGTAGAGAAAACTTACTCATAATTTATAAAATATAGATTTTTTTCATATATCCTATAAAATGATTATACCTTTTCATAGACAAGCTACATTTATAAGATGAGCCGGTTTACCAATGATATAGTTATATATTATTATAGATCTCTAGAAGGGCAAAATATTTTGCAATTGAAGCTTAAATAATGGTCATACATCCTTTTTTATAGAGTAACTATAGACGTTTCACAGACAACTTAATAGATGGACTGTAGCCATGGGTCTATATAATATTTAAAGGGATACAGTTCTAAGGCAATACCAAAATATCTATAGAAGATATTCCATAGGACAAGACAAGTTTAGAGGCTATAGGATAGCTATTACCATTTTATATCTATACAAAAATACTATAGCCATTCTATAGGGCATTTTTCCTAAGGGAACTAACTAACTACTTTGAAATAAATTTTTATTCTAAAAATGTAATACTTATACCTGAACATTCTTGTACATGTTATCATTTGCATTTTCTTATAAATTATGTTTTCAAAGTTGTACATGCTGTTAAATATAATGTTTGAGTTTACAGCTTTATTATTAATCCATTTTCAAAGAATATGCCAAAGTGAAAAAAATGGTGAATGTTGTAGTATTTATTTTATAAAATCACCATGTTTTGAACTCATTGTTTAAAAATAAAATAATATGCTAAATTGTTTCTTACTATTTTTTTATGGTTAAAGAAAAGTAAAATATATTAAAAGTTTTTATTATGATTTTATATTAATAGAAATTCAAGTTAATATTGATTATATTTATTGTTTCATTTTGTAGTGGGCATATTCAATGGCTATTTTGTGGTTCTTAACAACTTATCTTTTGTGTTTTTTTATCCGGACCCATTGTTTATTACATCCTAGACAATGTCTTCCTAGAACCTCTCCAACTAATCCCTTGGATTTTTTTCTCCTTATGTGCCTCTCCTGATTCCTGCCCACTGCCTCTCCTTGCTGACCTAATCAGGTCTCCTTGTTTAACCTGGTTGTTGGGTTTATGGGATTTAGCAACATTCCTGCCTTTAAAACAATGCGAACCCTGCGAGCCCTACGCCCCCTTCGGGCCTTGTCTCGGATGGAGGGGATGAGAGTAAGTAAACCTAAGAATGTGTCCACACACAAGTCTGTTGTGCATATCTTGTGTTTGTGTAACTCAGTGAAAAGCAACCGAATGAAGAGATCTTTTCTTCTGAGGAACTGCCTGTATTGTAATTGCTGTGATGTTTTTATGTAGTACTGTGATGGCCAAGCACAGGATGTCAGCTAGAATCAGTGCCTCTATGGCCCTATTGTAACCAGCTCATTTTCGAAACATTAATTTAGTATTGTTTCACCAACTGTACCTATTATTTTTATGCAAAAAATGTCAAAATTAATAATTTTAGGAGTCTGGCAAAACATACACATGATAAACGAAAGGTATAAAAACTGTACTTTTTTAGTTTATAATTTCTTAAGTTTGATCAAAATTACCTTTATTTACTAATAATTTTACATTTGAAGTTTTTGGTTATTTTTGTTGTCACATAAATTAAAATATTTATACACATATATGTAATTTATTTGAAACTATGAATATTTTTTATTTAGTTATATTGGAATATCGTGACATTACCTTACTGTTTGGGAAGTTAATTACTTTTATGTTGTGTGTTTTATCTACTTGATTGGTTAGAGATTTCGTTTTTCTAATTATTAATATTTTAAAAAATATCAATACACTAAGAAAACATTTGTAATTATTGAAACAATTGCTTGGAGTAATGTAAATTATACATACAAGATCAGATCTCTATTTTCAAATTACAGTGAGGTACTAATATGACTAAATGTCATATAGAAACATGAGCTGGTTACAACAGAGTCCAGTAGAAGGCGGTAATTGAGTAGCATAGCCTTGTGAGTTCTAGTTGGGGTTAGAAACTCAACTAGAAGGAGCCTTTTATGTAAGTGACTTTCTACCCTGTCAGGTGTCAGTGGTCAATCTTGTGGCAACAATGGCAGGTGTAGCGAAGATTCAAGCCTTCAAGACAATGCGAACTCTTCGTGCTCTCCGACCTTTGAGAGCCCTTTCTCGTTTTCAGGGAATGCGGGTAAGTGATGTAATAGAAGGAGCTTCGTCCAGTGTAATTTATGCAGCTGTATCTTCAACATCAATGTTCAATTATGTATTGCTTGAAGTGGCATAACTTGCTAATGGTTGAGTGTTGACATAAAGGCTCGTATTATGCACTGAATTAATGTACAGTTTTGCTTTCTTAAGTGTGTGAAGTAAACTTTTCTCTAAAATGTGGTGTTTAGAATCTTAATCCTGCAATATTAACCACTTATGTTTACACACCTTTACACATACAAACATCAGATTCAGTCATACTGAAAATTCCAAAGTAAATTATTACTGCTAATATTAAAAGTAGGAAAGTTTGTTAGTGAACTTCGAGTGTTCTGAACTTATAAGTATCATCAAGAAATTTCTTGGGTAGTTTACTAAAAAAGTTAAGAATATATATTTAGTGAATGATAATCAGTGTAACAAATATGTATATTTAAATATTGGGGAACATGAAAGAATCTCTTGTAGTATTGATTGATTCACACATATTTTTTGTTTCAACATTACAGTAGGCTAGTTCTACATTAATGTAGATTCATCATGGCAAGGCAACAGTCTATTATAGAAGAGTATTGATTTTTAAAGTAAATTTCTTTTTTCCAGTTAAGGACACCAACTCTTTCAACCAAGAGAGTGAATAAATGCTAGTATACTTGTATGTTGGTAGTTTGGTTCCTAAATATGCAATAATAAAGAAACACAACATTAAAATTCATCCTGAACATTTTCTGTGTGTTGCTTCAAGAAAATCGTAATTTGTAAATCAGGCTTTATTTTTCTATGCTTAGAAATATTTCTATATATGGAATAACATGTGGATATTGTAGGAGATTACTCAGTTTATGCAAATGTTGGGTATAATGTTGTTAATTTAGGTAACAGTAAGCTTTCCCCAGATATCATTCTCATACACAGTGATACATGTGAATTTACATAGCATTATATTACATCATACCTGTTGGTTGTACAAGTTGTTATATGTATATATGTGTTTGATATCCTAAGAGATTTTTTTATGAAACAGGAATGTGATTATATTGTTTTGTTGTTTTTCTCATCACTTCATTTAATAGTTTTATGCATGTATATATGCCACAGAAAAGCTAAAAAGATTAGAAACTACACTTATGATTGATTTTTTATCTTCAAGCCTGCCTAAGAATTGATTCTTGAATTTTGTACTTCATATGAAAAGTCTGCTCTTTAAATTATTTTAACTTAATTATGCTATTGAATCATTCAGGTGTTTTTTGTAAGGTAGTAAAGTCAGAATTTTATACTTTTTTTGTTTGAAATGAAATGTTTGTTAATGGCTACTTGTTTGATTCTGTAATGTAGCATGTGAATTTCATAGATAATGCATGGCTATACTGTTTGCTATTGGCCCTTGTGTTCATGTAGCTTAAGTGTTTGCTATGTAATACTTAGTTAGAAACAACATGGGATCAAGAAAGGTAAGAAAAAAAAAGTGGATTACAGATCTTTCCTACAAAACCAAGTAAGTTGGATCTTTTTATTCTTACTGTAGTGGTTTTTGTATCTCAGATATTCATGTTATAGTGCTATCTTGCCATGTGCATGACTTTACCTTTTATAGAAGTAGAATTTTTGTCTCTGATATTTCATTCAATAAAATGTGTAAAATGGTTCATTAATCTTTTAAATATTATATGCTTTGATGTTTTTGTTAATGTTCTCGGTAAGTCATAAATTCTGATTAGAGAAAAAAATAAATTGAGTTTTTCCTTTTTTTTTAATCTATGTAAACACAAAATAGAACTTATACTGTGTGAATACAGCAGTAGATTTCATATTTAAAAAAAGGATGTAAACACATAATAAAATGCATTGTTTCTTGTGTTAAAGAATATTGATTTGAAGTTCACCACAAAGATTAAAGCTTCAGAATATTTAACATAAACATTTAAGTTTGATGCTCTCTTATTATTTTACTGTTGAGAAGTCTGAGTAGTTAGTGTATATGCTGAATGCTAATTTATTTAGTAGGCCATCATAAGTTGTGCATGTATGTAAGTTCTTTATTAGACAAATCTATGAATTTATGTTATAAGATTCTCCACTCTTTAAACACACATTAGTGAAGATTTTTTTTTGTTTCTTATTTGACTTTTCCAACATAGGTAGTAGTGAATGCTCTCATCCAGGCCATACCAGCTATTTTCAATGTGTTGTTAGTTTGTCTCATTTTCTGGTTGATATTTGCCATAATGGGTGTCCAGATGTTTGCTGGGAAGTATTATCGATGTCTTGATAATGAAGGAAATCGAGTAAATTCCTCTTATGTGCCAAACGAACAAGCCTGTTCAGCCAGAAATTTAACGTGGGACAACCCGATGATTAATTTTGATAATGTACTGAATGGATACTTGGCACTTTTTCAAGTAGTAAGTACAGTTTTTATTTGAAGAACTGCTGCCAAAATGATATTTCAAATATTGTAATTTTTAGTCACATTTGGAAAATGTTTCCCATGTGAGAAGCAAAGATTGACAGTATTTAGTTTTCAAAGTTTTTGTTTTTATTTATTTGTAGTGTAAAGAAAAATATTGATTTCACGCACAATGTTATTTAACATTTCTAAAAAATGTAGTGAAAATATACTTAATAGTGTTGTGTGGTATAAGAAATAGTAAATCTGCTACTAAAACATATTTTTGGTTTAAAAATATAAAACTGTATTTGTAGTTGCATAATGTGAGAATATGTATTTATTTGAGAAAATGGTATGGTTTAAAGGAAAAGTATAATTTAAATAATTAATGATAAGTAATCATTATTATAAAGTGATCTGTTACGATTTTAATCATAACAAGCTCTGTTAATAAAATTAAGTTGAAATATTTAAGTTATATTTTAGACTGTTTTCTCACTCAGATGTAACTTAGTAAAGCATTTGAAGTAAAATTTATCTTTGTAGGCTACCTTTAAAGGATGGACTGCAATTATGGACAGTGCAATTGACTCTAAAGAAGTAAGTATTTTTTTTTGGGTTGGGGGGGTGGAGGGGTTTTTTTACTTTATATGTACCGATAGAAGGAAATAACTTCAATATAATAGATTTCCTCTTGATAGTCAGCAAATCAACATATGGTCACTCTAAACAATGTAATTTGATAAAACTCATTCTGAAAACTAATACTCTACAGTTATTGGGATCTGTCTGTTCAAGTGAAAAAATATCCACATATACTTGTACGCTATATTTTGCAGAACCCCTACTTTCCAACTGATTCATAACATGTTGCAAATCAGGGTCGCAGTGGTTCCTTAGTAGGGTCGTGAAGGGTTGTGTGTATATAAATTTCCTAAGCCTGAGGGTCGTGAGGTCCTTTTGGTGTCCAAATAAGGGTCACAACAAAAAAGGTTGGGACACACTGATGTAAGTTATTTGTTGATGATTTCAGATATGTGTTTGCTCAGATGTTTGGTTTTGCTGCCAGTACATGTACTTGAGAACTGGCTCAAGTGAATAAACAAACATGTGAGATTTGAAGCATGGTGTTTTTTCTTTATTTTTAAACACATTTCTCAGCCAAAAATGATTTTTTGAGACAAACAGTTGCTTGAGGGAAAAAGTTTCAGAAATGGCTTCTGATTTGGTTTCTTACATTAATAATCATGTAATGAAACACAACTTACTATTTGAGCAAGCAAATATCTCTATAAACACTAAAAATATCTCTAAACCAGTAAATAACTCAAGAGGGAGAGAGAGTACAATACATCTATTCAAAATAAGGATTTTGTTATTTTTATTAGAAGGGACTATGATATATAAGAGGATCTTGTCATCAATACTATAAAGCTTTCATTAAACTAACAGAAAAATGTGGTGCCATGACGTTGAACTTTGTAGAATATCTGGCCTATTAGGTAAATAGTAGAAGTATCATCCTTACATGCTTTTCATATCTGTATCTAATGGTTCCAGCTGTTTTTCCCATTCCAGGTGGTCAACCTAACAACTGTATTTTTCCCTTTATGATACTCTTATTTTCTAATCAGTTTTAATTTCCTCCTGTTTTCTGCTTTGTACATGTCACCTGATACGTACATCTACTTCAGTAAATTTTAGTATAATCATTATTGTATTACCATACACTAACTAAACCACTGTTTATTTGTTATTACAACATCGCTTAATTATAAAATGTTTAAAAACTTGTCTACTTAGGTAGCAAAATTAATTCCACAAAAAAATTTAGTTTATTTACTGCCAAAATGACATAAGCACTTCACATGTACATATTATTGGTGAGACATATTTTACAAAATTGTTGCATTTTAACCTACACTTTTATTTCATGTATTAAAATACAAGATGCATTGGAAATATAAAAACAAATATGTTATTTTATGATGCGGGAACCTTTTCTACTTTATTAATTTTATTTTTCATGAAGGCATATTTATATCCATTATTTTTAATGTTATGTATCTTCTAAATCTCTGTAGTCAGTGGTTTAATTCATCTGTAGATATATGTCTTATCTCAAGCCCAAATTTGAAGTATTCTTTATGGAAATATGAGAGTTATATGAAATAAATTGCTTAAAAATGATACTGCCAAAATTGGAATTATGTAATTTTGTGTTGAAATTAAAAGCACAACTAAAACTTTAAGTATGAATTCTAAATTTCATTTATATAAAAATTATGGCTTTAAAATTACTGTACATTCTTTTGAATTATATTCATGGGAAAATAGCAATATGATAATCACTACCCTAACTTTTATTAGTTGACAGTTTTTTTCAGCAGAAGCAAAAGGTTTTACCAACTCTATGAATAATATACAAAAAAGTATTACTTGAAATATTAGGATGCAGCAATTTGGACAAAATAATTAAAATATCTAAGACCATTAAGTAGCCAAGCAAGGCAGAAATAATTATATCTTATTTTGTAAAGCTCCATAGTTTAGGGAGTTTTTATGTTTTACTTCTTTTTTTTTGTGGTATTACAGAATCTTTTTTTCTAAACTTTGGTTTTTCAAGAGTTCATAACTTCAGCTAGCCACAGCAAGATCTTTCATAAACATTGAGTATTCCTGTTGCCTACCTGTGGTGATTTAAATTTTCTTTGTTTAACCATGTAGCATTGCCAATATGAACCTGCAATGAATTTTTTCAATCATAGTATCAGCTTAAAAGTACACTTACTCAATCATTTATCTGTAGGTAGTACATATTAATTAATTATTGAATCAATAACACAGTATTTATTATCATTACACTGCTGTTTGTCCTCAATGAAGTACATGAGCTTGTATTTGGAGAGATATGCATTTCAATTAGGTTCATCATTGAGAAATCTGTCAAAAATATGTCATTACAATTTTGATTTTACAACAGTTGCTTCTATCAAGGGTAGAATTGTTTCAACAACGTTTTTCTTAATTTCTTATTTGAAGCAAAATCTTAATTTTTTCACAAGACAAATTTAAAATTTATTCAGGAAACTAGATAGATGGTCTTTCTCAAAGAGATCACAATTACTGATGAATGGTAAACAAATAACTGATTAAGCTGTAAATTTTAGATGTTATCATGCTCGTTGAAACTAATAATGAAATATTTACATTACAACAACAAGTCAAATTAGAACAATAAATATATAATTACACTTTAATAGAAAAATTTGAACTTTATAGTACATAGGCTTAATATCTTCAGGCCAAATATTACATTTATGCCCACAGTAGCTCAGCAGTCAGTCTGTAGGCTTATAATGCTAAAAACTTTGTGGTGGACAAAGCACAGATAGCCCATTGTGTAGCTTTGTGCTTAACAGGAAACAAACTTAAATTCATTGTTGTCCTTCCAATGAACCAAAAAGACCTTTCACCTCTGGAAATCTGAAATAGTTTTCAGGGGAACATTTATTGCATGTCCACTAGCACTGCCTTCTGTACATAATCACTCGGGTATTAAAGATAAGCATATTTTGTAACAGTTACAATGTGAACCATATTAGGGTTAAGTTGCTTATGAATTTAATTTTGTTAATAAAAATGTAAATTATGAGTTTGATAAAACCATAGACCTGAACATCAGATACTCAACATTCAAGCTGTACTATGTGTTACTTAATCTGATATGTATTTTAGCAATTAGCAAATACCAATATGTAAGACATATACAAACAACTCTTAGAGAACGTTTCAACAAACATAAATCTTCTATTAACACTGAAAAAAGATCTCCCTGTTGATCAACTCTTTAACCAACCCAGTCATTCCATTAAAAATGTTAGTCTCATCGGCATTGAAACAGGATTCAAAACTAAAGCAGACAGAGAAATAAAAAAAGCTTACTGGATTGCTAATCTAACCACTTTTCAACCTTTTGGAATTAATCTAGATCCTGGAATCAGTGATCTCTGTTTATTCGTTTCATCTCTGCCAGAAAAATAATTTTTATTCTTTGCTTATTTTTTTCATGTAAACTTACTATTTATTTAAGATAATTTTCCATACCTGTTTTTATAAATTGATTAGTATAACACACCTTTTTCAATCAGTCTCCAGGTGTCACCTATATTTTACTTAAACACTTAAGTATAGTTTTAAATATACATATATTTAACCATTTCTAAAGTACAATATCCCTAACACCTTTTCACATACACTCTCGCCATCGGCTAGATTGTACCAGAAATGAGATGCTTAGAACAGTACATAGAGAAATAGACTAAACATTTCCTGGAAAACTGGGTGACCTTCATGATGTCACTAAACTCCCTTTACATATATCACACATTCGATTACACCTCCATTCCCAGATTGCCCCTGAAGAAGAAAGGTCCACCTTTCGTAAGCACTCGGGTTATAGGGTTTTTATTCATTTGTGGCAAGATATTTGTTTTCTCAAACTGTTTCTAATTGCTTTACAGCTAATAATGACCAATGATTAGCAAAAGCAAATTTACAAGTCAATTCACTCCAAACCCAATTCAATGTTAGAATGGGAGTGTAAAAATTTAGGATGTATTGATCATGAAAACCAGCTCCGTTGAAAAGATATTGGTTTTATGGAAAAAAAAGAAAACAGGGTCTATTCTATTTCTGTGTTGTGTTAAGTTGTATGATTATTCTAAATATGGATGAAAAGAGTTTTTGTGTTAAAATAATTTTAGCAGAATTTTTTTTTATGAAATTATACATGCAATATTTGCTTCGAAAATTGTATCGTAATTCACATCAAAATAAAAATGAACTTTAGTTATAATATTATTTTCTAAAAATAATCCTAAGTTTAGCTAAACCATTATTTAATAGCATCATTCATTGGTCCCATAATATAAATAACTAAAGCCAGTTGGTTTCCATTTTATGACTAGTTAATTTCATCTGAAAACCAACATTCCCTTGTGAAAACACTAGCATCACAATATGCTTAAATTTTCAGCTGGGATTGGATGGAATTGTCAATTGAAAATAAAGAGGAAAAAAATGTGTCTTAAATGTCTTAGTTTAAATGCATAATTTGATTCTAGAACAAGTGTCACATTGCATGACATAAGCTAACAGAGTAGAATAAAACATGTATTATATTTACATCAAGATTGAATGTCTTTTTTTTTACTCTTGACACCAAATTTTGTTTTTGATTTTGGCCCCTTTTTTTGTCTCTGTTTGGCCAACTCCTCCAAGTTGTTTCTTCAAATTTTGTATCACCCCTACCTTTATAATAATGATATAAACATGTCAAGGGGTTTAAGACCTGTTACTAACTGATATACCTTTGTGTTTGGTGCGGCCATTAGTGACTTTTCTTCACTTGATTAATGTCAACCTGACTTCTTGGGTCTGTGTTTGAATTTTACATAACATATTTCTAGAGCAAGTAATTGTCACTAGCCATTTAGGAATTCAGCTTTCTCTACATCAGGAATTACATGTTATTATATATATATATATATATATAATGTTTAAGTCTATTAAAGTACGTACTAATATGTACATTTAGACTTGCGAGGTCACTTAATAATGTTGTTTGATAGAGAAGTATCTTGATGTTGGTATCTGTAAGTTGTTTGTCTCTATGTATGTGATTACAAGGTATAAAGATATATAGTGTAACAATTAAATAATACATATGATGTTTGAAAAAATCTCCTGACAATGTTCTGAATTTACCATGAA
>NW_013665622.1:705323-710570 GCF_000517525.1 Limulus polyphemus
GAATTTTTAAAAAATTAGTGTAGTTTAACTTTATGATTGCTTCCCTGTTGAAAATTAATGCTCCTAAAAGTGCTAATATCTTGTTAAATAAACTAAATATAATACTGTATAAACCTTAAATGGACAGTGTCAAAAAAGTAATCATTTTATACACAGATGAATAAATTACCTAAAGTTAACTTCCAAGTATTTTTTGAACTTTTCTAGTCCCTTATATAAGCACTTGCAAATCTCTGTAGTTGTCATCACTTAATGTGGCTATTTGCTGTAATTAAGAACTTGTGTATCAAATGAATCATGAATTACAAGCTCTTGAACATTTTTCTGAAAAATTATCCTTATAAAATCTGAACTTAAAATTCATAGGAGCTTAGTGAATGACCTAGACATTTGGTAAAAATTTCTTTCTTTCATTTTTTTATCCTCAGCCAGGTGATCAACCAGAAGATGAAATTAATATCTACATGTACTTGTATTTTGTCTTCTTCATCATCTTTGGTTCCTTCTTTACTTTAAATCTCTTCATTGGTGTTATCATCGATAATTTTAATGAACAGAAGAAAAAGATAAGTTATTTTATTTAATATTAGTCTTTAAGGTGTTTGCTCTTATACAACATACATAACCTACATAATTAAAGCAATTCTTAAAATACTTGCATTTATACTTTGTAGCCTGTTTACTGTTTGCTTTTATACAGCATTAAACACATCTTGTTCTCAAAGTTTTTTATTTATACAATAGAGAGAGTCTTCCTATATATTTTCTGTACTTTTATATCAAGTGCTTCTCTTTTTGCATTGGAAATTTCTGAATGATTAGTTAATTTGTAAACTGCTTACTTGTGTACAGAAAATTCTTTTGGGTGTTTGTTTTGTTCTATTCAGCAAAAACCTCTGGATATGTACTTTATTCTTCTGTGCTCTATTTTAAACAGTAGAGACCCATGAATGCATGTTCTTAAGGTAATTACTTTTATTCAGTGGTGAGTTCCAGGTCTTTACTTTATTCTTAAAGTGATTGCTTTTACATATTGATATACTAGGATGCTTTATTTCATACAGAGAACTTAATTTATTTTTAAAAGCTTTCACTTGAAACTAAAACAGTAAGTAAATAATAAGATATAAGTTGTCAAATCATTAGTTTGAAATGGAAGCGATATCAAATTCTTGCTTTGATACAACAGAGGCATTTGTGTGTCCAATTTATTTTCAAAGTATTTTTTCGTTTTCTTAAGGGTCTTGTTTATTTACATCAAATACCAGAATATTTGGTAATTATTTTACTTGCTACAATATAAAAGAAGCATCAAAGATGTGTACTGTGTGAATAACATTCTGGCATTTTGGAGAAGGTTTTAAAAAAACCAAAAAAAAAACAACCTCATCTAATTGTTCTTTTTGTATGTGTTTACGCAGGTGGTTCTTTGGAAATGTTTATGACAGAGGATCAGAAGAAATATTACAATGCCATGAAAAAAATGGGATCAAAAAAGCCGATGAAAGCTATTCCACGACCTCGAGTAAGTTATAGTAATTGAGATATTCAAATGGAATGAACTTTTGTTTTCCTGTTTAAGCAGAATAGAAGCATGAAAGAAATTCTGTAAGGATCATTTAGTTTAAACTCCACTATTGTTGTAACATGTTCTATCACTTCTATTGTCTAGCTGTTTCTTTTAGATTACTTAGTGAAAGTAATTAAATATCCAGTCTGTGTAATGATAACAAATTAATGTATCTATTCAGTATTGTTTGGTATAGGGTATGCTCACTTTGATGCAAGTTGTAGGCCTAGATTTTAAAAAACTTTTAAACTAAACTCTGAAACTATTGTAGGCTTAATACCCTAAAAATGTTGAACAAAAACTTATTCGATTGATAATAAACCCGATTAACTTAATTTGATCAGTATTCTCTCGATCAGTAACTACTCGATCTTTCACATACTGAAAACTTCACTGAATTCTCAATCACTACTCCAATGAATGACTGACCCTCAACTTTAATAACTGCTTAGAAGTATGTATATTTGCCCAACTAAATCTTGGTCAAATTTACTAAATATTAACCTCATGCACTTTTTAGCTAACATTTAATTGAAACATTCAATATTCAGCATATATTATATTCCACTGTGTGTGAATGCATCTTTTGCACTGTAGTTTTGACTTTTAGTACTTTTTTTGTAATGTTTCTTTTTTTTTTGAACAATGATTCCAATGTCAATAGGAGGGCAAAGAACATGTAGCTGCTCACTGCTTCACAATGTGAAAGTTAATGATTGGTAACTGTATAAGTTAGTGAAGTGAGATTTAAAAAATTACTTTTGCTTAGAATTTTTTTTTTTTGCTGATAAGCTAATGGTTAAGGTATAGTTTATGTTATGCAAAATATATATTTTTAGTTAGCTGACAACTAAAGTGATTTTCCTTTTGTTTGAGTCTTTTTTTTTTTTACATTTGGTTATTATAGATGTTATTTTCGTTTTATAATTTATGGAAAAATGGAAAATTAAATAGATGGTGAGGATTAATTACATAACACTTCTTTTAGCATGTATATGCACACTGTGTAAATCTAATATGTAAAGTGAGGTTTAATTAATTTTCCTTGTTCAAGATGTACTTCAAAATAAAATCAAATTGGTAGAAAACCATTTAGTGTGTCTGTTTTTTGTTGAACATCTTAACATACCCTCATGCTCATTTTGTACTAAACAAAACTAAATGTATTTACTGGATAGTTAATTAAATCTAATATGTAAAGTGAGGTTTAATTAATTTTCCTTGTTCAAGATATACTTCAAAATAAAAAACAAATTGGTAGAATAACATTTAGTGTGTCAGTTTTTTGTTGAACATCTTAACATACCTTCATGCTCATTTTGTACTAAACAAAACTAAATTTATTTACTGGATAGTTAATTAATTTAATTGAACTTTAGTGGATAATTATTATCTTTAAATTTAGTATTCAGTAACCTTCTCTTTCTTCATTTTTACTGTAAAACTACTGATATAGTGATGTTTAATTAATAAAATATTCTTTTCTTTAGTGAAAGATTTTAATTTTGTAGGATGAAGAAATATGAGATTTTTTTTATGTACTGTAAAATGGGAAAAACTTATGCATATGTATGTAACTATTACATGTCTGTTTACATTATACTTATAACTGTTTATGTAACTCCTTCACCTACAGTTAAAGCTGCAAGCTTTTGTCTTTGACCTGACTACAAATACCAAATTTGACATGGCCATAATGCTGTTTATCATGCTGAACATGATTGTGATGGGCATGGAACATTATCAACAGACAGACACCTTTGAATTGGTACTTGAGCGTCTTAACATCCTCTTCATCGCTGTCTTTACTGCCGAATGTGTGCTGAAAATCTTTGCTCTACGTTTGCATTACTTTAAGGAACCTTGGAATGTCTTTGATTTTGTTGTAGTTACACTTTCTATTTTAGGTAAAGCTTTTAACATTATACTTTGAATGTATTCCTGTATCTAAGTGCCTATTCTTGTATGTGAAAGGTTTGAATGTAGCTTTACATTTTGGGGCTTGTACCTAATGTGGCATTACATTTACATATGTACTAAGATTATCTATATCATAGGTCAAACAAGGTAGTAACTCCAGATACAGCTTATCTTGTATAATCATTTACTGTTCAAAAGTTAAATGAAAAGGAACACTACTTAATCTATTTAGCACTCGGTGTTGATTAGGTCTCAAGTAAATTCTACCTCAAAGTCACAAGACAATTTTGTTGAGCAGAAGGAAGAACACTGAATAAGATCAGAACTAAATAACATAAAATCAAGTCTTTTACAACTCTTTGGGTCTTAGTGGATTTCACTTTCTAGTCATCAATTAACTTAGCTCATCTCAAAGAACAGCTTCTAGAGAGGAAATAATCTGATTATCTCTAAATACATATGCCATAATCATTTGTGTCTTCAGTAGATTTTACTGGACAATTTTACTACTTTTCTCGAGGGGAATATCCCCCTTACTAAAAAGGGTTTTTTAGTGTTTTATTTTTAACTAGTTAATAGATTGTCTTGCCAAAACATTAACTGATTGTTCATGATATCCTGTGTCTACTAATGATTTGAATGTAGGTATATTTGTGTGTGTATAAGTTTATGTCTTAAAATGTAATCCACAAATGTGCAAAAGACAAGACATGCCAAAAAAAAAGGCAAAAACCAACAAAGTCACGATTGGGATTGGTGTATAACCATGTACTAGCATTTCAATAGTGTTGAAGATAATACATCTCTTCAGTTGTACACAAATGCAGGTAAGAATCTACTATGCAACAACAGATAAACACATTTGAAGTTATTAGTTTGCCAGATTCAGGTGCTTGAACCCATAGTGTCCTGAACCAAACAATACATGTGTTGTTTGCAGCGAATTATGGTAAGGTAGTTGTCCAGTAATAAAATAAAATAAAATAAATAATAAACAACCCAACTAATTCAGAATGCTAATAGCAGAGATGTAACATATTACATACAAAAGGATAAATAAATGAAAAAAACTAGTAGAAATTAAAAAGAATAACTAAATTAAAAAAAATTATTATGTTCCCCAATCATCCATAATCACAAACAGCCAGTCCTTTTCTCTTGAATGAGAAATAAAAAGAAAGGTGTCAAAGAAAGGGCACCAGATAAGTTACCATAGGAAGATAATTAACTAAAAAATCATAAATTTAAGAAAAGATTAGCAAGTATGGGCAAACTGAAGTAACCTTCAGTCACACAAAAATATGAAGGGAATAAGATCATACCAGTTCTTAAAGCTATAGAACTAAAATAGTTAAATGAAAAGGAAGACAAGACGGGGAGACAGTTGCATGATAACACTTCCAAACCATCGTTGAATGTAGCCAATGATAGTTAAAGTCACAGAAGGTCAGTAAATATTTCAAGAATGGGAAATATCTGACTTTGCAGGTGAAAGTCATACCTTTTACAATAGAATTGGAACCATATTTATTTAGTTTAATGTTATATTTATTCAAAAATAATCTGTATATCTTTATTATAGTCGGAAAGCCATAACCATTGAATTTGTTTTTTCTGGATTACATTTTAAGATATTTTCACTTCATTGTTTTATGGTAACTGATAACTTTTACCCACTTAAGTTCTCATTTTGTAAATGTGTGTGTGTGTGTGTATATATATATATATATATATATATATATACTATACACACACAC
>NW_013665622.1:711570-722389 GCF_000517525.1 Limulus polyphemus
AAGTTACTTCATTTGTTAATAGTGTGTGTGTGTGTATATATATATATATATATATATACACACACACACACGTATATTGTCTCACATGGTAAATATAATTAAATAATGAGTTTATTTTGATGTTCAACTTTAAAACAAATTTACATATGCCTGTTAATTTTATGTTTGGTATTATTTGTATATCTCAAATACTAACAAGACCAAAGATTTTACTGTTATTTTAAATTTCTGAATACTTGTGAAAGGGACAAGTTTAACTGTCACACAGTTAAATTTGTACCTTTTACAAACATTCTAAGTTGTATTTTAGCTAATACCAAAGACATTCCAGCATTACAACAGAAACTTTGTATATAGATAGTTTTAAAAATTATTATATTTCTTTTGGTTTTTGTTAAGCACAAAGCTAAACAATGGGATATCATTCATGATGATAGTGACTGTGTTACAAAAATTAATTGGCTGAAACAACTAATAAGAACTTTATCTTTCATCTAAAAAGTCTTTCTTTTTATTTTGTAACTTTTAATATAAAGTATCTGATCATAAAGTACAAGTCTGGCATGTAGTTTCAGAACTAATTTTCTTACCCTTCTTATACTTTTGGAGATTTGATTCAGTGGATCATTTCACTATATTGATCATATTTTCTTATTACTGTTTATATCTAAGAGATGTTTATTTTATCAACATTGAAAACATTGCATCCTTACTTTATTACAGGAGTGGCACTGAAAGACCTGATTGCTGAGTACTTTGTTTCTCCAACTTTGCTGCGTGTTGTTCGTGTTGTTAAAGTAGGTCGAGTGCTGAGATTGGTCAAAGGGGCCCGTGGAATACGGACGCTACTTTTTGCACTGGCAATGTCCTTACCTGCATTATTCAATATTTGCCTTCTTCTATTCTTGGTCATGTTTATCTTCGCTATATTTGGAATGTCATTTTTCATGAATGTAAAGCATCGCTATGGTGTAGATGATAATTTCAATTTTGAAACATTTGGACAGTCAATGATTATCCTCTTCCAAATCTCCACCTCTGCTGGCTGGGATGGCATTCTTTCAGCCATTATTGATGACAATGACTGTGACAGTGGAACAGATACCACTGAAGGAAATTGTGGAAATAGAGGCATTGGTGTTGCTTACTTGATTTCGTATTTGATAATTAGCTTTTTAATCATCATTAATATGTATATAGCTGTCATATTGGAAAATTATAGCCAAGCCACAGAAGATGTGGAGGAAGGCTTAACCAATGACGACTATGATATGTACTACGAGATTTGGCAGAGGTTTGATCCAGATGGAACTCAACTAATCAAATATGAAGTGCTATCAGACTTTGTAGATGCCCTTGAAGATCCCCTACAGATTAAAAAGCCTAATAAGTACAAACTCATTGCTATGGATATCCCAATATGTGAAGGAAATACGATTTACTGTGTAGATATTTTGGATGCTTTGACAAAGAACTTTTTTGCCTCCAAAGGTCGAGTAATTGAAGAGACAGCTGAGCTAGCTGAGGTTGTACCTGCAAAGGAACACAGAGAGTTTGAAGCAATCAGTAGTACTCTCTTACGGCAGAGAGAAGAATATTGTGCACACGTAATCCAACAGGCTTGGCGACAATATAAAGGGCTGATTCAAAATGGCCCACCTCATCAGCAGACTGAAGTTGTTGTTGAGAGTGATGGTCACATCACTAAGAATGGACACAAAGTTGTGATCCATTCTAGATCACCCAGCATTACAAGTCGATCTACAGAAGTGTAAAACTTCTCTGAAAGTATGAGAAGAAAAGAAATAGGCTTGTAGCCAATCTGGTAGAGAAAGGAGCTGTCCGTCGATAACAGTTGGATCAGGTTATATTTTTATATTCTTTATGCAGAAGCTACTTGCCACCATGCTTACAATGCCAGTGCTTGGTTGATATAAAATAACCAGGGTGTTGCCATTATTATTTTTCTACAGAAATTGGTTGGTGTTACAGTCAATTTATACTGTTTATATGCAAAACATTGACAGAAAGCATTTGTTTTGTATAAAATATTTAGTTTAAAATGTTTGATGGTGGACTATTTTTGTTGCATTTTAAGTTTTGTTACTGTACAAATTAGAACATGAACTTCAATATTTATGCTTCCATTGTTAAGACTGCTGTTTTCCTCAATGTTGTTTTAAAACATTGTACTAAATTTGTTTACTTGGAGTCAATGAATGAAGCTTCGAATCACCATAATTAAGACTGAAATTGCTTGTTTTGCTATCCAACTATATGGGTGATTTTTAGGATTGGCTGAGAAAAAGTAAAGCTCATATTTCTAAGGAGTTCTATACAAAGCACATACTGAAAAGAAAACCTTGAGACATCAGGCCACGTTTAAAAACTGCTGTAAGTGACAGTTTTGCATGAAATGCTGAAAACTAGTGAACACTTTTATAGAATGTCAGTCAAATAGTCGGTAAGAAGCAAAAAATTACTTGCATATTTTTATTTTGTTCAAAAAATAAAAGGCATTTTTGGCATTAATGTTCCTGACAGTTAACAGAAAATTTGAAAGAGCAATAGTAGTCTCCAAGTCTGTTTTTTTTAAGTGAAGCATTAAATTGATTTATTAGGTGTTATACATTACACGGTTTCCTTTTTGAATAAAATTAATACTAACTAAATCATTCTCTCTCCTTTGTTTGCTTAAAAAGAAGATGGTATTGAATTGGAAGAAACTGTGATATGGTTAGGAAGTGTGATATATATATTACCTTGAAAGTTTGAAAAAAGTTTTATTCAGTGTTTATTTTTAAGTTGTTTTAATATCATCACTCATTAAATGCTCAATTTTATTGTTAATTGCTCTTACACAATCTAAAAATCTCCCATATATGGAACCAGATCATTGAAGTGTTAAAATGCGTATGAGATACCACGCTTAATTATTTTGCACCACAGAAACTGCTGGCCATGTTTAAATTCTTGTTCAGTCTGTGCCTTTATGTAGAAGTTGCCATTTGATCAATGCCACTCAGTTGGTGAAATCAACAACATATTGAAAGTTTGCTCTCAAAACCTGTAGAGAGAAATTTTAACAAGAACAATGTAATCTTTGTATATGATTCACAGGAATATACAAACCACTCGATGTTAGCAAAGTGTGTGGTTAATAGATATAGCCCACTAATAGTTGGCAAACAGTGTACTCTGAAGGAACATTCTAGTCTTTGGCTGTAAACTTATATATAGAGAGAAAGATATTTGCACAGAGTGATAAAGAGAAAAAAAAAGAAAAAAACATTGTGCAACTAAGAAAGGTAATTAATGTCTAACCCTATGGAAGGTATTTATCCAAAGTACTTTGACCAATTTCCCTGTGTGCTTCTAGATATTACTTTTGTTTAGTTATTGTATCATTACTGACAGCCTGCACGTGCACTTTCTTGCCTTTTATTACCACCTTTTTCGACCTCGCTGTCAGCAAAAGATGGTTATGGCAGGAAGGGGTCAATTTCTTAAGCTGTTTGCACCCTTACCAGATCTTGGTGGTTTTTATGTGAGAACCACAGTCATGTATATGCATCAGTCTTTTCACTTGGAAGTAGAGAATAAGATGAAACCATATGACATTTTGGCTGTGTTTAGTGAACATGACTGATGCTGGATTCTACCAGAAGGTTGCTCCTTTATCGACAGAGCAGCCAGGTGGGGGAAACCCCCCCTCAAAGTGGCTATTTTGTTTCTCATGTGCCTTTGTGAGTTGTAACTTTTCCATCCGGGATTTTCATGCATTTGCAGTGTAGCTATTTAGGAATATTTTAATTTTTGCTTTTTTATTTTGCAATAATTTTCTTAATCATCGGTAATTGTCTTTCAAAGCTCATGTTCTTCATCTTAAAAAATAACCACTGTATGATTTATTAAGATGCTAAATCAAATGCAGTTGAACTCTTAACATTTCACTATGCATATATTAAGGCTAAGTTTTGTAGCTTTAAAGCAGTGTAGTATATTGACTAAAATTTTTTTTATTGAGAATAAAAAAGAATCATTTTATGCTAAATGCAACATTGCTTCCTAAATTAGTACTGGAAATCCACTCTCATTCTAGAACAGTAGTATTGTAATAAATCATAAGGTCACTGAAACTTGATAGACTGCATTGTGTAGTGCTACTAGAAACATTCTTTTAGAACTAGTTAGTACTCTCATCCTATCACTGTTGTACCAGAAACACCTCTTAACCTTTTTTCACTTAGTTCACATGCTCGTCTGTTAAATTCAGGCTGTCAAACATATTTTTTCTTTGTAAATGTTTCAAATTTCACAATTTGTATCATATTATCTGTAAATACATCATTGAATAAATTTTGATAATTTATCACAATGAATAAATGCTGAAGCTGAGCACTGGTTGCTTTTTTTTTATGTAAAATGTTTCTTTTTAATTTGTTTTTTTTTATTCTGGATCAGCTTGCAGCTTTATGTCTCTTTGAAACATTTTCTGTAGATAATGTTTCTCTCTCATCTTTGAAGACACTGCTCTTACTTTATGCACTAGTGACAAACAAAATGAAGCTGCAAGAAATAAGAGAGAATATCTACTGTTTAACAAAATAAGATATATATGTATTTTTAAATATTTGACTGATAATCATAATCATTACTGTTTTATTAATTAATAAGACTATCTTTTTGTTGGATTTTGCATGATTTAAGCATATCAAGCAGGATTACAATACACATTTCACATTTGTAGAAGGTATTTTATTTGGCCACTAATGATAAATTTGACATATATAATTTTTTATTTCGGATTTTTTTATTACTTCCCCTCATAACACTAAAACTCAACAATCATAATTAAAAACAATGTATTAAACACTACCAGTTTGGGGTATTATTTTCATTATTAGATTATTCCTTAGTAAAAAGGGTTCTCTCTTCTGAGTGGTTACTTTTAATGGTTCAGTGTCAGAACTGTTAACCATCAGTTTTTATTTGCACGAGTTAGACTTTTCAAAATTAATGTTGGTTATTAAAATAAGTTATTTTCAGAATGGGTAACTCTCTCTCATTTTTTTTTCATTGACATGGAATTTGAATAGAATTAGTAATCATTTACTTTAGTATGATGATCTGCACTTCTTTTGTTAATATATTCAAATAGTTTTATATAAACTTATCAATACCATTTGAACAGTAAGCATCTGTGTACATAAAACTAATCTTACTTTGGTACATATATTTCATTTTGATTCATATCATAATTGAATTCCACCATTTCTCTATTTTAAAGGAAGGTTTTCACTTGTGATCCAAACAGTTAGGGATAAAATAAATGAAAACAAAAATCATACTTGAAGGCCAATTATAATAAAATTGTTTTCAAGAGACTATAATAAATTTTATTCAAATAACCTGTAAATATAGTTTAGAGAATCAGGTTTTGAAGGGTGGCTCATGATAAAATATTCCTATCATTCTCTCATATATTTGATGAATCACCCTCTCTACATTGCACAAGATTAACAAATATGTCATGAATTTTCAGACTATTTTAATATCAAAATAATATACTACTAAAATATTTATTGTGATTATTTATATTCCTATTACAAAGCAGAGTAGTATATTTTCAAAATACAATATTAACAGAAAGTGTGAATCTGCTGTTTAATTCTGTTTCAGTATTCGTATGAAGAATTGTAACATTGAAATTCAAGAATATAAACTTAAAAGGTTAATTTTCATTTTATATTAATATGAATTGTTTGGTTAATTAAAGGTTAATTTAACAACCTCCACTGAAAATATAAACTTGTCTACATTTCACCAGTTTGAATTCTTGGTGAGAATTCATAGAAATATAACAACAAATTTCAACATCTATATCAGAGCTTGGGGATTCGTAGAATTTGCTAATCATTTCAATATTCTCACGTGAGACTTGGATGGTTGGAATAACTTAAAGAAATAATCACAAACACTAATTTTGATTAGTTGATTACCCTTTTAAGTCATGATGCTAATTAAGCTGAATAATGTTGAATCAATTCAAAATAATAATGAGAGATCATAATGGCATTATTTCAGTAACTTGTTTACCTGAAATAATCAGAAACAGTAATAACTGGAAATACTAAGTTTGATCAATTGATTTATCTTTGTGACCTTATGTGACTCAACATATTTTTGATTAATCAATTACTTTATCTGACACTAAGTGATGCTCATAGGTAATCAATTAATTGAGTTATTTGCCCAGCTCTAGTCCATATAAGTCACCTAGCATTTGAAATTGTTTCAAACGATTCTTGATATTGAGCTAAGTACAAAAAATTGTTCTTCCTTACATTATAAATACTTTTAAGATAGATAAATAAAAGTGTATGTGAAGTTACTTTGTTAATGTACACATATTTACAGTGTAGCTGTTCAAAATCCTCTTCAACTATGTTCTTGCATTCTACACTGAAAAATATAATAATGTTGAAAAAGCTTTAAATAAAATATTCCAGATGATTAATAACCCAACAAATTATTTTACAATATTTTGTAATGGATGTTTTGGACGTTAAAGACAATGTGTATTTCGGACATAAGTTCTGAATCTTATATATTACATTTTCATATCTGTCTTCTCTTCTGTGATTTATTTTTAATATCTACATAAATATTAAAACGGTTACGACAAATTTAGATGTAAGTAGGACAGGTAAAATATATTTTTTCCCAGATGTCAGTATAGTTTTAACCAAGTGTTAAAAAGAAAAATATTTTCAAATTATCACTGAATTCAATATACATATTATGATTTGACACAAACAGAGTAAATATTCACAGTATTAGAACTTGTGTAGAAAGTCACTAAACCTATCCTGAAGTGAATGAAATAAATTCACAATAATGACAAATGGCACATTCTTCACAAGTTTTAATTCGAAATAAGATTTTCAGAAAGTTGCATGGTTTATATTTGACATAAGTCAGTATAAATGTTTTAAAATTACTACCATGTTTAAAACAATTTATATGAAACAAAATTAAAAATAAGGCACACTGTAAAATGTTAGTTTTTAAAATTTTGTTATGTATTTTAATATAAGAAAGCTTAGTTCTTTAATTGTGCTGCAACATCTCAAAGATAACTCAGAAGACAGGTATTATTAAATTCAGTAAGATAAAACACATTCAAACCTAATGCTAAAAAAAGATATTGTACCATATTTTACTTGCTGGTTGTTAAGTGTATTTACCTTTCCAAGTGAAAGCTCTCATTAGAGAAAGATCAAAGGATTTCTTTGTTTGGGTAACTAAATGAGTCTTACAACTACAAATTCAGAAAGTAAAAGTTCATCCGATATCTAGCAAGTAAATTGCCTGAATCCTAGTTTAAAGCATACATGGCCTAACAGGGTTATTTAAATTAACCTATTTGAATCAAAAACTGGTTTGATTATACACTTACTTATTTGAGTGTTATATATGTGTAGTTCACTATACATTTTATACAGTTGCTAATTATCAAAGTGTTCTACGTCATGTTTAAATTATACGAGTAGTTTATAAAATTAAAGTTAGGTTATATATATATGTGTGTGTGTGTGTGAGTCTTATCATAAATAGTAAGCTATTTTATTTACAAATATAATTGTTTTGTAATATGCGCATTCTTACATATTTTAAGTTTTGTCAAAAACATTGCAATTTGGAAACCTGTATATTTCGACTAGTTGTTTACAAATCTATGTAATGCACCAAACTCTTGTTAGAAAACAGGAGTCATGGGCATGATATTTTAATAAAAATAAGAGCCAGAATGTAAGATATTCTGGTAGCACGTCTCCTAAATATATAAACAAATCAACAAAGTTTATCACTCACCTAGATTCCTTATTTCTTTTTGTTAAAAGATTTAATGTTTTGTGCACACTCAATTTGGATGCTTAGGTTACTTAAAAAGGTAACATTAACACCTAAGTATACATTTTTTTCAAAATTAAAAAAAGGATTGTTTATTTTACTTGAGCCATAGGCAATATACAGGCAAAACATATATTGATTTAACAGAGTCCATTTGACTTAGACAAAATGTGGTATTTACCAGAAAAAAATTTAATAACCATAGTCCATCAATTCATTATGCAGAAAATTGAATGTAAGCTTTGTATAATAAAAAATAAAATGTGCATACTTAAATGGATTAGTTGTGTACATAACAAGTACGAGTTTTAGCAATGACATTACATAATTGTTGATGTAAACTCTTTAAAAAAATAGTATTAAGTTTAAGAAAATAGGCACTATTCATGAGCTTTTTTTCACATTAAATTTATTTACCTGAGTTCAGAAGAAAAAAAAGTAATTATGAATATTTTTCCCACTAATATATTTCTCTCAATACCGAAGAACATTCCTTTTCTAATACAGGATATAATACAATGAAGAAAATTTTTGAATTTAGCATATAGGTTAACATATATTATAACTGTAAGGGCATAAGTTAACAAACAAACAAATGTGGGGACATCAGTCAGCTCCCTGTAAGTGAAAATGTCAAGTGACACTATTTACCATGAAGATAAAAGTAACACAGATGAAGTGTTATGATATCAAGCAATGCATCATACCAGGGAAAAAAAAATCAAATAACATAAATTCCCTTTGTAATATGTTACAGTAGATTCTTCAGTAAATTTCATCATGAATTTAAATGCTAAATGTAGCATTTGTATACAAATATTTCAGTCAGAACTGGTGAAAAAGCGACCTTATAAGCATGTTTTCAGTTTGCTTGAAGAAAATTGTCTAGAAACTGATTATAGGTAATTTTAATTCAAATTATGGCCAGACTAAGACTATGGGGAATCTGAAAAATGTGTAAAAGAATCAAGCAAAAGAACAACTGGTTTGCATCAGCAAAGTTAAAAGAAAAAAGCTCATGAACACATCAACCATAGGTAGTTTTAACCTACTTATTGATTTTTATTTCAGACTAGATCTGATTGAGGTGTTTATGGTTGTTAATGAAAATGTCAATGCCTCATATTTTTTCAGACTTAATGATAGGTGTCATCTTCAGCTAAGACAGTTTTATTTTTCTAATTGGCCTTTGGAATTGGTTGCATTCAGATTTATGGATGCAACAAATTTAAAGGAGTTTAATGGTAAGCTTGATAAATATTTGAATGATAAGGGCTGGCTTTGAGTGTTTTTTTTTAAGTTTAGTTTAATGGAATGGACAGTCTACAAACTTATGTGAATAATAAATCTTATGATGTGGAGATGATATATATAAACTACAGATAATATATCAATTGTATTTTTATGACTGAGGTATGCCCATTAGTTATATAAACTTAACTGATAAGTGACTGATAATTTTCAACAAACTGGGCTGGAAGTTTATTAGAAATGATTTGGCATTCTGACACAAGATATTTTACCATTATTTGCAATACATAATTAAAATCCCAGACCAAAATCCACACTGATCTATAAAACTCAGCCTAAACTACAATATGAAAAAAAAAGATAATGCTAAAGTACTTCTGCCCACTGACTTGTGAAGATTCTAAATCCACCCTGGTGAAACAAAAATAACTTTGCATAAATTCAAGGTAACTAAGAGACACTTTATATTCAGTATTCTTCACTAACATGTCAATAAAGAACAAGAAAGGGAGAAACATTTCCAAGTAGTAAACGTGGGTCCAGCTAAATGTCTTAATGGTTGGATCAAAACCCCCTCCCTATATTCTTGGGGACCCCTGTAATCAACACTAGAATCAAAGTGGTAGAAAACTCCAAAAACCATGTAATGAAACTAAATGTGACAGTAACAAGTGATTACAAGTTTCAGTTCATGTGCCAAACTCCAAGAACAAATAAAAACAGTTACACTTTTAATAATCTCAAAGGCTGACATATGCTAAAATATTACTATCAAATGTAACAATGGCAAAACTAGAAATTCAATTGGCCACAGATTGAAGATGTGAAATAATTCATGGATTTGCCGACATAGTGAGTCACGTGATGTTCAAAAGTCAAACAAAGTAATATAAAATCAGTTTTTAACAGCTTCTTAAACCAATCAAAAATATTTATAAAGTCAGTACAAACTTATGACAATAAAGCATACTCCGCTGCTTTGTTCAAGGGGTCTAGAAGTATTCAATGTTAAAATTGTAGGGAGTGATAATTAAAATTAGCTTCAAACTTAAAAGTACGCTTACTATATTGACTTTTGAATTACTTGTATTTAAGAAAATCTTGACTAATATCAGCTTTTTGAATTTTTGATGGTTTTTTAACCATTTATTAACTTATACACCCTGGCGAGTTGATTTGATGCACCTGTTGCATAGTTTTATTGTATTGCATAAAAAACTATTGGATAAAGAACTTTATGCAAATTATGTAGTTTCTGCAAATAAAATAAATTTAATGTATATGTGATACTTGTATGACACAGCTCTGAGAATTTAAGATTTCATTGTGATGTTTTTCTTGAGAAACAAAATGATTACCTTTAATTATAGTATTTTAGCACTTATGTATAAAGTTAAAATAATAAATAATATTCAACGTTAAACTGGTACACAATTAAAAACATTTTATTTAAGCCTATCTATGGCCTTCAGAAAGTTGGCGACTCTACATGTTTCGACGTTACAACGTCATCTTTTTGAAGGCCATAGATAGGCCTAAATAAATTGTTTTTAATTGTGTACCAGTTTAACGTTGAATATTATTTATTATTTTAACTTTATACATAAGTGCTAAAATACTATAATTAAAGGTAATCATTTTGTTTCTCAAG
>NW_013665622.1:723115-739086 GCF_000517525.1 Limulus polyphemus
TTTTTTTTACTTTAGTTAGGAGTAAACTTTACTGCACTTAATACTATCGATAAATAAACTTATGTTATTCTAACGTCAAACCTTTTTTAAAAACTTTGATAAGTTTTAATATTCTGTTGTATAAAATGGTTAGTAAAGTATATTTACATTCTCCTTTTGTTGTTACTTCTTGTTTCATAGAGCAATTTTAGCGACTTGATCACTGAGCTTTGCAGCACTCTGCCCCAGGCAGACTGTTTGTCGTTGAGTGAATAATGTCACCTCGTAGTTCCCATGGCATTTGGTTTATTTAAACGTAGTCTTGGAAACTGAAGTCCACGTACATTGGTAGGACTACGGAAAGTTTCTCGTGATTTGTGGTCTAAGATTTACCTCGGCATATTTTAAATGAGCTTCTTGAAATGAAAATTGTGATGTCTAAAATTGTACGTAATCATCACCATCAGGCAATTAACGTGGAAGAAGTATTTTCCAAGGCAGCGGGAGATATAGAATATCGTTTTTATAAAGTAAGATTAATCCTTCGTAAACAAAAGGGGAGAAAACAGAAATACTTTTTTTTATAAATATAACAGAAATGAGACAGGAAATGTGAGTAACAGAGGTAAAAACAATGTTAATTTCATTCTTATTGCTTTAAACGGCCGTTCAAATTTATTAAAACAAATATTTCTTTTAAACGAACATTAAAAAATAAGACAACATTTTATAACCAGATTTACACAAAAATAATGACAAATATAAATTTCGAGACAAAGTTTAACTTAACATTTACACTCCTAGCTTCAATAACCATATCTGCTCCTGCCATAAAATCCAGTTCATGTTATGCAAGGTGATTTTGGTGTAGGAAGCTAGTCAATTATTTGAACTTGGCGATTTCTTTTTCTAATGTTCGATGTTTATTGACTGACTTGGTTTTTCAGTTGAACAAACAAGGCTGCAATTACCACTATATAAGTCATTTCTCTTTTAATGTGGTTTTAACGATGATTCACGAAAAACCACTAAGTGAACAAGTTTTCACATGCTAATGCCAAAGTTCATGCAAGCCATTTCAGGCAATTTTGAGAGCCTAAAACTTAATTGAGATTCTAGTTTTGGGGAACCTAGTATGAAAATCTCAAAAATCCAAAAGTGAAAAAAAATATTTAATATGATATCAGAGATGTCTCTAACAATTTATACATAAATCCGTGGAAACTTGCTAAAAAAAAACACTCCAAACTCCTTTGGCCCCCACAAGAAGCTCAAATTTGCAAATCCAAGGAGGTTCAAATATAATTCTTAAATGTTAAATAAATTACAAACAGAAAAATGATAAGTAGCTATATCCACATTTAAAGAACTCGTTGAATGTCTTACAATATACTGTGTCAGATACTGATTTCTTCAGAGGTACGTATGAACATTTTGATCGCTTTGTTTATATCACATTTACAGAAACTTTTGTGAAAATTCTTACCTGTCGAGCTTATACGATTGTAAGTAACAATAGTTTCTTTCATAATGAAATATATATGAAACCTAGGGGTATTTGGCTTATTACGTACACATATGCTGCCCTTCAGGCTAACAGTCTTATTTCCATTTCAAGTGAAACACTAAAGACTTATTAAAAAATACCCATAATATGACTTGCAAATAAAACATTTTATTACTGAAAGTTCATCATAGAAGTCTAAGATTTGTACACCCAAAGTTATACATAGGGATCTAGATAGAATTAAAAAAAACCTTAAATTCAATAAATTAAAAAAATATGATAAAATCAGTCACCACCAGCACGAACTACAGATTCTGATTTTATTTCAAATTCAATGATTATTCTTATATTTATCTTGTTAAAATAATAACAGGAAATAAAGTACTTTCGCTTCCTTATAACTGTTCATCAGCTGTTTTCTCACCGTATATAGAGAAAAGAAGAAATATAAAAAAGTACAGACTTGAGATTCGAAAATTTTAGAAAAAGCAGTTATACATCTCCAAAAGGAAAAGACGTCTAACCTAAGTTAATTTTAGAAATTCAAACTGTTTGTATTTTACGTAGAACAATATTTCTCAATGTTTTACATCCCTAAATTTTAAAATGAAATAATGAAAGGCTGTTGATATAAGATATTTTATTCTATTATTATGTTCAATAAAATATTTAAAATATTCAAGAGATTTTTGTGTTATTTCTCGCGTGTGGTTTATGTAAATTACACGTTGTAGATGTAGATGTTCTGTTTGCCTTGCCCCCCAGTGTCTGCGGACAACGCTAGAATCCGGGTTTCGATACACGTAGTGGGCAGCGCACAGATAGCTCATTGTGTAGCTTTGTGCTTAATACAACAAACAAACAAATCTGTTTGTCTTACACAAAAAGCATTACAAGACAAAAATCTATTGAATAACAAAAAGTATCTGTTAATTCTGTGCTATTTGTAATTAAAGTTGTTAATGTTGGGAACGTTTTTATATAAGAATATATTACGCATAATACCGAAACGATGATTTTTCTTTGATTTATAAAAATCTAAGAGCTCTTTTTTTATTTAATCTGTTGGTAAAATATAGAAAAGAACTTTTCAAACTAATTCAAAAGAATATGAGTCTAAAGAGGTTTTCACGTTTCGAATTAGAACGATTATGATGTAAGATCTTTTTTTAATGTGGGAATCTAGCTGCAAATATTATACTTTTTCTTTTCTAGTAGAGATATCAATGAAGATTTCCCATGTTGTCTTGTAGGAGGACACCTCAGATCTTTAAATCGTAAGCACGCGCGTCCTCAGAGGGGGCATGAGAAGGCACTTGCCCCACCCCCCGGAAAATGAGAAACATACTTCTTTCTTTATTCGTTCAGCATATGTATATGATTTTTTTTATTCAGTTTCACACTAATTGCCCCTCCCTGGAAAAATTTCTACGGACGCCCATGACAGAAAGAAACCTTTTCAAATGAATACACTCGAGCTGATGAAATATTAACTACTTGTGTTTGGAGGAAATTAATCCCAAGTTATAGAATTCACAAATTCTCATGTGGATTAGGAAAGGCTATAGCACACAGATATCACGTATATAACTTTCCCGTGGTATATATTTCATATTTAGAAAATTCTAAAGTTTTATTTTAATACATACTCAATTTAGTCGAGGTATGTGATACACTAGGTGTTACTTTGTGTCGCAGAACTCAGTCATGGAAGCTATGTATTTATGTACGTGGAAATACTTTCCGCTGCCGAATAGATTAGGAATTACTTCCGCATTCTTACAAGCCTATTTGTGATTGGTTATCTGGAGGTAAAATATGACTTGTGAGTTTTGTCAGGTAGATTAGCCCCTGCTTTGTTATGCTCAACAAATACGATAAAGTTCTGCTGTTTTTTTTTTTTCGTATGGTATGTGTCGGCCGTGCGTTACCATATTTTAATCTCAGTCTTTCGTCAAATTTAGTTTAGTTTCGTCACTTAGTTTAGTAAATTCAGTTGATTTCAATTTCGCCCTTTAACTTAGAAGACCTGTAGGATAACTGTGCAATGTAAAATGAGCAGCATTTAATTGCGATCGTCAGATTTGTTTGTTTCTTCTATTCTGCACTTGTTCTTACACTAATAATTCACCCAATCAGATATTTGAACCCATCGTTACGCCTGGCTGTGCTATTATTCCTCTAAATGTCATATTAACAGAGTTCCTTCTCAAGGTGTTTAGTGATCTCATTGAACTGTCAGTCACATTCTAATCAATGGTTAACAACCTTTTTAGCAATGAAAATGAATACAGTTTCATATGTTACTTTTAAAGATGAGCCTTTTTTGATATCAGTCTTACAGTATACCATCACTATTCCCTTGTCAGCCGTTTTTATGGTATGTTGCCTAGAAATACGTAGAAGTATGTTGCCTGAGTGTTGCCTAGAAATATAGGATAAAATAAAATATATTTTTGTGTTCCATTAATTACTCAAAAGCTCATGAAATATAATACAATCAAATACCTTAATTTCAGATAGATTAACTACAAGGAGTACTTGATGTAACTGATAATGCTAGGTTAACCTGGGGAAACTTTGTTGTCATATATTTTTATACTTGTACATCTGATAATAAACAAGTTTTCAGAACTGCATCTGCTGCTATAGATGTTGTCGAACTTAATTTCGGGGAAGTACGTAATATCTATCGCAAGCAATCGTTTGTACAGCCTTATTAACACAATAATTTAATTGGCTGTTAAGCCCAAAACTACACAAAGTTCTGCCCATCACGGGTATCGAAACCAGATTTCTAGCGTCGTAGGCCTGCAGATCTACTGCTCAGTTTCTGAAAGGCCACAATCGTTTACTAGCTGCAATTTACTTATGTCTAAAGAAATATCGATTATTTCATAAACAACTCTTATACAACGGTATCTTTGATTAAGAATGTACATTTTCGGAAAGTAAGAATGGCATTAAGAATATGAATTTATATTACAAAGAATATATCTAGTTGTATGTTTACAAAGTGGATTAATGTCAAAACAACATATATTTTTTTCAAGATTTGACTTTAGATTTTAAATCAAACACTGAAAACTTTGTTGAAATTAGTTCTAATGCAATGACAGGACCTATTAAGTAAGTAATAATAAAACAATAAAGAATAATAAAAAAGAAAATTAACACTAACAAATTTCTAGATTGGCAGTTTGCGTGATATTATATCCTAATAAGACTGGTAACATTTTATATCCAATCTTTCTTTTCCGGCCCTATATAGGGTTCTAGTAAGAATAATGTAATGGAACTTCAATCACACTCTTTCCATATTGTACGTTACTGCCGATGAGGCCTTTCTTTCCATACTAGGTCACTTGGTTTTACAATATAAAACTATTACCAGTCTTATTTTGACGTAGTGTCACACAAACTATCGATTTACAGATCATGCCTTACAAAGAAATTTCTAAAACAAGCGTACTGATAACGATATTTAGATTTTAGTAGTAACTTTTCAGTAAGGTAGAGCAGTCCTCCGAAAAAATTCAAGCCGATTCCCAATAGGAAGAGCGTGTTACTAGGTGCTCCTTCAACCAAGAAAAATCCTAAGATGATTTGGCAGAGGCTTCTAATTGTACCAAGAATTGAAACAGTGAGAGCAGAAGTTAGTGTGATACAAAGAAATTCAACATACACCAGACAGCTGCCAATTACCACAGTCAAGACAAACAGGGTCAAAAATTGAAGATCTAGAAAATAAAAAAATATAGAAAAATGTATATGATTATAAATAATCCTAATATGTCAGTTTTATATTTAAATATAATTTTGTTTTCAGCATCGTTTGAATTATCGAATTTTATAATAATCATGTAAACCCTACAGATTATATCAGACTAGGGGTGTCTTTTTCCATCCAAAAATGTGGACCTTTTCTTCAACACAAAAAATTTAAGTGTTTTACATACAATTGAAGTGTTTGTTAAAAAATCAGAAGATAGTAGACTTTTTATGTTTTTTTACGATATAGGGTGGTCATTCGATTTCCCCCCCTTGACTACCCCTGCATATAAAAACATTCTTTTTTCTCATAAGAATTGGGATATTAATTAATTTTTAAACAAATGGCTTTCAGTCTGATGCTGATCATTTATAAAAAGTTTAAATTGTTTATAACTTTATTGACAAATATCAATTATTATTTTTCTATGACATAATTTATTAGAGACAGATTTTTTTATATTTTCTGCTGATAGAAGGCAAATATAATCTCGCATTTAGCTTAAAATATAAGCAAAATCTCACCTAATCTAAAGACACATGAATTTGTTTCTTATTTTGATTCTAATGAAACAAATGTTGATACATTCTTGGCCAAAATGTTTGTTTTGTAACAAATAAGATCATTATTGTTAAGATGAAATAAAAAAAAAACACTTAGCGCTGTCAAAATGACAAATGCGTGTTACATTAAACATCTAGATATGCAATTTGTTTAATGAAACAGGCTCAATGGTCATCATGAACGATTCATTAGAGCAATAAACACTTTTATCAGACAACTGTAGAAAGAAGTGTAATTCAGGAGTTCAACTATCACAGCAAAACCTTGCCATAAAATACATAATGACAAAATATAACATCAAATTGTTATAAATATCGTCTCCAAGAGATGCCTGTAGGAGGAGCCATTTAAGTTCATATGAAGAGCAATTTTTCCACCATGATGAATAGCTACCCAAACATGTACTGCACAACCTCCTGTGTGTTCCCTGTGAGAAATAGTCTTCCCACATTTGTTCTTCAGGCAAACGACAAACACTAATACTACCATCAGCTTTAGCAAGTCGGAAACAGGACTCATGAGAAAGAATGACATGTCGCTCAGTGTCCTCACTGTAAATTGGCATGTTGTCCTGCCCTAATAATACGGTGACGGCAGTGAATTCTGGTTCATATCAGTTTGCATATAGCCCTTTTTGCAAGATTACCTTGTTTGGTTAGTCTCCTATTCACTGTTTTTCTGGTTACCCTAGAATGAATGTCGTATGGTGTTGCAAGACTTTTTTTCGACCTTGACATGTTAACCTGATCAAAACACGGTCATCTCGGGTAGTAGTTAATCGGCGTCTACCGGTACACTTTTCTGGAATAACGTTTCCTTTCATCCGATGACGTTTTAGGATTCTGGATAGAGTACACTGGGGGTATCCTACTGTTCTGGCAATGTCCGTTTGCTTCATACTATTTCTGGATAGTCGAACAAGTTGACACCATATATCTTCTGGCACGTGACTTGGCATGACTCTACACCAAGTACAGAGAAATTGTCTGAATAAAGCGTTGATCTGTTTCGAAACAGTTTATACCAAAAGCGTACCCTTTTATACGAAACAGTTGTGTACGTGTGTTTTGAACAAATGCTCAAAACAACTCGTACATGTTTATCTGGTCTTACGCTACCTTTTCTGTTACTACTCTGGCATTTGCTCAATAACTACTCCATACATGTAGACAAAAACATCAATATAGAACAGTATGCAAACATTTTGGTCAAGATTGTATATTATAAGAACCTATAAAAGTAAGATTAAATTAATTTCACTGTGATTTCCTTGCAACAAAAGTGGGCGTGAGATGTTCTATAGCATAAAGCTACACAATGGGTTATCTGTGCTCTTTCTACCACAGGGAATGGAGCTCCGGATTTTAGGGTTATATGTTCGTAAACTTAACACTGACCCACTGATGGACTGAAACAAAATGAATTTATTATACTATTTCGATTCTGCTAAATTTAGGACAAGCATGTAAAAGAAAATTTCAGACCACATAAGCAATAAATTTTAGCAGTTTATCAACAGACCTTGCACATACAAGAATCTCAAAAATTGGTACGAAGTTAAAAACAAAAACAGACTGTACTTATAAAACGTTAATTCTTTATGAGAAGTGGTAATTTCCGTTCTAGATGTACATATTTCGAAAAGGGTATGACACATTAGGGTATTTTGTTTGTTTGTTGTTAATCGCAATTTACTATCCGTGCAAAAAGCAAAACCATTGAAACAAATGCAAAACGTCTGTTCGTAAGCTTTTATATTTCTTTGGGTTTAGTGCAAAGCTGCTCAATGCGCTGTACCGATAGTAGGGATCGAACTCCGAATATTAATATCTTAAGTCATCAACCATAATGCTCGCCCACTGGCAAGGGAGGTGTATGCCTGTATAATAAATATAATACTATTAATCTAATTACTAATAATACATCTTTCAATAAGCGTATGAAAGTTATTAAAATATTTAAATTCATACTAACAGTAACGTTTATCTTAAAATATACAAAACATGAAAAAAAAATTCAATGATTCTTTTGGAGCGGATATATTGAACTCATTTCAAAACACGTAAACTATAAACATTTTTCTGGAAATCTAACTTTTCAAAAATCGTTTATAATATTATCTTTTAATGGTATTCTATTCAGACTATTTCTGAGAAAATTGTTTGTCTTAGATGTCTTCTGAAGGTCCAATAAAGGTCTGTATGATTTTTTTTCTTGTTAGAGATCAAGAAATCAAGACAGAAGTTATACTAAACTTTACTAGTGTCCAAGTTGAATTTCTATAAAAGGAAAGAACTATCTTAGTAAAGATGGTAAAAATAACTCACCAGTCCAAACGACATTTTCCGATACTACAATTTTCAATGTGCCTTTTTATTTTGTTTAATTAGTTAAGATAAACCTTATATTGATTATAATTTAGTTGGACATTGATAAGATACTGAAGAATGTAATTATTCATGTTTCTCAATGTCTATGTATCATTCACAAAATTAATTCTTCACAGTTCAAGAAATATACACTGATATCTGATTGTTTTTAGTAGTAACTGTTCTTTAAATATTTATCCCACTTTCAGCTTGTTTATTGGGAACAAATATAAAGCTACATCCAATGGAATGTCATTAGAAATACTAGGATTCATGTATGTTACATCTATATAATTATTCATGTGATATCTTTACAGTTATTGAAGCTTTCAATACAATGTGTACTGTTAAATAATCAAATACTTTTATAACAGAAATGAGAACAAAACCAATGTTTATTGTAGGATACAACCTTTATTATGTGCTCAGAGAAACCTATTTTCTGTGTTAAAGTTGCGTAAGAAATTTTTTGAGTAAGAAGAAACAAGAATTCTGTAGATAAACCTGCTACATGATGTACATTTATAAACGTTTTGCTATTTATTTGTTGTTTACATATAATAACATCTTCCACCTACAACTCTTAAAAGTAGTCGAAAGTTTCTCACAGATATACTCTTTTCTGTGAAGATAAATATGGTCATTTACCAAAATTATAAACACATAGAAATGACAAATGTTACTTCGCTAAGATCTGAAATATAATAGGTCTTAAATTTTTCCATTCAAGAAAATTTTCTATATCAATCATTGAAAAAAAGTACTGAAAAATAAAATGGACGTCGATTACACATACCTGAGGACTGAATAAAACTAAAAGCTTGATTTAGTTCGTCTGTAAACCAGGACATAAACAGTAGAATAGGAAGCGAGTTGTAGCAGAGAAGTTGTATAAATTTTAAAACTCCGTAGTCTTGGGCTTCAACTAAGGTAAAATAAAATGATTTAGAAAGGAGACTCACTGTAGCATTCACATAGCCTCGATAGTTCACTGTTAATTCACCAGTTCCTAAAATGAAACGAAATATAAATTGAAAGAAATATTAATATATTCTATTTAGTAGAAGAGATTGTAATATAACAGTTTTAAATTACACCTTCAATCACTTTTATTTATAAAAAAATGTGTGCTTGTAGTTGAGCACAAAGCTACACAATGGGCTCTGTGCGTGTCACTAAAATGTTCAAAACCCTGACTTTCATGCAAAATAATGAACTACATTTTGTACTATTATGTTACGAAAATATTTGATAATAGAAAATTTCTTGTTTGTTTGTTTTTAATTTCGCGCAAAGCTACACGAGGGCTATCTGCGCTAGCCGTCCCTAATTTAGCAGTGTAAGCAGTCATCATCACCCAGCGCCAACTCTTGGGCTACTCTTTTACCAACGAATAGTGGGATTCACCGTCACATTATAACGCTCCCACGGCTGAAAGGGCGAGCATGTTTGGTGGGACGGGGATTCGAACCCGCGACCCTCCGATTGCGAGTCGAGTGCCCTAACCACCTGGCCATGCTGGGCCAAAAATTTCTTGTCTAATTTGTTTACATTCAATTTACCTGAAATCACACATCCAATAGCAGCTAAGATTACTGACACTTGACTCAGCCAACTCGGTTTCTTCTTCTTCAGTAAGATTATTGATAAAACCATGTTAATCAAGGGGCCACATCTCTTGATGCTGGTATACAGAGGAATAGACATTCCCTTCATCGCTCCTAAACTAGTAGTGACCTGAATGATATAACAAATAGTTGGCCATAAAAATGACTGACCTGAAAAAAAAGAAGATAAGATAGGTTGCATGTAGTATTTGTTTGACCAATATCACTCTTTACGCGTTATTCAAGTGTGCAAACATTCAAAATTACCGTGTTCCTGAAAACTTTAAAACAAAAAACCTAATCAAGACTTTCAGAAGTGATAATGCATTGCATGCTGAGGGGTTTCAGTTATAAAAAATGTTAAAATACATAGTTATCACCACGAAGATGCGTTCTATCATTAAATAATCAGAGAACATAGATAAGAGAGATAGGTCGACCAAAATGGTGTATTTGAATCATGTAGAATCGAGCAAAGAAATTCAAAGTATATACCTTAATGAAAACTATGTCTGTTTCTATAGAAACGAATAACTCCAAAAAGGATACACGCCGGAAACGGCAAGGTTTGTTCTTAGAGATAATACGAATGAATAGGTAAAACAATTTAAAATACAAGTGACCCACGAAAACTGGTTTACAGAAAGCAGTAAATTGTGTGTTTGTTTTTCAATTTCGCGCAAAGCTACACGAGGGCTATCTGCGCTACCCGTCCTTAATTTAGCAGTGTAAGACTAGAGGGAAGGCAGCTAGTCATCACCACCCACCGCCAACACTTAGACTACTCTTTTACCAACGAATTGACCGTCACATTATAACACCCCCACGGCTGAAAGGGGGAGCATGTTTGATGAGACGGGGATTCGAACCCGCGATCCCTAGATTGCGAGTCGAGTGCCCTAACCACCTGGCCATGCCGGGCCTGGTAGTAAAAGTAACAGTAATATATGTAAAGGAATTGTCCGTAGAAATTCAGCAACATAGTTACGAGTAGCTAAAACATTACCTTGTCTAATTCTGTAGAATAATGAACCGCTGAATGATTCCATTTATAGATTACTTTGTACCGTATAAAGAAAAACGTAGTACATTCTACAGGAATGAAGAGATCTTACATGACGCAAAATACGCGTAAGAAATTCTTGAAATAATATTAATCCTTAGCTACACAACATTGCAGTAGGTGAATCCTATGTTAATAATGAATTCGTTTAAAATACATTGTATATGTATTCATATGGAGAAGTAGATTTGCCTAGCGTGTTAATTCTACCAGTATTACTTTTATAATATGAATATATCTTGATGGGTTATGAGATTACGTTCACTATCAAAAATCCTGGAAACTTACAAAGAAAACTATAGAGTCTCTAGATGACCTGAGAATAGCACGTTCTTACAGTACAGTACGATGTGTTTAAACATGTTTGTGTAGCTTAAAAGAATACAAATGTATAGAATTAAATAAAGCCTGCAGAAAGTTGTCTTCTACACCCCAAAATGACAAAAAGCTCGCTTGGATAAAAGTATCAGTCATTGATCTATTTGGGCTGATGAGAATTAAGGTAACTTAGGACTGCTGATCATGCTATGGAATTCGCTATCCACTAAGTTTCATACTCCCAGGTGAACAAAACCCATGTGCTACATCCAACTGCAAAATCAAATAACTTCAAGGTTTATTTCGATATGAAAGAGTATAAAGGTATGTGTGTGAACAAAGTATACATTGAGTATCTGTTGTATTACGATAAGTTCAACTGTTAACATTGAACGAAACAACGAGATATTGATATTGTTGAATTTGATTTAAATGTAAAATATTTGACAGATCTTGATGGAAGCTCGGTCGTTTATGTTTTTTTTTACTTTTCAGTCAGAACAGTCTAAGTTCCTTCCACCAGCATTAGAATTAGTAACGATATTTATGAAAACTAAATTACCTTTTGTTTGATGTTAAGCGCAAAGGTGTATAATGGGCTATCTGTGTTCTGCCAACCGCGGGTAATTAATTCTAGCGTTATAAGCCCTCAGACATATCGCTGAGTCACCAGTAGACGCTAAATTATCTATCTTCATGGAATAGAAATGCTGCTTTTAAAACTAAAGCTTTCAATAAAAACTGTTATGGTCAATTTTCTTTCGAATCACACAATGTACACTAAAAACACAGCTTGTAACGAAAATTCTGATTAGTTTTAAGTTGCTGTGTTAGATTTTGTAGTTTTAGTAAAGACAAAAACACACATAATTAATACATTCTCTTTGGTTAGATCAGTCCCAACATAAATATCACTTGGTTAACAACTAGTACCATAAATAACAAAGTTACTTACTTTCTTCCAGTGTTAAAACAGAGAGATTAATAAGTTTCAGATTCCTAAGAATCTCTAAAGCCAGAAGAGTGAACAAAACTCGAACAGTTGTAATGAAGAACGGAAAGTAAAATTCTTTAATCGAAGTCAAAGCCTTCAAGATGAACACTAATGAACCGGAACATAGGATAAAAGCAAGTGATGACGCTACACAGGCAATCCAAGAAGTCTTGAAAGACGAAATAAGGATAGGAAAATATTAGTGATGAAATTAGGCCGTCTTAACTTTATATAGTTCAATCTGTTTGTTAGAAATATAAGCTGATTTCAAAGGTATTTCAACTAAAACATACCGGAAGTTTTTAAGCAGATAACTTTAATGGATAAACATTGAATAACATTAATTTTTAGAGAATCAATCGATAAGAATGAGAAACCTTAAAAAATAGGTGGGAAAAGGTATGGGTTGTTTGATGTGTCGTTATCGGGTACTAAGTAAGAACTCGGGAATATTTATGTGAGAATCACTATAATGGCTTTTTTGTAATGTTATTCCAGACCCAGTTTTATGTTTATTATAGCGTGTTGTCCTTTCTCACACGAGGGCTAGCTTAGTATAATCGTCTCTAATTTCTAACTGATCGACTAAAATAGTGGTTCCCAACCTTTGGGTAATTACCCCACTCGGGGAAATTTCGTATTTTCCAAGAGGTAATGGACATTAGCGGTTAGTGATTTTCCTGTCGTGTGTTGAAATGAGCGAAGATATCTTGTAATAAGTGATAACATAGGTGAAAGAAAGAAGGCATTTTGCAATACACCCCGATGTGTCCAACGACGTGCATCATGTTCCCAATTTGTTGTTTTCACTCGTCATGTGATGAAAGACTGATTGAAGAAGGAATTTCTTTTCTAGGAACCTCTGGCAACAGCCATTCGTGGAGAGGATGTCTTCAGCACAATTCATAGTTTCTTATAAAAGCATGGTTTGCAATGAGACGATTTAGTTGAAGTGGGTACTGATGGAAACCCTCAATGCTTGGTGCTTACTGAAGGTTTGAAGCCAATGTTAAGCGAGTTGCATCACACATCAAGCTTACGCATTGTGTTATCCATCGGTATGTTTTAGATGTGATAACGCTTCCAGTCGGCCTTCCGTAGGTCTTCCACAGCGTAGTGAAGATAATAAATCTTATTTGCGGGAACGCTCTGAATTTGAGAATTTTCAAGGTTTCGTGGTACAGATGTAAATCGCGTATTGGAGCTAAAGGACCAAATTGCAATGTTTCTTAAAGGAAGCCATTCAGCAAAAGATAAAGACTTTCACGGAAAGTTGTAAGATAACCAGTTTATCTTGAAATTGGCTTATCTTGCAGATATTTTCTGTGAGGTCAACTCTCAACTTAAAGCTTCGAGGTAAGTTGATAAACATGCTCACGGACAAAGACGCAGTTGCCGAGTTTCTTCGGAAACTACAGCTATGTGAGCAGAGAGTGACTGCTGGTGGTATCAGTGTGTTTCCTGAAATGGTATTGCAGCTGGAGACTTCCAAAATAATTGTTTCTTCCATGGTGGAATAAAAAAACATTTAAGTTTCGTTCATGAAACAATCGCCAACTATTTCCCGTACATAGAAGAGAGTAAAAAAAAAAATATGCTTGGACTTTGAGACTTTTCTCTGTGTGAGACGATGTTCTTCCTGATGATGACGTCGGGGTAAAAACGAAATTTTGGTCTTTGAGATAGGACACAATTCTCAGAGCTGAATTCATTAACATTGAAACATTCATATTTTGGATACGCCGAGAGTATCCAGTTTTAGCATTTAGGGCAATCAAAGTTTTGATTCCTTTTTTCAACCACATAGAAATGTGAAACCGGGTTATCAGGGCTTTTCGCCATCGAAACGAAGACGCAAAGCAAATTGAAAATGAAAGGAGATCTGAGATGTGCTCTGTCTGTTACAGTACAGAGAATCAGTCGTTTAGTTGCCAAAATGCAGTTTCAGGCTTCCTACTGAACTGACAAATATTGAATGATTTGAATTGAGTTGTATGGTAGTTAAAATATCATTATCATTGTACTTATGTGCTGTATGTTTTCTGTTTTTTATTTAGCATTTTTTGATAAAACCTTGTGTTGACACAATCGAATGTAATAAAAATCAAGTTTTAACTGTGAAGTATTGTTTTTTCCCCACATTTGAAAGTTTCAACTCCCCTTCAACTTCGAAAAAATCCCATAAAACTGTAATCCAGAGGCTTATTGAATACTCTGAAGTTAGGTTTTCTTCAAACTTCGGACTGTTGCAGTTGGGGGTAATGACTGATTTACCTGATGACTAAAAAGGTACTGGGATGGAAAAAGACGGGTATCACTGGACTAGAGGTTGCGTTGTTGTATCATCGTTCCCAAATCGTGAACTCACTTATTTAGAGTTCAAGCACACTAACCAGTAAAACAAACACGGCTTCTTTTTGTTTTGCTAAGTATAATCTCAGGTGGCATAGGCTATTCTTTACCTTGTTTATTTGTTCTAATCTCAGGTATTATAGGCTTTATTTTACCTTGTTTTATTTTTTTAACCTCAGGTAGCATAATTTGTTCTTTGCCTTGTTTGTTTGTTCTAATCTCAGGTAGTACAGATTGTTCTTTACCTTATTTCCTTGTTCTAACATCAGGATGTACAGATTGTTCTTTACCTTGTTTCCTTGTTCTAATCTCAGGTAGTATAGGTTGTTTTTTATATTGTTTGCTTATTCTAATCTCAGGTAGTATAGGTTGTTTTTTATATTGTTTGCTTATTCTAATCTCAGGTAGTACAGATTGTTTTTTATATTGTTTTCTTATTCTAATCTCAGGTAGTACAAGTTGTTTTTATATTGTTTTCTTATTCTAATCTCAGGTAGTACAGGTTGTTTTTTATATTGTTTCCTTGTTCTAATATCAGGTAGTACAGGTTGTTCTTTACCTTGTTTCCTTGTTCTAGCATCAGGTAGTATAGGCTGTTCTTTACCTTGCTTTCTTCCTCTGCTTGACTTGTGTTTTGGTTTGATTCCACATCTTCAGTTGAGTTTATGAGTTTTACTAAACTACTCGTATCTGATACCATTTTTGGACCCTATAAATATTTTTATGAGATATTTCGTATTTTCATAAGACACATTGTATAAAAGCTTCCTTTATGAAAATGATATATATATATTTAAGCTTTCTATAGCCGAACCAGGTGACTTCACTGAAACTGTAATTTACCCAGAGATCTAACACAAAGCCTCAAAGGCTGCATATATTGGATTCAGAAACAGAGAAGATATGCGTTACACAACTCAGCAAGCGTCACATAACGCTTAACTTCCACCTTATTTCAATAGATGTATATATTGACATTCTTAAAGCAGAAAGTCGAGAATACATCTGCTTTTTCATTGGAGAACTCACTGCAGCTGTACACACGGACTGTTTATTTTTTGAATTTAGTAATTAGCTAATAGTAAACTCAAAAGAGATAGAACCATTCCAGGTGTTCGAGCTTTCGAAAGGTATATGTGCAATACACCAAGCAACATAGTATATATATATATTTCAGCTACATTTACTCACGTTTTATTAGAGTTCAGACTTCGTTATTAATTTCGTCTTCACAATCACTTTATACAATTTGTTATTAAATAAAAGTATAGTATCGTCATCTTTGGTTATCACTAGATCATTTACTTCTATTAAACCTTCTTAATTGATATGTATAAATATACGATTTGATAGTGAACACTACAAACTGATAAAACCAAACTCATCATTAGCGTTGTTGGAATGGCACTCTCACTCTCACACATATATATATATATATATAAATAA
>NW_013665622.1:739345-759405 GCF_000517525.1 Limulus polyphemus
AAACCTTTACATCCATTTAGGTCGTTCGTTTAGGTAATAGGCACTCTACACTCTCTACACATATATATATATATATAAATATATAAATAAGTCCAGTAGGTGAACTGTTATTGTCATTCTTCTCAATATACTTTAAGTCTATTATAATCTAAAACTTTTCATGAGTTTTTGTATTTACTATTAAATGTATTAATTGTACTTTTAATTTTGCAGCTTATATATAATCCATTATTTTATGTTTCTATACCAAGATAAAAGTAATCTCAACTCTATTGGCAAGTCTATTTATATTCAAGCTGTTAGGATAGAAAAGTTTAGACGATGTAATAGCATAACCTGAAAGAACACTGCTTTTCAACTTGAATCTTGGTCACTGAAACGATGTTTTATACGTATGAGACTTATATGAGAGTCAGGTACACTAATGGATCTCTTCTTCCTTCTTCGATGTTCCATCTTTCCTCGTGATACTGATTTTCAGGTAATATTCCCTTGGTTGTTTCTTTATTCACGGTAGTTAATGTCCACAGTTCTTTTGTATAAATGTACCTTTTTCAGCCATGTCCATTAATTGGACACTATTAACTTTTTAATGCAGGCATAGCTTTTCTTAGTATAGTCTTGACCAAAATTTTTGCTTACTGTTCTATAATGATGTTATTGTCTAGATGCATAGAGTAGTTATTGAGTAAATGCCCGAGTAGTAACAGAGAAGGTAGCTTATGATCGGATAAACATGTACGAGTTGTTATTCTGGTTCGTATAAGTTGTTTTGAGCATTTGTTCGTCAAAACACACTTACAGTTCTGTTTTGTATAAAATGGTGTGCTTTGGGTATAATTTGTTTCGAAACAGATCAACGCTTTGTTCAGACAATTTCTCTGTACTTGGTGCAGAGTCATGCCTAGAAACGTGCTAAAAGATATAGGGCGTCAAATTGTTCGATTATTTAAAAAATAGTATGAAGCAAACGGACATTGTCAGAACAGTAGGGTACTCCCAGTATACTGTATCCAGAATCCTGAAACGTCATTGGACTACAGGCAACGCTGTTCCAGAAAAGACTACTGGCGGTAGACTACGAAAAACAACTGGCCGAGATAACCGTGTTTTAATTTTGTATCTTATCTGTAATCCATTATTTTATGTTTCTATAGCAAAATAAAAGTAATCACGAATCTGTTGCCAAAAAAACAAAAAAACAAAAAACAACAGACAATGTAACAGTACAGCCTGAAAGAGCAATGTAGAAAAAAATCTTTCAACACCTTACCACATTATTTCCAGGATATCCAAAAAAATAGGAGACTGACCAAACAAGATTATTTTGCAAAAAGGGCTATCTAAAAACCGATATTAACAATAATTCACAACTGTCACCATGTTACTTGGGCAAGACATCATGCCAACTTACAGTTAGATCACTGGCAACATGTCATCTTTTTAGATGAGTCCTTTTTCCGGCTTGCTAAAGCCGATGGTAGTATACGTGTTCGTCGTTTGTCTGAAGAACAGATGAGGGAAGACTATCTTTCCCACAGGGAACACACAGGAGTTGGTGCAGTACATGTTTGGGAAGCTATTCATCATGGTGAAAAAAACTGCTCTTCATATCCTCCAGGGAAACGTCAATGATGCCTCCTACAAGCACCACATGGATATTATATATGCCTGCCATATGCTAGGGCAAGGTTTAGTAACAACTTTGTGTTTCAGGATGGCAATACCACTGCCAATAGTGCACCTATTGTATAGGATTGTCTCGACCAGGAAGACGTTACAAGACTGCCATGGCCAACAAACTCTCCATATTGTAATCCCATTGAGAACTGTTGAGCAGAACTGAGCCAGAAAATTGCTAACCACGACCCTAAACCAGCTACTGTAACTGAACTGTAGCATCTTCTAGTCAGAAGTTGGGACCAATTACTGAATGTTTAATATGATATAATGTTACAGACGCTATTTATAATAATTTGATGTTATATTTTGTTGTTATATATTTTTGGTCAGGTTTTGTTTTGGTAGGTGAAATGCTGAATTACACGTATTTATACAGGTGTCTTATAAAATTGTTTGCTCTTCCAATAAATCGTTCAAGACAGCGATAAGTGTTTTTGTATCCAATCTTAATAATAATTATTCTATTTGTTACAAAATAAGCAAATATTTTAGTTCAAACTGTATGATCGCACATAAAGCCTCTTACTCACAATACAGTTTCAATACTACACATGAGCATAAACAAATAATTTAATATTTTACATAAATAGCACTTTTAAAATAAAACTGATTCTGTATCTGAAAATCAGTTTGCCGAGTACGAGGTGGCCGACTTAAATATTTTTTAATGATATTTAAAGGAGAGAAGTGCTTAAGACTAGGTTCGCCATGTATGATGTTGCTTTCATGGTTATTTAGCAGTGTATTTTAATCGAGATTTTTCTTAAAATAGTCAAGCGTGTTTGATAGAAGTCTGTCTGACAATAGTGGGGTGTTTGAGTAGATGTGAAGGGATGATGTATTTGTTGATCTTGTTGCATGTTTTGGTTAGTATTGAGGTATGTGTTTTTGTTGTATTTAGTCACGCTGAGTAGGCATATTCAATCATTGGTCTTATATACGTTTCATATATTTTGATTATGTTTTCTGATGATACACCCTCGTATTTGTCATTCAGACTCCTAAGATAGCACGCTATTTGCCAGATTTTGTTTTTAATGTTGTTTATGTGATGCGTCCAGGTTAATCATAAATCAGTTTTAGAAAATTTTCTGATGTTGCTATCTGGAGAAGAGTTCCACTAAGATATAGGACAGATTTGGTTCTGGTTATTTTAACCGATTTAGTGAATGATATTTCTTGCGTTTTGTGCGTATTGATTTTAATTTTCCATTTGTTACAATATTCTTATGTTTCATTTAAGAGAAGTTAAAGATTGTAAGATGCTTTTGTTGAGTTTGGGAACTCTTCCAGACAACTACTTCTTCTGCAAATTGTGAGCAGAAGCAAGAATTTGGGTCTTTGGGAGGCATGTCGATGACATACATGAAGAGTGTAGGGCTAACTACCTCTCCCTGCGGACAACAGCTTTTGGAGTAAAATAATCCGAGTAGGTGCTTTCGTCGTTTGTTCTGACGTTTTTATTCTCCAAAAAGTTGGGAAATCAGCAAATACTTCTGGTCGAAAGCCGCATTTGACCTTTGGGACATTTTATATCTTAGTCCGTTGTGCCAGACACTGTCGAAAGCCTTTATCGCCATCGAGAAAACATGCGATGGGGAACTCTTTTTTTGTTTGTTGAAGCTATGAATTATTTGTTCTGTGAGCCGGATCTGACAACAGCATTATATTAGCTTACTTAACATTCTGCTATCCAAATTGATTTCTTGAAATTAAATATCATCACAAACACTTAAAAACATATAAAATAAGGTAGATGTAATTAATTGTGCATAATTTGATTCGGTTTCTTAATGCAAAGCAAAATGAGAATTTAGTTTTGGTAACAACGCTCAACATTAGTTCACAAGTAAGTGGTGGCCTCTTGTGGCTCAGCGGTAAACGACTAAGAACCGGTTTTTAATATTCGTGGTGAGGAAAATATCTATTTTGAAACACAAAAAATAGTAGATAAACTAGTTTTCTGAGTCTACATATTGAAATCTTACATGATAAATAAATTAAGAGACACACCGGATGTTTTTAGCTTAACTTTCACAAGACGTCACCACCAGGATTAGAAATTAGCTAAATGTATGTGTTCCTTAGAATTTACCAAAGCCGAAAAGTTTTCTCTAATAATATGACGTAAGGGCAGAGAGAGTCAAAAGTTCTATTGTCTAAAATTCCAGCATAAAGTAGATAGAGAATTAATTTATGGATTTCAAGTGCGTGATATGTTTTGTACAGTTTCTAAATGAAGAAACGTTTCATGTTTTGCTGACAGAATTTTTATTATATTCGATTACTTACATGCTAGAACACTTTGACATAGTGTAACCATTACATTGGATTTTAGGTATGCTGAGAAATCGGTACTTTGGGTTTTTCAAATGAGGATTTGTCCAGACGATGGATATTAATCTGAAGAAAATTATTTGGTTTAAACAATTGAGATTTAAAGGTTCATTTCCAGGCCAGTCACATCATGAGAAAGAGAAACCCATGTTTACACGTATCACTTCTCATATTTACAATGAATATCAGCATTAATCTTTCTTGCAACTTTCCAATGAATGATTAGCAATAAATCTGAACAGTCGATCTAAGATCATATTTGAAGTTTTGTGAATACATGTTTCAGAATGTGCGACAAGAGTCGTATTTAAAGTTTGTAATTTTCTTTCCTTTCGTTAATTGTTGATAGTATATCTATACGAAACTTGTGTTAGCCAGCATTAAAGTTCCAAATCAGCAAGAAACAAGCTATAGAAAAAGGTTTGTGAAAGATAAAGATATAATTTTCTACAATAGTAATAGTTAAACATAGTTAGTGATATAGGTCTTTTACAATTAAATTGCTTTATATTATTTAGATATATAAGTAAGCATCCATTTTCAGGTCGAATATATATTATATAATACATTAATTATAGAAATGAAAACTACTGAATTACCGATAAGTGTTTTACATATAACACGCCATAAAATGCATATTGAATTTAGTTAGACGTGAAATTATAATCATATGCTACTGTACGTTAACTGTGTTAATAACACTATCCGCCTCTAAAAAAGCACTGCAAGAACCTTATTCGTCTATGTGTGGACAATATTGTATATATATTATGGTTATAACCGTTGTAGACATGTGTCAAAACGCAAACTGTTAAACAAATTTAACTGTGATAAGAATGTTAATGATATGACTGTTCATAAGTTTGTTGAAAACATTTGCATGTTAATGTTCCTTTTGTAGATTTATCCAAATAGCCAGATCATTGTTGTGAAGTAATATAAATAATCACATACAAGATATTATGTTTTCTTTTTATTCAGTATGATAATATAGTATAGACATAATACTAAGAGATGTTAAATATTACGTTTCTCTAACACATTTTGACTTCGTCATGTGTAGAAAATTTACAGAGAAAAATCTGAAAACTCTTGAATGAATTCATTTTACTCAACTGTACTCCAGAGATTCATATCGGTAAATTCTTGTAAGTTTAATTTGCTGGCTCTATCTTGAAATACAGTTGGCATGATAGCTTATTAATACATTAACAATTCAGTCGAAATACATGACATACTAATAAAAATACAATATAATATCTTTGATACAAACCCATAAGTAGAGCCACATGTTAAATCGAACGTATATAACAATATGATAGATTATATTTAGCAGCGAAAAAAAAACAGCTTTATTTCTTAGAAAACCAAAATTATAAACACATACAAATGACAAATGTTGATCTTGGATTCAATTAAAATATATTGTATACTAGCTGTAGTACCCGCCTTCTGAACAGAAATTATGTAAATTTATGATTAACAAAATGTTATCTTAGGACATGAAAGGTTGCTTCACTTATATGTCATTGTAAAAACGTCCACAAAAACTGCAAAACATAAAATGTGAAACCGCAAGTTTGCATGTATCTTCCCGTGGACCCAACAAACCTTCATGCCAAATTTGGTGTAGATCCATCTACAGGGGGCGAAGTAGTGGTAAAAAACGCCCATAAAATCCGCAAAACGCAAAATGCAAAACTGAAATTTTCTATGCACCTCCGCATAGACCAAATGAACCTCCATAACAATTTTGGCGAAGATCCATCCACACCCTGTGAATCAGTTACATGGACAGACACCAGAGAGTACTATTATATTTATACAGATGTATTCTTACGGTTTAGTGTATGAACGAATGGAGAATTTCTAGACAGTTTCGCTGCAATGTGTTTAAACAACTATCATTAGCTTAAAAGAATACAAATGTATAGAATTAGATAAATCCTGCAGAAAGTTGTCTTCTACATCACAAAATGATAAAAAGCTCGCTTGGATAAAAGTATCAGTCATTGATCTATTTGGGCTGATGATCATGCTATGGAATTCGCTATCCACTAAGTTTCATACTCCCAGGTGAACAAAACCCATGTGCTACATCTAACTGCAAAATCAAATAACTTCAAGGTTTATGTCGATATGAAAGAGTACAAAGGTATGTGTGTGAACAAAGTATACATTGAGTATATGTTGTATTACGATAAGTTCAACTGTTAACATTGGACGAAACAACAAGGTACTGATATTGTTGAATTTGATTTAAATGTAAAATATTTGACAGATCTTGATGGAAGCTCGGTCGTTTATGTTTTTTTTTTGTTAACTTTTCAGTCAGAACAGTCCAAGTTCCTTCTACCAGCATTAGAATTATTAACGATATTTATGAAAACTAAATTACCTTTTGTTTGATGTTAAGCGCAAAGGTGTATAATGGGCTATCTGTGTTCTGCCAACCGCGGGTAATTAATTCTAGCGTTATAAGCCCTCAGACATATCACTGAGTCACCAGTAGACGCTAAATTATCTATCTTCATGGAATAGAAATGCTGCTTTTAAAACTAAAGCTCTCAATAAAAACTGTTATTTGTATGATCTAGAAGTCAGGGCTTGATATAAAACACATAACTATAAAGATAATCCATTATATGCGTGTGTTTTAGCATCCATCACCTAGAGTTGTCTGGCTCGTAATGTTTGTATGGTAACTGAGAACTGTCTTATGATGTACTTGACTTATTTCGTTTTAGGATTAATGCCCAAGATAATGGATAAAAAACACCCTGAAATAGGACACATATTCATTGTTATAGATTTTTGAATTTAAATCAGTCAAATGAATCAATTATTACCTTTCACAAAGCAGGGTATGTAATTAGCATCTAATGATGTCATTAGGGATTTAAATATAAAAGAAAGGGGAACATTATCTAACATTGTCCTATCCATAATATTTGCTCCCTTAACGGATAACCTCAGCCATCCTAAATTTTGAACTGATAAACTAGAAGGAAGGCAGCAATTCAACAGCACCTAACCGCTAACTCTTGAGCAACTTATGTTTGAATGAACAGTGGAGGTTGACCGTCACTTTTAAAAAAGCGCACTGAAGTCACAAATTATCGACCTCGATTTTGCAGCAACGTGCGCTACTCTCTGTATATGCTACAATAATTATTTGTTATTAGATTTCTTTTTCTCAAAATATCAAAAATTAAATATATGTTCGTTTAGTATGTCTAAAATTTTATACTTGAAAGAATCCGATTTCTCTTTACCGCAAGCAATATGGTTAAATCAAGCAGCACGCTGGTCTTCGTAAGCGCAAATAATGGATTATGGCATTTCAAGACTTGCATGGGTAGATGATACTCATTTGTTATTTCCTTGAAGTCCAAAAAGATAAATAGCCTAAAATGTTGCGCACTTTTTTATTAGCCTAATTCATCACATAAATTAAGAATGGTCAATTTTTTTCGAATCACACAATGTACACTAAAACCACAGCTGGTAACAAAAACTCTGATTAGTTTTAAGTTGCTGTGTTAGATTTTGTAGTTTTAGTAAAGACAAAAACACACATAATTAGTACATTCTCTTTGGTTACATCAGTCCCAACATAAATGTCACTTAGTTAACAACTAGTACCATAAATAACAAAGTTACTTACTTTCTTCCAGTGTTAAAACAGAGAGATTAATAAGTTTCAGATTCCTAAGAATCTCTAAAGCCAGAAAAGTGAATAAAACTCTAACAGTTGTATTAGTTTTATTTAAGCACAAAGCTACACAAAGGGATATCTGTGCTCTGCCCACCACAGGTATTGAAACATGGTTTCTAGCGTTGCAAGTCCACGGACATTCCGCTGTGCCACTGGGGGGATAACAGTTGTAATGAAGAACGGAAAGTAAAATTCTTTAATCGAAGTCAGAGTTTTCAAGATGAACACTAATGAACCGGAAAATATTAGTGATGAAATTAGGCTATCTTAACTTTATATAGTTCAATTTGTTTTTCGGAAATATAAGCTGATTTCAAGGGTATTTCAACTAAAACATACCGGAAGTTTTTAGACAGATAATTTTAATGGATGAACATTGAATAATTTTTATTTCTCGAGAACCGACAGATAAGAATGAGAAAACCGTAAAAAAAAAAAAAAAAAAAAAAGGTAGGGCAAAGATATGGTTTATTTGATGTGCCGTTATCGGGCACTAGGTGAGAACTTGGGAATATTTATGTGAGAATCACTATAATGACTTTATTGTAATGCTATTTCCGAACCAGTTTTATGTTTACTACAGCGTGTTGTCCTTTCTCACACGAGGGTTTGTTTGTTTGTTTTGAATTTCGCGCAAAGCTACACGAGGACTATCTGCGCTTGCCGTCCCTAATTTAGCAGTGTAAGACTAGAGGGAAGGCAGCTAGTCATCACCACCCACCGCTAACTTTGGGCTACTCTTTTTCCAATGAATAGTGCGATTGAGCGTCACATTATAACGCCCCACGGATGAAAGGGCGAGCATGTTTGGTGGGATGGAGACTCGAACCCGCGACTCACAGAGAGGGAGGACTTATCAAAAATAATTTCGAGTTATAAGATGTAGAAATGTATAGTAAGCTACCGACCATCTTAAGAAAGGCGCAAAGATCTTTAGTTACATACTGTAACACAAAATAAAATTGTTAAAATTGAGAAAGCTGTGTTTTATGACTTCTCTGTTTTTACAGATAAAAATGTGTGTTAATAAAATTATGATTCTGAATTTACATCTTGCAAATTGTGTGATTTTTATGCTCAAAGAATCGTACGAAAATTAAACTTTGAAAATTACCATTTCCGCACCTTCCTAAGCACTGGATCTATGATTTCTTCTTGCTAACCAGAAAGTTTACTCAAGAGCTAAGATGATTAAGCTATAACTACTTAGAGTCTAGTTGAAATAAAAGTGAAAATGATTGTATTAGATCTAGTATCATAACTGAGGTTTGGATCAGGAACACGTAATAATAAACCACTATTGACGCCCAATCATCTGCGTTAATATAAGTACTAATTTAATAAAAGAAAACTACAATACAAATGTTACAAATTTTGGAGTTAACTGTGTCCTGGTTTTTATACATTTAAATCAACAGTAATCAAACAGCGAATGGTCGCTACAATTTATTCTCGTGTCAACCAGAGCATAATAAGTATTTTTATCACCTGAGTAAAATTTAACATTAAAGGATAAATCTGTGATTGGCAAATAACAGCAACATTATTTCACCCACCAGCAATTGGAATGTAGAACGCCTCATTTCGGTGCGAACGAAACTTGTCAAAGCTTTTTGTCAAAGTTCTTCATTTCTGGATTATGTGACAATCTCCTAGGTAACACATGTTTAAGCATAGTTATGTTTGTTTGTCGTTAAGCGTAAAGATGAACAATTGGCTAACTGCGGTACACCCATCGCAGGAATAGAATCAGGGTATGGCTATGAATAAACACTTGCTATAGATCTTCGAAATGGCTAAGATTTGGCTAAGTTTATGAACATGAAGAGACATTAGATATATATATATATAATTGTCTCCGTATGATTAGATCTTATTGTAAAACATGTAACTCACAAGAAAATTGGAGCTAAACTTTATAAAAGTGTACATATTATATGGCACAGAGAGCTATTATAAAAGATTTTGCATGAAAACAAATTAGATCGATAGAATTTCTTATTACCCTGCAGGGCTTCCAAGGGCATACAACTAATTACTTTGTGTGAATTTTATTTTCTCATCAAGACGTGAATTTCAGTGAAGAAATAATGACGTAGAAGCCCAATATTCTCTGATTCCCTATTCCCACACATCTAAAATATATTAATTTCTCATCCTGCAAGAGGTAAGACTTGCCGTGAATAGTTTTCCTGGTTCACCATGTTCTTCAATATGTACATCGTGTGCGTTTCGTTTTCTTTCTGCATTAAAATGCATTATTATATATCAAAATTCCCGTATCTTGCAAGAGTATTTCTACTACTTGATAATTTTATGCTGTAGCTTACTTTTCCCTTAACTTATATTTCGTTAAATAAAGTTTTCCATTTTATGTTTGTTTTGGCTTCAACACCGTGTTTTTGTCTTTTTTCGTTTCACCTGCAATAGATCACTGAATTTGTCATTCTGTGTACTAGATCCACGAATTACCACAAAGTAAGATAAAAATATAAATACCCCCTTTTTTCTTTATCAAAAAATTTAAGGTAATGCCACTTACAATGTATTTACAAGTTATTGTCTCATTAGTTTTTAATACATGGTTATCACATTATCGGATGCGCTATTTCACTCCCGGACTGATCTACCAAGAATTTACAAAATTACTACTTGAAAAATAATTAATCCATTCGAACACTACTAGGTTACTGCATTCAATTACTGAAACATTTCATCATAAGATCATTCCATCAATAAGTTATTTTATACTATAAAAATCTAACGTTAGACCATTCCATAACCAAATCATTTTCTCATCAATCCATTTTTTCACTAGACCATTTCTCATTAGTTCTTTTCATTAACACATCATTCGAGCACCTAATTCTTCTATCGTCAGGTAATTTTATTACATCAAATCATCCAATCATAAATATATTCTCAAATCGTTTTATCACCAAGTCGTTCCAACATAAGTTATTCTATCATTAGGTGGATGTAATTCCAGGTAATTCCATCGACAAGTTACTTGGGTTTATTTGATTAGAACATAATACATGATTAAGTGCACTATATTAGAATTAATTAAAATATGCAAATAATTAAATTATGTGACAACCACAGCCGATATAAAGTTGCAGTGGAACGGTATGTATCAGAGCTACATTTTGACATTTTTGGAGTTACGTAGGTAGTGTTTTAGGGCTGAAGATTTATTGCTTTAGTGAAGGGTGTATGACTTCTTTCTAGCGCAATATATTAATGCACTCAGATCATAAAGAAGTGTTCAGATGTTACAAATTTGGAATATCCGTGTGCATAATGGTACTAAAAATTAAAGGAGTATGTATCAATTTGGGGAATTAGGACTATAAAAAAAGACTTACAATAAGTCGTACTCCCCGCCATAGTAAGCAAAACGCGGCATTTTGTAACAGGAGATAATCCAAGAACACAAAGGTTAGTAGCAAAAGCCATTCACGTGTCTCAGGTACCACAGTTAAATAGGATCTCCGTTTGGAAAAGAGACCGACAGAGTATGGATACATCAAGGCAAGACTCCCGTCCATACCTCACCTTTCATCTCTCAAGCAGCTGAAGCATAAACGGGTATTCATGTTATTCTATACAAAGACATACAAGTCAAACGCCTGACACAGCACCTTAAGGTTGCGCTACGATAAGTTTGTTGAAGCGGGAGTTAAGAAACCGTGTTTTTGGAACGCTAGATGGGTCGTGAAAAATACACAGGGAGGAATGGTGTGCTTTGGACATTACAACATTATGACGGATGGCTCTTGTCAAGATACACGGTCATCAGATATAGTAACCACAATTTTAATAAAACGTACTCAACCCTCCGTATAATCAGGCCTTCCTGCACCAAATAATTTCATCATCGGGTAACAGCTGAACAATGGGATTACCGAAATGCATATATATATATATTATGTCCTTATTTCATTAGGTGACAGCAGAACGTGAACACGGCGTCCTTGTCAGGGGATTCTTTATAACATTAAAGAGGCCAACATTCGTGGGCGAATGCAACACGTCTCCGCCACACAATTCCAACATGGCCAATTTTGACACCAGACAAATCTTGAAAAACACACACAAAAATCGAAAACTCTCTACATCACTGCTTGAGACTTGCAAGAAGTATTCTTCATATCAGATCCTATGTAAGTTGGTTGACACACATATGAATAGTTCACTAAAACCCTATATTGTGCTTTCCTCGCTGAAAAATTGAGGAAAATTACAAAATTTTCTATATCTCTGTTTGGGACCTATGAAAAAGTATATTGGTACCAAATGTCATGTAAATTGGTCAAAATACGGCCGAGTAATTCTCCAATCCCCCCAATATGATTTTTTTTTGTAAGCTCTAACCCCTCTAAAAAATCTGAAAATGGGCAAATCCAACTTTTTTGTATGTCAGTGAGAGGGACGCATAAAACTTTATATTTGTACCAATTTTCATTTTTTTGCTGCAAATGTTTCTTTTCATCCCATTTCATAAATAGAATTAAGTGGCCGAGACTTCTTTTAAGAATTAAATGCTTACATGAGTGAAAGTTTACAAGGTTAATTTTCCTAATGACGAATTCACAAGCATTGGAAAGAGCAGAAAGGAGACGCGGAAAAGAAGATCATATAAATCCTTAGAATAACTTGGGCGTATTGAATCAAGGCACGACCTTAACAAGTTTCAAGTCAATCTATCGGGAAATAAAGGAATGTCGGTCGATTGAAAATTGTTTGGAAGAAGAAGAAACAACAGAAAAACAGTATGTCACTCTGCGGATACATGAAAATATAATTTGTGTAAATATATTGAAGCGTTAATTATTAGAATTATATTATTTACATGAGTGACTTAAGAACATTCGCAGATTAGATATTTTCTTTAATATTCAATAGTCTTGGGATTTAAGCAATAGTTAATGGTACTTTAAACTTGCTTCACATACTGATTAATATATGTAATACTGAACAAAAAACACTTTTTTTCGAGTTGAATAAGTTGTCTTCTTTTGTTAATTCTAATGAAACGTTTAATTTGTAACTAAAGTTTATAGTTCATATCTAATGATGTTTCAATACTCATGATGTACAGTGTTAAGTTTGTTGATAATTGCTTTCTTGAACATTCGAAGTGCTGTATGCCTGAACCGATATCCCATATTATTGTATGATTTTAGAATTACATATTAAGTATCTGAAGGAAGAGATTAAGCACGTTATTATAAATTATATTGTAACATTGTTGGTGAATTCCCTATCATTCATCAGATCCCAGTGGTTCAAATAATCACTGTTAGTAACAGAAACTAAACATTAAACTTTACAACAGAGTTATCGTTGATCCGCGATGATTTGAAATTAAACAAGATGAAATCAATAGGACTGCAATAACGACTCAGATCTTCTAAAAGCATGAAGCAGGTAATATAGATAATAACTTCTAATGAATGACTCGTGTATATACATCACACGGTGTGGGGTCTGTATAACACGAGTCTGAATATCATTCTTGAGATGCTTAATGAAAATCACTGTTTAGAGATGTACTTAATTAGCCGTAAATAGGATAGTTGTTTAATTATTTGTTGAAGAAAGGTTTGAGTATTACATGAAAGTTAATGTTAGCATAGATTTAAAACTAGTCTGTTGCTTCCTGGGAATGAAGAAAAATGATATTTTTTTTTTTCAAACTGAATATTTTTTAGTTGTTTGTTCCTTTCGTTCATTTGGTATTATTTAAAAAAAAATGTTTCGAACGGGTTTTGAAATCTTTTACTAAAAATATTAAATAAATTACATTACAAAATATGTAATGCTTGATAAGTATTTCAAATTTAGCGTTGATGTCCTTATCAAGTGACTTTTGCTATAAGGAAAGATTTTACCCTTATTACCCTTGTCAAACGAACCCCAACCCCCAGTGGCACGGTGGTATGTCTGCAGACTTACAACGCTAGAAACCGGGTTTCGATACCTGTAGTGGGCAGAGTACAGATAGCCCATTGTGTAGCTTTGTGCTTAACTTCAAACAAACAAACGAACATAAACAGGAGCTTTGTTGAATACAGGTATAAGCGGAAGAGTGTTGTAACTGAAGCAAAGACAAACTGTAAGTCTTCTAGTTAGCCAAGCTGATAGCGATTTGTAAAAGTTAACCATGTTTTCGTTTTACTTTCTATTACTAGCAGTATGTCAGGAATAAGTCATATGAGAGGTTTGACTTCATAGAATATGCTGAGGTATACTTTTTTTTGAAACATAAAAAGGCAGTTTGCATGAAATAATAAATTTGTATATATAGCGAAAAATTATGAATTAATTAGTTAAGTAGTTACAAGTTCCAAGTTACAAGTACTATTCAAGTTACAATTAAATGAAATCACAACTTTCTTTTCTCAGTCTTTCGTGAAATGATATATTATCCGTGAAAGCCTCAGACTAATAAATTATTTTTGTCTATTCATTCTCTGAAATTTTTTATTGACTGTAGTTGAAAGCTGAATCTCAAGACTACCGTTCCGAAACTTCGCTCTCTTTTGTTTTTCATTTTCTAGGTTACACAAAACTAATTCTTCTTTCATATTTTCCATATTCGAAGATGGACTGACTATAGTTGAAATTGTATATAGCTAGACAAACGGAAAGAACAAAAATATAATTAAGATGATGAATAATTATATCAAGAAATAAATGTAATTTTCTAATTATACTTTAATGCTAATAACTGCTTATCAAGATCTAATGAAAGGATAATTTAATGTATTAACAGTAATATGTCTCACGAAACATCTAGAATATTAAAATATAATCTCCATCTTTTGTTTGTTTGTCTTTAAGTGAAAAGTTACACTGTAGTCTGTCTGCGCTTTTGCCCACCATTGATAACGAAACTCGGATTTTAGCAAATAAACCCTCAAGCTTACCGCGGTGCTACTTGGAAGGAGGAGAGGCTATAATTTCTAAATATGATGTTAATATATATCGTGCTAATCTACTAAATGTATAATAAGTTTTAAAATGAAAAAATTGGAAGTGTATATAACTAATTCCATCATTCCTGAATTAAATTAGTTCAAATCTACCTTAAATACTGAATGTCAAGTTATTATACTGCTATTACTGCCACTTAGGGTTAAGAGCAAATTTTATTATTTCATTTACTAATACAAGGATCGCGTCTGACTAAATAATGGTTTAGTTAGTTTTGAATTTTGTGCAAAGCTACACGAGAACTATCTGTGCTAGCCATCCCTAATTTAGCAGTGACAGACTAGAAGGAAGGTAGCTAGTCAATACCACCCACCACCAACTCTTGGGCTACTCATAAATTAACAAATAGTGGTATTGGCCGTCACATTATAACGCCCCCGCAGCCTAAAGAGCATATTCTGTGACGGGAATTCGAACCCACGACCCTCAGATTGCTGGTCGAACGTCTTTACCGCCAGGCTATGCTAGGCCCCAGCTAAATAACGAGTTATGGGGAAAACTGCTATACATCGTGTTTATCATGTATAATACAAATGTTAAGCTTTTCAGAAACTGAGACAAAAAAAAGTACGTAGCACAAAAAAAAAGACAAACCAATAAAACTATGACCCAAAATGCAATCTGGGGAGGATAAAAAAAATCTACCTTAATGAGAAAAGTATGCCTAAAATTAGGACCCATCGCTAGCAAAATACATCTTACAAGCACTTTTAGTAAACGGAAGATTTGGAATTTTATACTCACTGTATAGAAACATCTCAACCTCTAAATGAAATTCTACTTCTCTTTTTTTTAAAGCACGAAATTCCAGTAAAGGTAATTGTTAGTAAAGCCAGAACGACTTTAAAACAAAGTTAAACCTTTAGTTCTTACATCCATTCCATGCGTGCCTTTCTTTATTTGTATTTGTTTTCGGATTGGATATTCTCGCGAAAAGTTACTCAAGAGTTATCTTCGCTAATCGTATCTAATTTTGAGCTGATAAACTTCAAGGCGGGAAGGTAGCCAACTGTACTCAGCCCCAACTCTTTTGTACTACTCTTATCCCTCAGATCCACTGTTTGACACGTTAACAGCTGGGCCACTCTCGACCCCGTTTGCTTTGATCAGTAATTAATATTAACAATGGATATGATACTCCGAAAATTATTATAATATATTATAAAAATAAATAAAACATATTCGAAAACTATTCGGTTTTGAACGACACCTAAATTTAATTTAAGACTAATTTAATTTAATTTAACTTAAAAGAAAAGTTGCTTCGAAAACTCTATCGTACTCAATGCATACAGTGAAAATAGAATACACACCCACATACATACATACATACATACACACACTCACACATACATACATACATACACACACTCACACATACATACATACATACATACACACACTCACACATACATACATACACACACTCACACATACATACACATACATACATACATACACACACTCACACATACATACACATACATACATACATACACACACTCACACATACATACATACACACATTCATACATACATACATACATACACACACTCACACATACATACATACATACATACACACACTCACACATACATACATACATACATATACACACATACATACATACATACACACACTCACACATACATACATACATATACATACATACGTGTGTGTGTGTAGTCATACGCCTAATTTTCGTTCATTGTGTTTAAATTTTACTTTTTTTATATTTAGATAATTAAAATACAAAATGTGAAACCCTACGAAAATAAAATTCAAGTGCAAATAACATATTATTCTTGAGAATGTAACAGTAAAACATCAAGTCTATTCTTCAGCTCTTTTTGGTTTAATTCACTCTTAAGGTAATTCGTATTGGCTTGGCTGTTAATAAGGTAACTTGTATTAGCTCTCTCTCATATAAATATCATTCATTCTGTTAGCACAATATTATCATATTTTAGGGTTAACATTGTATAATTTGATATGTTTCTAGGTTAAATATTTTTCAATTTACATATTTTGTTGCAGAACAAAATAAATTATTGACCACCTGAACAATACTAATAAGTAATAATAACAAGTTATTAAAGATTTCTAAAATATGCATATTTATGTAAATGAGGTATTACGAGATGGGAATGGAGTGGGAATGTACCGCTGAACTTGTGAGATTGGAGACAAAATCCACAGAAGTAATTATTTGTTTGTGAGTTCATGAACATTCCTCAGGTGGATTTTTCAAAAGAAAAAAAGAATTAGCTCAGTTAGAATTTTAATACATAATAAAATTATAATAGGATATATAGCTGCTACGTTTTTCACAAATAATGCGAAAACATTATAAACGTTAACAAAATATTAAATATTTTTAAGACGTTAAGCAACTTGAAGACAATTAAAAAAAAAGAGTCCAACTTATCCCACATTGAGAGAACTGGAATATAAACAATCCCCTTTTTAAGACGCTAAGCAACTTGAAGATAATTTTGTTAAAAAAGTCCAAGTTATTCCACATTGAGAGAACTAGAACATAAACAATCCCCTTTTTAAGACGTTAAGCAACTTGAAGACAATTTTCAAAAATAGGAAGTGTTGTTCTATATCATTAAAGCTTATTCAATATAATTGAATTACTAACACGGTTCAAGTCAATCGTTCACCCGTCCACGTAATGATGAAGTAAGCCATGAAAACGAATGCACAAGATAATTAGATATTAGATGCTCCTTCGTCCGATTTGTTCCAAAACGGAGTTGAATATCGTCGTTAATTAAACGGTTCGATAATCACGGTTATACGTCACTCTACATCGAAGTAAATGCACTTTTGTGTACCGCACGTGTTAGTTTTCGTAAAACAATGTTTCAAGCATATATTTATTGTAGTTTTTTCTAGAGAATGTGTAGCGAATTAAATTTAGGTAAGAAGACACATAATAAAGCGAGTTTAATGAATAAGCTAAAATGTTTGAATGTAACATCTCTTCATAAATACTGAGTGAAGTTTTAGCACACACGAGATATCAGCTCAGAAGCCAATTAAAGATATCGAAAAGTGTCACCCCATTTATAATGCTTATATTTTATCATAAGTATGTTCTCACCCCCCCCCACACACACAGAAATCATTAACGTAAACATATTTTACAACTACTACCGAATCAATTAACGTTCTTAGCACCTAATATTAATTGAGGCAATATATATCTGAAATACCCATGATTAAGGAAATCTTATTCAGTCTGTAACATTCGTAAAACAACAAGCATATTTTATGTGCCCGAAAAACAAAATAAATGATAAAATTAATACAGACTTTTGTCTAAATTAAACTTCATGAAATTTTTGCTCGCTTTAGTATATATTTTTTTTCTGAAACTTTAGAACAATTAATGTTTACATTGTTTGCTGTAAAATTGTGATAAAATAAATCAAAGATATTGTTGTATTACTGATGTTAAACTTCGTTGCTTGTGTTTAATGTGGTCGTTATGGTTATGCAGTTTTCCTGGTAGTTTCCTTAGAAATAGATAATTTTAATGACTCAGTATTTAGAGAGTTAAACCGAATTACCTTTCTATTTGACTAACATGGAAAAGCGGAATAAAATTTTCCTATTCTGTCGTTGTGATGATGGTATCGTTGCTGCGATACATAAGAAGATTTGTAAAGCGAATAATTAGTGGTACATAATAATCTGGAAGTACTTTTCTCAGAGTAGTGATTATATATATATATATATGGAGCTTTATAGTAGATGTAATAATTAAAAACGTTTCACTAAAAACCTGACAGTACATCTATATTGTAAGTTGGTTGTACAAATACGACATTAACTTAATGATGTTATTCACATTACAGATTACTCGTAGCACCATTTGTTCGTTACATCGTATCATACGACGTATGTTTCTCCGCTGAAAACATTGAACATTTAATCACCATTACTTCTCATATCATATTTTTACGCATGCGCATTCATTATAATGAGCTTAAGTTGAAATATTCCTTATATAATTATGCCTTATGGGTGTACGTCTGTCATCAACTTTCGAAGATATTTCTATTGTTCTGATTTCTGTTAGAACACACGCCTTGTCTTGGTTGGCATGGAAACAGAAACAATCATCTGGCAACACAAATAACTTTGCTTAAGCCAAATCGAATTCGAGAAACTAAGCAGAGCACGAGTTTAATGCCTTAATGAATACGAACTTTTATAGGTGGTCATGTCAGTTAGTAAAACTAAATATTAAACAAAGATAGTAATACATAGTACTCTTTCATACACCAGTATACGTTTTCCAGTTTAATATCAACCAATATATGTTAGATACTTTTGTAATCTCTAGTATCATGAATATTATTTTGTATTTAGATATACAGACAAATTAGTAGCTGATCAGACGATTAATCTGATCCCTGCAATAGTTTGTTACGTTGCACTGAAACGACTGTTGTTGAATGTGGTTTCACTAGAGGGTCGGAACTAATAATAATAATAAAAGATTTCAGCGTAATGCCCTCGTTTTCTTACGATAAACAATTGTTGAGTTATAGCTTTTCCAAATGTAGTATTATTGGGCATCAAAGTACAAACGGCAAAAAACAAGGCGTTTTAGTTTCACATCTTTTGCATCTTAATACGAATTTGTTATTATATATTTATTTTAATATTAATGTTTGTTTAGCTTAAATTTATATGTAGAAACATACATATGTATTGCGAAACTCCCGCCTAGTCTCCATCGTTGTAGAAAATTATCGAGAGTAAGAATCAACAATATATGTATGTACGTAAACGCTTAAATGTAGCGTCAGTTTAATGCTTAAATTTGTATTGTTACGTAATCTGAATTTTCTAGAAGGCCTCCACACGCCTATAAATATAACCAACGCGCCGCGCCAAAAGAGAATATATATTATTAGTTTGCTATACTCAGTGTGCTATAAACTTCGGAAGCTATAACTGATTATTATAACGCTCATCAATCGGAAAACTTCAGATATTTGACCAGGAACCTTTACAAAGTTCGAGCATTACAAATCATTGAACTTCAATGGATTCACATGGGACATCAATATTTTTACGAAAACATTACCTAACGTCATCGGTGGAAACTCAATCTCTAATAGGCGTATGAACAGTGAATACTGCAGGGCTAGCTAGCTCCCTGTTAAGCGAATTGTACTTACATCAACTCGTAATTAACTTGCTCATCGTGAACCCTCGATAAGATAAAGGAAGTTCCAGACTAGAAAGAAGACTTTATATTGTCTGTAAGTTTGTGAAACTTTTGTTTAAAAATCA
>NW_013665622.1:760256-763414 GCF_000517525.1 Limulus polyphemus
AAAGCGTAACGGTCGTACACACAAAAAAGCAGAATAATAGTATAGATGCTCTGAAAAAAAGACGTATCCATTATATTAAAAAAATTCCATTCAATGTTAAGATACTAATATTTAATGATTTGACTGAAAGAAGTGCATTTTATAAGTTTCAGAACAAACTAGCAAATAGCATAAAATATCCACACTCTGTCGTGTGGTTCAACGCCTCCCCCCACACACTCTGATTCGCAGAAGCCCCAATGTATTGATCAAGCTTCTCCATTATCCCAATTTACCTCTATACTTACCCAAAGATGGGTCCATATCCGAACAAAAACCCTCGTCAGGACATCAACCCGTTTGCCAATATTGGTCTCTCTAGTAGTACGTGAATAGGGATCAAACACGGCACCCTAAAAATCACAACAATGGCCAATACGATGCCAGATTTGCGTTCACCGACCTTGAAAACCTCGAACGTGACTGGGTGGCTTCGGGGCACGCTTTAGCCTTTTTTTTGGCACCCCTTGATAGGGGACAATGTCAAATTGATCATACAGATAAGAACATCCACTGGACCACTCTGAATCCACCTGCCAAGCTTTGTCTCGCCAGTTCCTAAATTGTAGGAGGAGACAGCTGGACAAAGATACAGAAACACACAGACACACACACACATGGCCGTTAGTCTCCACATGAAGGCTAGAAGCACAAAATCTGATGCCCGATTCGGATCAAATGAATATGAAAACGTACTCTTAAATCCCCAACATGCCTAGATGACCTTCTGAGGGTGTTGCATCTTTGCTTGGTAACATATTGGTAGGTGGATACGTCCATATAAATATCGATATGTATCTGGCCACCTCGATTACGCTTCCCAAGTTTGGTCCTGCTAGCTTCAGAACTGTGTGAGGAATTAAAGTTAGCTGGACGTACTTACACGTAAGGTTACAAGCTGAATGAATATAGAATGTTTCGCTTCAAACAACGTTTCAACATATAAACTGTACGTTTTACATTGATACTGTTGTGCTCAACTAATCAACATATATTTCTTGATTGTTTTTGATACCTATTCCTAGCAATAAATTTACAAGGATAAAAGTTTACTAATGATCAAATTTGTTAATTATCGTGTTTCAGTGTTACTCTTCTACAAGTTTAATTGGACGTTTATTTTGCGTTCTAACTTTCTATTTACCTATCGAAGAGCGTTCAGGAGAGAGGAGAAGAACCGTGTTTTGGGATTATTTCATCCATTTTGCAAGTTTTTTTTTATGCTAGAACAACATCTTGTTTAAAGATATCACGTTTCTATAAACAGCGTATAATACACCAAATGAAAACACTTTTCCTTAGAGATCTATAGCGTATTAGTCAGAAACTTCGTAATCTTGAGCCTCTTAAGGTATGACGTGTTTTTTTTGTTTTAAAACTAAAATCCCGAGTTTGCCCATTTATTATGCTCTTTTCTTTTCTTTTCTTAGATTATTGTTTTTTTTTTTAAAGTTGTAATTAGATAATATATGTTGAAACACTTTTCAGGGCTAACTGTAATGTGAAGACTTTGTATAAGAAGTTAAGTAGGCGATAAGCAAGGAAACAGTGATTCTCCAACTACAGACGTTTTCACGGTCTTTGATTTGATTATATAGTTTTGCGTAATGTCTCATCAATCATGATTAAACTGGAATAGATGGATAGATAGAAAGCCCTAGCGTTGTCTAGTGGTTAGTGTATCGATCTGGGTATTAGAGGGTGTAAGGGTTAAGATGTGGTGCTACAAAACACGCTTCGCAATTTAAGCTGAGTGAGTGTCATAAAAGTAACAGTCAATCACCATCGATTAAAAGTAGCCTCTTCTATAGACTTTGCAGACATTTTGTGTTCCTTCTGATCCGTCTCTCAAAATTAGAAATGGTTCTTCCTGAACCATAAGCCCCACCAGTGGCACAGCGGTATATCTGCGGACTTACAACGCTAGAATCCGGGTTTCGATACCCGTGGTGGGCAGAGAATAGATAGCCCATTGTGTAGCTTTGTGCTTAATTACAAACAAAGGAACAAATTGAACCATAAAGGTCTTTGACTTGGTCATTTAGCTAGTTGTTTGTATAAAATGGAATTCAGTCGCATAAATAAACAAACAAATAGATAGATAAAAATATTTCTACCTATGTGCTATCAGTCTAATATTAAAATTTTAGCAGCTTCAACACAATAGGAAATATATTTTAGAAGCCATAAACGTTAAATTCTCTATTCTAGTTTCAAGAGTTTTGGTAATAGATGGTGTTATGTGTCATGCAAAAGGTATAAAAATAATTTTGCAATAACAACTTTGTCAAGTAAACTTTGGCTTAAAGGTTAGCCACAACAATTCTTGGGCTACTCTTGTCAGACCGAATAGTGGGATTTGACCGTCACTCTTATATCGCATCCACGTCCACAAAGTCCGGAGCGAGATGTGTTTGGTGTTAATGAGACACGAACCATGGACTACTGTAATAAAGAGATGGTGATATAGCACATGATTTATGTTTTCACCTGATTTTATTATATGCTCTGAAAAATTTTGGGCTATTCGCATGGAGAATCTATTTTATCACCAGTGACAATTCTGTCCAAAAATGGTTCACGCGCATTACGCGCCAGAAGAGACAAAGCAACGTTCACACATTGGAAATGATGATCATCGGAGAGTTCGTGACGCAGTTTTTCCATATTCCTTAGATGTTTACGTATTGTTTCATGAGAGACATGTAATTTCAGGGCCATTTTACGAGTGTGTTGCCTTATGTTAGACTCAACAAGCGTCTTCAGAGCATCAATATCAGTTCCAACATGTCGGCCCCTGCCATCACAGTTTTTAACGCTAAAGTCAACTGAACGAAATTTGCTGAACTCTTGTTGACACTTACGAAAGTTTAAAACATTTCCATAAACTTATTTGATATTCTTTGTAGTTACAGAGGCGTTGTTTCCCTCCTATGTTTCCAATTCAAACAGCATTACATGCCGAATGTGCGTCTCATCGTGTTCCATCACTATAAGGGATAGAGTATACTAAACTTTACACATTATATAGGCTACACTAACGTGACGTTTAGGCGGTTCGTTTAACTATTATACGTGATGTACTTTTTTTTTGGGGTACGGTTAATGAAAGTTTTCCA
>NW_013665622.1:764209-768601 GCF_000517525.1 Limulus polyphemus
AAATATAAAAAAAGAAAAAGAAATACTAAATAGAGATGAAGGATCAGCAAGTCAATATGTTGATATATGGCGAGATATATTATAATATTAAAGTAGACCAAGGAAATATGTAAATAATAGCGAAACAATGCGAAAAGGGGTAAAAGTATAAAGTATGTCTTGTAAGTAACTCCTGAAGATGACGTAGATCACGTCTAAACTTGTACATGTAGAGTGTCATTTTAAAGTGGAAGTCGTACGGCTTCAGTAAAGTTGTGAGTTGTGTAAATAGAATACATTGTTTTTAATTATTTATTTTAACGATTACTTTGTCCAACTTATTTAATAGCCGCCACATGAAAGAGATTATTAAAGAAAGAGACGAAAAAACTCTGGTTTTGTCAGCATTTAAATAACTGTAAATAACAAACGAGAGATAAATGATCTCATACTAGTATTTAAACTAATTGTTTGTTTGTTTGTAATTAAGCACAAAGCTCCACAATCTGTTCTCTGCCCACCACAGGTATCGAAACCCGGATTCTAGCCTTGTAAGTCTGCAGACATTCCGCTGTGCCACTGGAGGCGAATCCGTTGCGAATCCGAATTTCTATGGTTCGTACAAGATGCCACTGAACATTCTCAGCATTCTCAATTGTGTGCAAATTTTAAAAGTGACAGTCAGTTCCCTTATTTACTTCGGGGAACCAGAAAAAGTGGGTAGTAGCAACTATCCGCTTCCTCTCTGATCAGTAGTTCAAAATTAGGGATGATTGTACTTGATCAGAAAGGGTCTTCGACCAAGCTGTTCAGTCCATTTGTGCACAAAACGCCGCTCAGGTTGAAAAATGCTAATACCATTTTAAGCTAATAATACAAAAAGAGAATTTATTCTAATGTCAAACTGAATGAAATGCCTTGTTGGATTTAGGCATAAAGAAATTACACCAAACATCCAAAACAAAATGTTATTTTGCATTACCCACAATTACTACAAATGAACCTCTATAGTTCTTCTTGTTTATTACGAACTTCGAACTCTGATGTAAAATAAAATTGTTTATCTGGTCATTTCAAGATAGATAATATTTAAAAGTGAATAAAATATTACGTTACTATTGAATTCTTTTGAAGGAGGAGTTTATTTTTTTATGCCAAGGTAGCGAAACGACATGAAAAATAGTGAAGCAAGTTTACAGGTGTTTCAAAAAAAATCTTTATTCCAAAGATTCATATTTAAACAAACATGAATATTTCATGCATGTGCTTTTTATTTTTTAGACTAAATTAATAGAAGAAACATTCGCCTTTTAATTTTTTATTAACATCATAATAAAATATAAAATTACGCTATCCTTTTAATTTTTTATTAACATCATAATAAAATATAAAATTACGCTTTCCTTTTAATTTTTTATTAACATCACAACAAAATATAAAATTACGCTAGCCTTTTAATTTTTATTAACATCATAATAAAATATAAAATTACGCCTTCATTTTAATTTTTTATTAACATCATAATAAAATATAAAATTACGCCTTCCTTTTAATTTTTTATTAACATCATAATAAAATATAAAATTACGCTTTCCTTTTAATTTTTTATTAACATCATAACAAAATATATAATTACGCCTTACGTTATTGTAATTTTAACAGAAAATATCATTGGTTAATGTTTGTCTTCTTTTAAAGTTAAATATGTTAGATGGACTTAGAACAACCAGTGTTGTCATAATTGTAACAGAAAATATCATTGGTTAGTGTTTGTATTCTTTTCAAATTAAGTATGTTAGATGGACTTAGAACAACCAGTGTTGTCATAATTGTAACAGAAAATATCATTGGTTAGTGTTTGTCTTCTTTTCAAGTTAAGTATGTCAGATGGACTTAGAACAAACAGTGTTATCATAATTGTAACAGAAAATATCATTGGTTAGTGTTTGTCTTCTTTTCAAGTTAAGTATGCAAGATGGACTTGCAAGAAACAGTTTATAACTCGCGAATATTAGTTAAAAAACGACATTTGTCTTTATCAAATCCATCTAGCAGGAAAACAACTATTTACTTAATGGCAAAATGCACTTATCTAGAATATTAAAACTGCAGAATTAATAATGTGCGTCATTATCATTCATTGTACTATATGTGCCACCTTTCTAAAAATAATTATGGACAGTGGAAACAGCCAATTACATCAAGGCTCATGAACGATACTACTGTTATTGGTAGTGGACAGTGGAAACGGCCAATTACACCAAAGTTCATAAACGATACATACTGTTATTGATGGGGAGCAAAAAGTGACATTTGACTTCTAAGCAAGTATTTAAGCCAAACACACCCTTTAGAGTTAATATAAAATAACTTGTGTTTTTACATTTTCGTTCGAAATTTTACGCAGATTACCAGAACTGTTGATTAACTTGATATTGTCCCAGTTATTAAATATAACTTGTTATTCTGTGTTGCTGAGTGAAAATGATTACAAATATCAACTTAAAACCAATTAGTGTTGCATTTGAAAAAGAGTCCGAATTAAAAACAAGCTTATTTTGGGCTGGATTTAGATCTATTTCTAAGTTTCATTACTTAATTGGTGGCTGTTTCTTAGAAGGAATTAGATCGAATAACTTCACTTTCATAAGGAGTAATAGGTTTGGTTGTCATCTTGTCATCAGTATGGTCCTTTGGTGTATTTCTCTTGGTATTAACATAATGAACCTGATAACAAATTTGTATAACGAAAACTTTCTGAATAGATCTGGGGCTTCTATCATTGCTTACATAGGACTCACTCTTATGTCGATAATTCCAGCACTGATAAATGGGTTTGTCATGCTTATTAAAGCTCCTCGATTTCCCAGCCTTGTCCAAACATACATAGAACTAGAACAAATCATCACTTTGTCAGAGAGTGATGGTATGTACTTAGCACGGATTGCAAAACTTTCAAACGGATTCTCTATGTTTTTTGGTTTGGTGGTGGCATTAATGTCTGTAGTTAGTTCCTCTAGCGTACTTATTCATCATTTTAACCTTTATTACCCATCACGAACCTTCTGGATGGTTGTTATTGGCATTATTTCTTTTCTCTCCGGTTTGGTATTAATACCTCTCGTTTTTATTATTCCCGTGTGGATAATATATTTTGCTAAGTGCTTGAACATTTATTTCGAAAAACTTAATAACAAAATCTTCAATCTGATAGGGATGCATAGATATGGAAGACCTTTATATCGTGAATTAAATAATATCCAATCTTCTTATAATAAATTAGTCAAGTTGTTGGCAGACACTAACTGTTCCCTCTCTCCGGGTCTTTTCTGTTTCTATGCTACTAACACTATTTTTTGTTGCTCTATTGCATACTACACTATATCAGGTGACGCAGACAGCTCTGAAAGATTGATATCTTTTACTATCTTGGCAGGAGCTTTTGTATGCTTGTTTCTACCAACTTATCTCGCAGAGATGATGACCAGAGAGGTAATATCCAAAGGTCAATTCTGGCCTTGAGAGATTAATTCCGTCAGTTAAGAGTCTCTGTGCTCTACGATATCAGCTAGAGAATTTAAGAAGTACTCTTTAATGAATGTTCGTTAATATATAAATATTTTACCTTTTGAACATAAAATCTCTTCATACGTATGTCGTTCACGTAGTTCTACTAAGTGTGTTACTTTTTACATATGACTAGAATTTTCAATAGATACCTAATAAAAATTGTCTAGTTTATTGTAGACTGTGAAGTATCAAATCTCTATTCTGGTTTATATTATCCAAATTTTTTAAGAAGATATATTTCATCGTTACTTCGAAATAATTTGTTATTTTTCTCTTTGGATTACAACTTTTCTTATTATTAACCCAGGTTATTTTAGTTTGCTTCAGTGTGATATATATGAGACGTAGTAAATTTACTATAATAATTGTTGTTTAATTACAGAGCATGGTAATGTAAATATGAATTATCGGCACTTGGGTATTATTTAAATTTCAATATATAATTAAAATCAACGTTTTATAATTGCTCAATTTTAAAACGTTTATTTTAATTATTTATTAAATTTCATGGTAATGTATATAAAGTTGTAATGATTATCAGAAACATTTTCTAAACCAATAGTTAAGTTTATTTAATACTGCGTTTTTTCAACCTATACAGCAAATATTTTAGCATCATATTTCAACAAGCGATGAGGTTATTAAGATGTATTTGGAAAACAATGGCACGCTAGGAATTACGATATAATTTATTTCATTTCGTATTTGAGCAAATAAAAATGAATTTGCTATTACAATCTTTATTCATAATCTATAGAGTTAAATTAGCAAATCACTAACAGATAACTACTAGTAGTAAATTACAATATTAAGAAAAAGATTCTTTGATAGATGATGACATTT
>NW_013665622.1:769561-772146 GCF_000517525.1 Limulus polyphemus
TAAAAATGAATTTGCTATTACAATCTTTATCATAATCTATGAGTTAAATTAGCAATCACAACAGATAACTACTAGTAGTAAATTACAATATAAGAAAAAGATTCTTTGATAGATGATGACATTTACTTGAATGGTCGGCAACTGCCTGTTGCAGAAACATAAGATGTAGAGGATGACCTGTGATTCTACAATACGCAGTTGCCGTCCGTTTAACAATATTTCATCAAGAAAAAGATTTATTGATTTTTTTTATGATCATACTAAACACCTGGCGTTTTACAGGCATCTTCCACTCATAGAGCACTGGCGAACCTCCTTCTTAAAGATTTGTGTGAGAAAGACATCAGAGTCGTAAGTACCATTCGATAGAAATATTGCTTACTGTGTATCAAATAACCACATATCAATGTCACACATTAAAATTTCATAAATATTCCATGTTTAAAATTTACCTCACACCTCTAACATCACCCCTCTTATTTTAATTTCATTATTAGCCGCGGATGAGCGTCCATACAACGGCTCTGAGTTTTGTTTTTTCGTATAGAAACTTTTAGCTCATAGCTCCGTCATCTCTAGACCGAGTTTTGGACTCAGGAGATTTATGTATTTGACCACGTCCAAGGTATCATAGAGTAATTTATTCTAATCCTGCCTATAAGAATTTAAATTTGAGTTTAGGCTGTTAGAGATCCTGATGAGTTATAAAATTGAATCGGGTATATGCGCGCCCCACGCTTGGTATTGCTGGCGCACAAAAAACACAAAAGTATAGCTGATAAAATGGGAAACAAAGGTCTCGTAGATTAATTTATTCTAATCCTGCCTTAAAGAATTTCAAGTGCCGTGGATATAGAGGATTCTCTGGGCTATCTGTAATCTGCCCATCACGGGTATCGAAACCCGGTTTCTAGCGTTGTAAGTCCGCAGACATACCGCTGTGCCACTGGGGGGTATCTACTTTTCGATCACAGAAACTACACTAATAAGAAACGTTTTCGCGTGACAGTTTTTGAGGGGCGTTCTTTGCAAATTCTATAACTTCCATCATGAATATAAAATGTTTCTTTATTTCTATTTGTAAGTAATTTTTATAAAAATGTTACAAAGGATCTTTGTAACTACATATTGTCAAAACCTCGGTAGAAAATTTCATATCATTGCTAATATATATATATATATATTTTAGCTATGAAAATGATGTTATATAATCGTTTTTAATTTTCTTCAAGACAAACTTTTCATATTTCAAATATTCTTTTTGTGTTTTCTCCGAGTGACTTTTCCAATTTTTATTTTATATCAGTTAACACTATCCAAAACCGAACAATTTCTTTTATGATGATAATTCTGCGGGTCGCTACCAAACATGCTCGCTCTTTTAGGCGTTATAATGTTACAGTCAATCGTATAACTCGTTTGTAAAGAGTAGCCCAAGAGTTGGCGGTAGGTGGTGTTAACTATCTGGCTTCCTTCTGGTCTATCACTTCAAAATTAGGGATGGCTAGCGCAGATAGTCCTCGAGAAGCTTTGTGCAATATTCAACAAACAAAGAAAAGATGATCATTTTTAAAGCTCACAATATTGTTTCATGAAGCCAAAAACAACTACTACCAATGAGCGTTTTTTTTTCTGGATTCCAATTAGCAACGTTTTTTTTAAAATTAAATCCATACACAATATTATATAATTTTTAAAATGCATAGATGATAAATCGAGCACTGCAAAAAAAAAAAGGGGGGTTGTTTGAAATTAAGCACAAATCTCCACAATCTGTTCTCTGACCACCACGGGTATCGAAACCCGGTTTCTAGCGTTGTAAGTCCGCAGACATACCGCTGTACCACTGGGGGCACGCAAAAAAAGGGCGTTTAGTGTTAGGTCTAATCTGTGCTTTAACTGCATATATTAAAGTTTCTCTGATAAGGTACCGGGAGTATCTTAGTGAATAGCAAGCCGTACTGGAATCCGAGGGTTCGTGGCTCGCATCCCCGTTGCCCCAAAATCACAATCCACACTTTGGGATCGTAGATTATTTACAAGAGTGACTGTCTAATCCCACTGTTTAATTAGAGTAGCCCAAGAGTTGGCGGTGGATGCTGTTGATTAGCCGACTTCCGTCTAGCCTATTAGTTCAAAATTAGAAACGGCTAGGAGTGGTATATACTGATATGTTTTCTTATGCATTTGTCAAATCAGGACGTTTTTCTGCAATTTTACATTGCGAAGTTAGTACATTTTATTGCAATAGGTTTCGGTGTCTTAACTTGTTTGTCTCATTCCACAGAGAAAGCTGAAGATAACAACTGAATTTGGTCTCTCCCAAAAAACATATAACTACAAAGATCTCGATATTTGCAAAAAATACTACAACATATGAAGTATAACTATGGTAGAAAACGTTGAGTCGGTATTGATTTTCTATGGCGGCGATAAACAACTAGCTTCAAATAAATGAGTTTTTTTCATTCTACCCGACGTTTCGAGTTACAAACCAGCGACGTTCAGAGACCCTTGAAAAAGGCGTAAGCCGAAACGTCGGGTGGAGTAAAACGTTGTTTGTAGTCCTTATTGAAAATGGTTTC
>NW_013665622.1:772657-777058 GCF_000517525.1 Limulus polyphemus
TCTATATGAAACATATAGTTGACGTTAACTGTAAGTTCTAGATGAAACATATAGTTGACGTCAACTGTAAGTTCTATATGCATGCAGTATCGTAATAGTTAGGATATTCCGTTTCTCGTTAATCCTGTTTTTGAGTTTAAATAGTTAAACTTGTTCTTAGACTTACCGATTTATATGGGTTAAAGAAGTTAATCATAGTATTGTAATAGTTAGAATACTCCGTTTTTCTTTATTCCTGTTTATCAGTTAAAGAATTAAACTTGTTCTTACACTTACAGATTTAGGTGGGTTAAATAAGTTAACCATAGTATCGTAATAGTTAGGATATTCCGTTTCTCGTTAATCCTGTTTTTGAGTTAAAGAATTAAACTTGTTCTTACACTTACAGATTTAGGTGGGTTAAATAAGTTAACCATAGTATCGTAATAGTTCGGACATTCCGTTTCTCGTTAATCCTGTTTTTGAGTTAAAGAATTAAACTTGTTCTTAGACTTATAGATTTATATGAGTTAAAGAGGTTAATCACTGCTGTCTCTAGACAATAAATTCGTAAGCGAAAATAGGTTGAATGGTTATATTTTAGCATTGTTAGAATGTTTTATGTAAATCATAGATCATTTGATGTCAGAAAATATAAGTAGTTTTCAATTTTCTGATCCTATAAGATATTTTAGTAATTTTTCTATCCTTTTTCTCATAAAAATTGTATGCAGATTCAAGGATTCATGATCACGTGCCATGGAGATGACGTCACATTTAACGCATCCGGTTTCTTTAGGATCAATTTTTCTTTGCTTGTTTCAGTGAGTTTAGTTTTGTACGATATTTATAATTTTACACCTCGATATACTCTTTAAAGATGCTTTTTTGATTGAATATTTATGGACTTGGTTTTCAGATATCACATCATATAATTTGTGAATATAAGAATTTCAAGCTCTAAAAGATGTAGTTATCACTTGTTTTTACACTGCAATGTAAGATGAAATCATTTAGAGACAAAAATGTCGACAGTTGGAAAAACGTAACGTAAGTATATAGATATAAGTAAATTTTGACAGGGCAACGAATACAAGGAGTGGCGAGTGCGAGTTGACAGAGCTCAAGGAAACTATCTAAAACAGCCCGGATGTTAGAGAAGAAATAAAATAGTGCAGTCAGATAAAAATAAAGTTGATATTTCTTCCAATGTTACTATTGAAGCTAGTTCTTTAGGCATTGTGGTTTCTTGGAGTGATATCTTATTTTATATTGTGATATTTAATCCCTGGACTTTTAAAGTAGAAGTACTTATATTTATGACAATTAATCTATAAGTTAATAGCAAAAAGAAATTAGCTCCTTTTTTATATGATATGTATTATAATGCTATTTTTTTGAAAATTTGAAATATTATAATACGTATATATATATATATATATACAAGTAAAGACAAACTTTTCAGAAAAGGAAGTAAACATAGGGATGGTTAATATCAGTCCTTCAGAAACAATGCAAACAATATAGTAAGGATGGCATTTGCCTGTTCTATTATGTAGGGATGATGCAAATGCCATTTCTACTATCTTGTTTGGGTTGTTTCTGAAGGATTGGTATTAGGCATCCCCATGTTTACTTCCTTTTCTGAAAAGTTTGTCTTTACTTGTTTGCTTGTTTTCTTAATGCATTGTTTCAATAGACATAGACCAAGTTCTAAATACGATGAGGTTCCAACTGTAATATTTATTGATTATCTATTATTGGCTGGTAATTCCTGTTTCACCTTATACTTAAGGTTTTGAAATGATTTCAGTATGAATGCTAACTAACTTCAAGGGGTAATGGTAACATCGTTTACAATAGAATTGTGGTTTTTTAAAAGTACTACTAGTTATTAACAATACTTATAAAAACGGATACTCCGTTTCAAACTATGTCACCTCAGTGAAATTGTTCGACACCAGTGTTTTTTTTTGAGTTATTATGTAATAAAAAAGAAGCAGAAGAAAGAAGAACAGGAGATTCAAACTTTTGCTATGATATCTAGTTTACAGACATTCTTAGAGCTTGAGATTCAGTCTTTACATAGATATTGTTATAAAAGGAAACACCGTATAGTATTGTAAAGTTCTGATGACATATTGATGAGATATTTAAAATACCATTTCGATGAACAATTTCATCTATTCCTACACAAGCAGTGCTACCGCCTACCTGATATATATTCATATTAAGTAAAATAACAAACTTGACCAAAGCAGTTTCATAATTGGGGTGATAATATCTTGTTGTCTAGCGTTCTTGAATAATAGAAGTATGTTAACCTAAAGACAATTTTCATGAATTTACATGTTTTTTTTTAAGTATCCCCTTTTCCTTTGTGTAGTATCAAACCTCTCCTTGATAGTTTTGAATAGGTGTTGAATATTATTTTAGAATAGGTGCATTATCATTTTGGAATACATCACTTGTGTCGTAATGGTAAAGGAGGATCATGGATCAAATTTGATTTTCTAAGATGTTTTTAGATAAATTGTTGAGGTCACTCCATGTAGCCATTTAAGAGGACAGAATCAACAGTATCACCTCTATCTTTTACCGTTGGTACAATGCTATCTTAATTGTATCAGTCACGAGGTTTCCTCCATGCATAGACACGACCCAACATTGGAAAGATTAAAAAGCCTGATTCATGACCGTATGACGCATCCATGGATAAGATATAATGCTCATTGTACTATTTTATGCGCACTCGTTTGTGGCATTCAGTAAGAAGTGATTTAAAAATGGCTGCCTCTTAGCAGTCTTTATATATAAAGTTTCATTAATCAAAGAAAGTGCTCTATTGACAATGGAATATCATTTATATAAATCAGTAAGTTAACTTTTTAATTGCTTGAATAAAAATGCTTTTTACGATCTTACAAAATCAATTTATTTTGCGACGTTTCGACCTTAGGCCTACTTCAGACAATGATCGAATTAATTCCAACTGAGTTGAATGAAATATCAATTAAACATATTCTGAGACAATTAAAAGAGCAGAGATTCACTTAATATATGAAAGGGAATATTGTTAGCGACAAATAACAAACACTAAACGTCTTAGTATGTGAACAGAAAATGAATAATCTGGAATTTTAAAATGATATATCAAAATATATGAACATATATAATATATCTACACCTAAAAAACGTTCATATATATGCTGTATATATATATATATATATATGCGCAGCTATTTAATAGTAAGAAAAGGCACATGGAGATTTATATCCCATTTATATGTCATATATCAGGACTTAAAAAAACGCAGTTGACTTAGATTAAGTAGTTTGACTTTTGCAGTGATTTCTGATGCTGTAATCCTACGTTTCTGTTTCGCAATTAATTGTAACGATCTGGAGATGTCGAATAGAATTCTTGAACGGCCACAATGACACTGATTCTCGTGTCTGGTGTTTGGTATTGGTTTTCCAAACAATTGTTTGCCCTGTTTTACGCATGATCGTCAAATACTTTGAATTGCTTCGGCTCCAAAAGCAACATCTAGATTAGCATTATGTGTCTGTCTATCCACTTTCGAAAGGGTGTTACACTTACCTTCGTACTTATTGTGCTCAAGTATGCTGCCTCTTATTATGATATATTAAGTGTATGGCTTTATATAATACTTATTAGCCCATATGTGCATATATATATGTGTGCATGGAAAAATTCATTAAGGCTTAAGGAACAAGTGTAATACTTGTAATATGCTGTATGTGCTCATGCTTTTGTTTGTCCAGCTTCACTTCTTAATTCGAAAATTACGTATTTTTATATGTCTTATAAATTTAATTACCTGCTAGTATTTGTCTTAGAATCATATAGCAATATTTTATTAAACTTTATGAATGCTATCTTTATGAATAATTTCAGAGTATATACCAATTGCTCATAAGTTAGAGTCTGATAGTAAGATAACAAGGTATTACTTAATAGTTTATTTCCAGTTGTTTTTATTCACATTCTGATAACTACTTGCTGTCACTACAAACTGTTCTATTATTTGAGTTTTACTGATAGTTTGATACCAACTCGGTATGGCTAGAATTTCCTCATTTGTTGAATTTTTTACTGACACAGTTTCATAACCATTCCTCTTGACTGCAGAGCGGATAATGTTGGTTGAATTTTATTCACGGTTTCATAACCACTCGATGTCACTGCAGAGCGGATAATGTTGCTTGAATTTTATTCACAGTTTCATGACTACTCGACGTGACTGAAGAGCGTGTAATGTAGTTTGATTTTTATTCACGGTTTCATGACTACTCGACGTGACTACAGAGCGTGTAATGTAGTTTGATTTTTATTCACGGTTTCATGACTACTCGACGTGACTACAGAGCGTGTAATGTAGTTTGATTTTTATTCAC
>NW_013665622.1:777620-794671 GCF_000517525.1 Limulus polyphemus
GACTACAGAGCGTGTAATGTAGTTTGATTTTTATTCACAGTTTCATGACTACTCGACGTGACTGCAGAGCGTGTAATGTAGTTTGATTTTTATTCACGGTTTCATGACTACTCGACGTGACTGCAGAGCGTGTAATGTAGTTTGATTGTTATTCACGGTTTCATGACTACTCGACGTGACTACAGAGCGTGTAATATATGTTTGATTTTTATTCACAGTTTCATGACTACTCGACGTGACTGCAGAGCGTGTAATGTAGTTTGATTTTTATTCACGGTTTCATAACCGCTCGACGTGACTTCAGAGCGTGTAATGTACTTTGAATTTTACTCACAGTTTCAGATCCCTTCGGTGTGACTACAAAGCTGTAATGTTGTTTGAATTTTTTCACGGTTTCATAACCCTTCGACGTGACTACAGAGCCTGTAGTATTTGAATTTTATTTAAGGTTTCATAACCACTCGATGTTACTGCAGAGCATACAATATTGTTTGATTTTTATTTACAGTTTCATAACAGAACGTCACGTGTCTTCAACGTGTGTGTAAAAGCTAATAAAACCTTGGATAATTTCGGATTATATATATCTCTATATATATACATACAAAGTTCTTACATTTTAAAAATATTTTTGTTAAATAACGTAGTAGCATTTCTCAGTTTTCTGTCTAATTGATTATGCATTTTGTTTATTGGTAGTTGAATTAAAAGATACGAAGTAATTCAATAATTTTTACAATTTCTAATTGCGTTTAACTTTATGTTGTCTTATATTATAACAAAGATTGAATTTAGGACTTCTTTATGTCTTTAAATGTTCATGTTTTATCATTACAGATTGTCGGAGCAGTGATAACATACACAGTGATTCTGATCCAGACACGCTAAGTAACTCATAGCGAATCCAGACACGCTAATTAAATGATAGCGAGAAGTTTTTCGGTTTGTATTGCTATGTTACTATTAATCTTGTTCTCTGCAAGTTTCTTCTCGTAACGTGTGTCAACCCTAAAACCTTAGCATACTGCAATGTACACGATTAAACACTTACATTTATGTAGACAAGAACTGTGAAAAAGATATATCATGGTTGAAGTTCGACATTAATACTGAAAAAAAAGGTGTCTATTTGAGTTTTTGTTTTAGTTATATGTATAGCTTATACATTACGAATGTCACACTGAAGTATTTAACTATACAATATAATATGTAATAAAGACACAAAGTACACAACGTTAGCACACTTTTATCAACACTTGGACAATGAATTCCACTTTTCTCCAGTTAACAAGCATTGAATTGGAACACAAAAACGAAACACTTAACTTAAGCGTAATAATGTTATTTGTGCGATGTTATTCAGTGTTTAGATATTGATGTGTTCTTGCTAGAAAACGATATTTTTAAGCTGATACGAAATTAATGACATTCTAACTAGATGTAATGAAAATGATAGATGATTAAATCGTATAAAAATGAAATGATGCTATGTATCATCTAGTTCTTTAGTTAAAAAAGAAAGTGATCAAAATGCATGTAAAAATAATTTTCTGGAAATTTTTTGGTTTATGGTCAAAGTAACTATAGAATTGTATAAACAAAAATCAACTTTAAGGTGTTGACTGTTGTTTCCTATGATAAAGAAAAATATTTTTACTGAAAGTATGAGAATACCTTAATGCATGCATTCCATTTCGTTTCTATGTTATTTATCAAAAAGTTCTACTAATTATGCTAATTAAATCAATGCAAAAGAAATGTAGAAAATATTATGACTTTACTCTCAGTTATTTAAAATTTACGGCTAACTAAACGAGATAGCAAAAGAAAATAAAGGAGATAGCTTTGAATAACTCATGCTTCTTAAGCATAAAAGAGTCCTCGTGCAGCTAAGTGAAGAGACATAAGAAAAGGAAGCGTGTTTCGAGGAACAGCCTGACGAATACTAGTGGAAGAGAAGTTGACATTCTTTTTATATTTATGTCAATGAAAAAGGAAAACGAAGATCATTTTAACTTCCCAGACGAAGACTACTAAAATTTCTCGAAGAGAAATAAAGTTATATATATTTTGAAGACATAGCTAATAAACACAAATTTGCTGTTTATTACTGGTAATAAATAACAGACTATTACTTTCTTCCTTCGCCTCTCTCGGTATGTTCCTGTTCTCTCTCGTCTCCCGGTCTCTTCTTTTCTTTCGTTGAACTCCTGTCTTTTTATATTCCTTTCTCAAACCCACGCCGAACCACTCCATTTCTTTCTGACCTTGCAGCTGTTTTTTCTATATTGGATTATAACGTTTCATAACCATAGGGGATCTTGTAGTCTCCATTACAGCTGAATCTACCAAGGTTGTCACCCATCCAACCATTTTCAAATGTCTTAGAGTACAGTAATCCCACAATGCTTTAGATTCATACATGAAAAATATTAGAAAATAATCTTACACAGAATATCTGGTATGGTGGTTTATTGTGTATATATAATTTAAATAATATACTTTATGAGCATCTTATAGTATTTGGGTTTTGTGTGTAACGTACTCTTATGTGCTTAAAATATAATCTACACAAACTTATGACGACAAGACATCCTGGTTTTGCCGGGAAATTCCCGTTTTTGGGTAATTTGTCCCAGTGTCCCAAGAAATATTCTCGGGACGCACAAAACGTCCCTGTTTTATGATAAAGACATCAAGTTGTCAGTCACATTGAATCACGAATTTAATAGGCCTACTTGACTTGCTTATTGCTGTAACACGTATTCTACTGCTGCCAAATTTTCAAAAGTTATGAAACTCATGGTTCAAAACACACTTTACACAGTCATGTACTGAATTTCATGACTGTTCAATGAAAGAAAAATAGAACTTCTATGTTCCATTCATTCTTCACAAACATATGTCTAAAAAGTGATGCTAAAACCTAAAGTAGTATGTTTGAAAATGGTTTGGATGCTTAAATAAATCCAAGTATGAAGTAGCCTATTTTAAAATAAATTGGATAAAGTGAATAATTAAAGATTCCTTGGATGTATAATCTGACTATTTTTGCTCATTTGTTTTGTGTCTATCATAAAAAAAGTAGTTAAAATTGTTTAAAAAATTATGTTTATGTTAACATACTTAGAAATGTTGTGGAACAGTTCAATAAGTTTAAAGTAAATGAAATAAAAGATAAGTTATTTCAAATTTGTAATAACCATTTTGAAATTAGGAGCAAAGTCTTGACTGTCTTAGTTTTCGGTTTGGAAATCTGGTCACCCTACACAAAATTCACGTTTGTTTCATAATTAATCTATGCCATTATCTAAACATTGTTGATGTTATAGATGTGTATGTTTTAGGTTGGAAATACTGATAATCAATTCATCGTCGTGGGATTAAAATAAATTTAACTTTTTCTAATTATATTTTTTCTGCAAAATCTTACAAGAAACTAAACGTATTCACATTGATTAGTTTTTGAAAGTATATAATTGTGCCCTCAGATTTGTGACTACAGACATCTTTTTGTGTCAATTTAATACTTTAACTAATTCATAAGCTCATAAAATTTTAAAGGGACAAAAAGGAGCTCACTAGCCCATCAAGGATGTCCCTTCCAGCTCCCAACTATAACCACCCCACAATATTCATATATTCATCCAATATTTTCTTGAACTCAGTTAACTTTTATGTCTCCACCACCCTTGAAGATAGCTCATTTCAAAAGCCAACCATCTTGTTTGAAAAATAATACTATCTAAACTGCAGACGACTCCTACGCTGCCAAAATTTGAATTTATGACCCCTTGTCCTATTGTTTTCACTGCTAAACATAAAAAAGATTAATAGATCTATACTATCTATACCCTTACTAATCTTAAACACCTCAATCAAATCCCTTCTGACCCTTCTCCACTCCAGAGAAAATAAGTTTAGCGATTTTAGTATCTCCTCATAGGACAATTCCATCATCTCAGGTCTCATCCTAATGGCTCTTCTCTGAACCTTCTTCAACAATTCAATGTCCTTCTTGAAGAAGGGAGTCAAAAAATGTACACACTACTCTAAATGAGGCCTTACAAGTGATCTATACAGTAATACAATAATATCCCTTGTCTTGTATTCAGTATTTCTATAGATGCTACCCAGAACCCTATTTGCCCTATTGCTAGCTACAATAAACTGTTTAGATGACTTAGGTGATTTTTTTTTATCACAAGACCAACATATTTTTTTTCAATTACAGTATTTAATGTATTCCCATTTAAATAGCAAGTATTTTTGTAAATGTCTCACGTTTCTTCACAGATTCAATTAGTGATTTTCTTTGCTTTAAATATTTATGAAAACTCACTGTAAGCAGCAAGTTTTAGAGATTTCAAGAGTGTTATGTACTCATTATACAATGATTTACAAGGTTAAATAATCTACCCTTAATGATGAACATTAAATGCTGCTCTTTTATTTGGTTTTATTATATCATGTCTGTGTGACCATTTTAAATGATCGGCTTAAACGAACAACTTAAATTATAATGCATTATTCCGCTTTTGTGTCTTGTTTTATTTGCTAAACAACAAGAATATATAATTCTTATTTGTAGCTTTGTATTAGTATTTAAGAGTTTACTAGAGTGATTAATAAAATTAACATTAGAATGTATCAAACGAAATCTAAATTATTGTTTGATTGGTTCATTTAATACCAGTTATAAACATACTTTGGATAAGAAACTATTCCTATGTAGAGAACAAATTATAGTCATCTTGCATCAGTCTTAGTTTTGATACAAGAATGTAATAGCTTGAGGCAAAATCTGCAAATGAAACCTATCAAAACCACAAAATAATGGTTAGCTAATTGGTGCTCTTAATATATATAATTGTTTTTCAGTAATTCCACCACTAATGATACCTGGTGTCATCAGCTAATTACAAGTATATGGAACCCAAATTCTAATAATGAAGACTAAAATTATAATGGCATTTGCATTTAATTTTTTATTGTATGGTAAAAAGAGTCATAGGACGAAAAAATTAAAGAAGAGTCACAGGTTTGTTTGTAATTAAGCACAAAGCTACACAATGGGCCATTTGTGCTCTGCCCACCACGAGTATCGAAACCCGGTTTCTAGCGTTGTAAGTCCGCACACATACCGTTGTGCCACTGGGGGGGGGGCGAGAGTCATAGGACGAAAGCTGAATATTATTTGTCTAAAATTAGAATATCGACACGGGATATACATTCGAAAATCAGCTTTTATCAATTTCTTCGAACTAAAATCGGATAACTTTTATTTCAATCATTACTAAAACTTAGGTATGATAAGTTAAATTATGAATATCAATTTTATATGGCAAAGAGTTTGAGTTTATAGGACTAGAGTGTTTTCAAAATAAGCATTTTTCAAAAGAATGGGAATGGAGAGTTTAAGCTAGCGCAGAGTTGCACAATTTGAATTGTGTTCGCCGCGGAGATCGAAATACGAATGTTAACATTATGATCCTTCAAGCTTACTGCTGAGCCACTGGGGGAGAGAGAAGCACACCATAGAATGAAAATAGATAGAGAACAAATAAAAACAAAAACATAACATCCAAAATCGCTGAGGAGAGCATGCAAAAACAATATTCAGTGACACATTTTATGATAAAACAAAACAATATATGTTTAATGCTGGCTGGGACGGTGAGTGCTCTATAAAAACAACGACCAGATACTACTATCCAGGTCAAAAGTTGAAGGTGAGTAACGTTTAATTGCTTCTTTATCTCATGCTTATCATTTCAAAATAAGAAACGGATGCGTACAAATAAATAGTCTTCACAGTTTTTCGCGAAAATTCCCAACAATTAACAAAGTGTTTAATACGCCAAACACGTGCATTTCTTGATTCGACTATTTTTAATTACAAATATATATACATGTTCACTTGAATTTTAAGATTATTTAAATAATATCCCTTACACCCCATTTTCGACATTCAGAAAGCTAATTACGGATTTAACATGTCCTCCATATCTATACTTAATAGAACTTGAATCATTGAAATTAATTCTATTTGAAGAGACTCCTTTTCACTATATTTAAAAACAACATTAAAATGCATTTTATTTTGGATATTATTTTGTAAAGTACTTTACAAGTTAATATGTGAATAAGAAACACGTCAAACGGTATAAACAACTGGACTGTGGATCGTGGCTTGGTATCGTTTGGAGAAAATCCATTTTGGTTAGTTATATTGTTTGTCGTTTCTTTTGACGCATTTTGTATCTCAGGATGTTATTTATTATTCTTGAACAATGCAGCAAATGAACAAAAGTAAATCTAAAAATGAATGCTTTTCTGTAATACACTTGCACCATGGTCAGTAGAAATGTCTTGAATAACATGATAAATGTGTTCCTTCGGTTTTGAATGAAAAAAAAAAATATGCCATTTCTATAAATTAATTTTGCCAGAAAACTATCCAGTTAGGTCCGAGAGGAAATAGGACATAATTCTATTCTGGATTCTCCTTAAGCTGGAATAAAACTCATTAATAACGAATATTATAAAAAGAAGAAAGTACTTCATACAAATATATTACATACAAAAAGAAGTATCATTTTTCTTTTAGTGTTGTAAATACGTTTGCTTAAACTATCATGATGACTTCCTTATACAATTCAAACTTAAGATTTTACTTTATGCTCTAGTAATTACTGCTTCTAGGTTTACAATTGTACATATTTTTATGTATACATGGTAATCACATTTTTTCACAGATTATATAGTAACTGGATTTTCCCGTGAATTACTTGGTTTCGAGATTTGTCAAGAGTTACATGGCTACTAATTTTATCCCGGATTACATGGTTAGGAGATCCAACCTTACTTCTTCACAATGCATGAATGAAACAAAGGTTTTCACATCTAATGTTTTTGTTTCAATGTAATTCAACGTAGTTTTCCTTTTATTTGAAGCTATAATCTGTATGTCTTTAAAAAAAAACACGCGTGTGTGTATTTGTAGTTAGAGTAACAGACAAACAAGGCTTAGACAAAGTGTCCTGAATACCTCTTTTTAGATGTAAGACAAACAAGAATCTGGGCAAGATGTCTTAAATACAACTTGTTGTTAGGTGTAAGACAAACAAGGACATTGGCAAGATATCCTAAATACAACTTCTTATTAAAGGTAAGACAAACAAGGATCTGGGCAAGATGTCCTAAATACAACTTCTTATTAAAGGTAAGACAAACAAGGATCTAGTAAAGGTGTCCTAAATACAACTTGTTGTTAGGTGCAAGACAAACAAGGATATTGGCAAGATATTCTAAATGCAACTTATTGTTAGGTGTAAGATAAACAAGGACCTGGGCAAGATGTCCTAAATACAACTTCTTATTAGAGGTAAGACAAACAAGGATCTAGAAAAATGGTCCTAAATACAACTTGTTGTTAGGTGTGAGACAAACAAGGATATTGGCAAAATGCCCTAAATACAACTTATTGTTAGGGGTAAGACAAACAAGGATCTGGGCAAATATGCCCTAAATACAACTTCTTATTAGGGGTAAAACAAACGATTATTTAGGCAAGGTGTCTTTAATACACCTTTTTAGAGGTAAGTCAAGAAATTTGCATCACTGTTAAATTTTAAGCATTTATTCATATGAATTTTTATTGTAATCGTTTAAAAACTGGTTCATAACTTTAATATAAAATAAAATTAGATGTTTGCCTATTCGTTCTTTTTGTTGTTGAATTTTATACAAATCTACTCGAGGGCTATCTGCACTAGGGCTTCCCTAATTTTGAAGTGATAGGCTAGAGGGAAGGCATAAACTCAACACCACCCATCTCTAACTCTTGTACTACTGTTTACCAACTAATAGTGGATTTTACCGTCAGATCATAAAGTACCCACGATTGAAAAGACGAAGATATTCAGTAAATTGGTTCGATCCCTCTACAAAAATTACATATCAGCGTGTTAGTCACGTTTTTTATTCAACAAACTTTGAAAGTAATGTTTTATTCCTCATAAAAGTTGATCGAGTGGTGCTAAATTTTGCACACATCATAGTAATTTTTATTTCAAAATGTATCCGCCAGAGACTCTAAGTATTTCACAGATATGTGATCTATTTATTTTTGAAGGCAATGAGAAAAATAAAATTTTATATTTTTACAATATTAAGCAAACCATGCTTCTAAGATATCACTAAAACATTTGGTATATACAGTTGCTACTCTTTTAGTAACGAAAAGTGGGATTGATCATCAAATTACAACGCACCCACAGGTGAAAGGGCGAGTATATGTTAAGCGAAGGGTTTTGAAGCCGCGACCAGAATTAAATACTTTCAAGCGAGGCAAATTTTTCTTCCCTTCATAGTGGTCTTGTTTTCATTCATTTGCAAGAAGCTCTACATATTTCACAGTTAGACAATCTATTTATTTCGGAACACAATGACAAAAAAGCGTAATTCTGTGTGTGTTTATGATATTTGATAAATTCCAAGATTTTTTTAGACGTGAAATGGATACCAACTGTAAGTGGTCTCATCCTTAATCTATTGTTTTTTTCCAGTACTCACAATGTGCAAGACGGTTTTATCGTTCAGTCTCATGTTTTAATTACACAAGATTTTCAAACCACGTATTCTTTCTACTGTACACCAAAAGTATTGTTTGTCATATAAGCCACAGTTCCTAACAGATAATGTCGGAATTAAAAGAACTGAAATACCGGTACTAGCATGGCGAAAATAATAATTATAATGTTTTTAGGATTTCCTGAATTTACTTAGTAATCGGCATGTGATCTAATGGATAAAATATGTTTATGCTTTACCGATATGCTATATAATATATAATGCATGGACTGAAAAGGTCAAGTCTATACAAACAAAAGTGTGACGTAGAACCGCCTGCAACCCTTACAGTTGAGACACGGGTGTATGCTTCTTTGGGGGGCTTATTTGGAATCTAAGCATTTCCATTCGATAGGAAATAGTGAATGTTTACCCATCCTACCATTTTCTTTTCGTGTTTATTCTTGTGTATGTTTATTGTCGTTGCACCGTTTATACTTGTGTTTCGCGGAGTAATGAATTACTTCTGCTTAAATGCTCTTTCTATGGTGATTTAGGTATTTTCGTAACGTTTTCTGCGACACTGGTTGCTAGCTCTCGGTATTGAACGCTGAAAATATCTTGATTGCATTGTTTTGTTTCGCAATACACTCAAAGTGTGAAGGTCTCCATCACACATGATGTTTCCCTGACGCTGTTGGTCTTTGCAATTATCATTTTCTCACTTTGTTACGTAATACAATTTCAAATAGCCTAAAACTGAGTTAGCTTGGAATTTAGATTTAGTAGTTAACTAAATGCCGATATATATCCAAATTATGATATTTGCCAACAAGATTGATACACACAATTTTCTTTTCCATACAAATATATTACAATATACAAACAATAATACAATTTACAATAACGGTTATTACGAATAATGATTTATATAAAAAAAATTTCCAAACTTATAAACAATATAAAGTCTTCTTTCTAATCTGGAACTTCCTTGATATCTTATCGAGGGTTCGAGTTGGCATAAATACAATTCACTTAATAGGGAGTTAGGTAGCTCTGTGGTCTTCAATAATCACGTGCCGATTTTTTTTCCCCACCGATGAAGTTGGGTAATGTTTTCGTAAAAGTACTAATGTTGAATTCACTGAAGTTAAATGGTTTGTAATGCTCGAAATTTATAAATGTTCCTGGACAAATATCTGAAATGTCCCGATTAATAAGCGTTATAACAATCACAGTTATAGCTTCTGAAGTTTATAGCACACCAACTCCAGCAAACCAATAATATATACTGTTTTTTTGGCGCGTCGCGTTGGTTATATTTATAGGCGTGTGGAGAGCATCTCGAAATTTCAGCTTACGCAACAATACTAACGATACATTAGTGTTATACTGTTGATGCTTACACTCGAGAATTTTCTACAACTTTAGAGAATAGGCGGGAATTTCGCAATACAGATTTAACAGTATAAGTTATGTACATTTCAAAATATAAATTTAATTTAAACAAACATCGATATGACAATAAATATATAATAGTAAACCCGTCACAACTTTCATCCTATGATGACATCTCGAAATAGAAAAAAGTTCATAATAAACTCAGACAAATTACAGACCTGATGAATATTCAATTCAAAGCCCGAAATGTCAGACGAAATACAGATCTGATGAATAATTCAATGTTAAGTTCGAAACCTCAGACAAACTACAGACCTGAGAAAAAATAAACATAGAACCCGAAACCTCAGACGAATTACAGATCTGATTAAAGATTCATCATGGAGCTCGAAACGTTACCTCGAAATCATGAAAAGTTCACTGTAAACACAGACAATATACAGACCTGACAAAGGATTCAACCTGGAGCCAGAAATGTTGTCACGAAATCAGAATCGATAATAAACTCAATCCACAAATTTTTAAATGAGACTATTGGGGTGTTTTAAATTGTATAATTTAAGATTTTTTACTTACTTAATAGATACGTTAACTTTAGATAAATAGTAATTTACATAAAATATTAAATATGTATGGTACAGATGGTGCAGCTCAAATATAGATTACAAGACATGAACTAAGCTGTTGCTATTGATCAATAACGTAAGTTTAGATTTAAAAAATGTTTAAGCCTTTTTCTTTAGCAAAATAACACTGGATAAAAATATTAATATCAAACATTTATTTTTTATTTAGTAAACGTTAGAGAATATATTAAATATTTTCCATTCATCACGTTTAAGTGTTTGTATTTTCCTTGGCTCTTTGGACAATGCTTAAAAATTTGAAGTTCCAACTAATGTAAATGACGTAAAAATTTACATTAAGTCACTCGGTGGAAGAATGGTAAGTTTACAGACTTTCAACGCTAAAATCCAGAGTTCGATTCCCTCACGGCGAACACAGAAAATAGCCTAGTTTAGCTTTGCTCTAAAAAAATCAAAACAAACATGTGTTGAAAGCATATGTTTATTCCATTAAAATCTAGCATAAATAAAACCAAAGATAAAGTTTTGAAAAGGCTTCCCCGTTGGTTACCATATATAATTTGGTAAAAAGTTGTTTTAACTTTGATTATTCCCTGTTTTTAGCCAAACAAAAGTTTATAATTTGGAATACTGTAATCTTCTTTTATTTCATTATCCATCTTGGCTTATATAGTATAATACAAAAAATTAATAATATAACACAAAAGATCACTCAGTAAAAGAAGTATGAGTAATGGTTAAAAACATACTTGATTATTTATTACATTCTAATGCATCTTTTTGCTGTGAGTAAAAGTCATGACTGTTGTAAATGCAAAATTACTGCTGCTTAATTGCCAAATTTGAAGGTTGTCAGAATATATATCCTTTATTTATGATTTCATGAAATTCTGTTTATATAAGATTTATAAATGTTTTACAAATCAGTGGAGTGATAATTTATGAAACTAAATTTTATTACTGAAGAGGAAAAACAAGTGACGTAAGTTTAATGAAAATTGTTACGTAACTGTTCACTCTACAACATTAATTTATGTTCTATTAAGATAAACTGCCATTTCAGTCAGAAAATGTTTATTTGCTCTGTGCATAGTGTAAAGTCATAGGTGTGGTAAATATACAAGGTCTATTCTCTAATAAGTAAAACAACTGAACTAGAAATTCGGTAGAAGTAAACCTGATAAAAATTCTCAGTACCTGTATTATTTAAGAATTATTATATGGAACTAGAATTATTTTTTGTTTTTCAAATATTGTATTAGACGTAACAGTTAAACATAACATTCAAACTTATTGTCAAGAAAAGCAGTATGTAGTAATATAGTTTTATTTCTTTCAACAATTATTTGACTGGCAATTGTGATCCATGAAAAATCAAAACCTTGTATTAAACGTTTGCTCTAACTTAAATATCATACCTTTAGTGGCTGTTATAATTCATCGTTATCTATAGATACAACTTCTTACAAGTTTCCATGACAAATACTGTATCTTTGAATCCAGTGTTTTGTCTTATTAGGTGTAAGAAAACAATGTGATACAATCTGACATCAAAAGTGAAGTGAAGTAAGTAAAAATAATTGACATCGAAAACTCCCACTGAACCTGTCCAAGCAATAATACAAAGTCTTCAGCTGTTGTAGCAATGTATTTTTTAAGAGAAGTAAATGTGATAAGATAATTTTTTTGTTCTAAAAAGAGCTAGTTTTGCTCAGATAACCACTTCTTATTTGTGTTTATTTAGTTGTTGTCCTATAGAACATGCAATACACTTAACTATTTACGAGAGAAAGGAACTTCGAGAACTTTAAAAGCTAAAATTGCACTCTTTTGTGACTTTGATCTAAATAGAATAATCTAACTTGAGATAGTAAACTGAGGCTAAGCACAACTCTTGAACTCAACAGGAAATAATTTATAAAGTTAAAACCAAGTTAATGGTGTTTACAGCAAAAATCAACCCGAGTCTCATAAGCACTTATGATTGAATGTTTGAATTTAAAACATTTATGTATACCTCTTTACTTTTATTGAATGCTTAGGTTAATTCGAAAATTGAAATGAAACAAAAAAAAAGAGTTTCGTTTTTTTTTACGAATATACGAGAATTTTCTAGAGTCAACGTTGTTAATGTCACATTGTTCATTATATATTGATCTCAAACAATTATTTTTGTCACATGTTATCCACTATTATTTTGACTACACTTTTGCACATAGTTTTAATATGTTCTTATGTAGGATTAAACAAATAATTGTTTGGATACTATTATCATGACCTTCATAAAATTAATTTCAAAAAATATTTTCTGAAGAAAAGTTGGCTTCAGTTTTGGAATTTGGCTAAAACTTTCAGTGAAGACTTAAACATTTATGCTATTAATAAAACTCTCTCCTTTTCGTCTGTCATTTTAAAATTACGGACGGCTAGTGCAGATAGCCCTCCAGTAGCCTTGCATGAAATTTAACAAACAAAAAATAAAAATAAACTGATATTGAACGTATTAAAAGAATGGTTTCATTATCTGTATCAATAATTACTTTTCTGAGTAGTATTTTGCTTTAATATGTGATTAAATTAGTCATTAATTATGAACCACCAATTAAAAATCATTGTAATGATGCACCCTCCGTGAGGCCAAATGATTGATGTAAATGTGTACATAATTTAATTATTCTAAGTACGTACCTGTGTCAGTAATTCTGAGTTCAAAGTAAAATATCTCGTCGAAGTAACTTTGACAGGAAAATGTTAACAAGTAGATCGCGTCATATGAGATTTCTTGAGCTTTCCTTCTTTAAGGTAAGTTGAGTAGTTGCATGGTTTCCAGTGCGATGTAGATTTTAATTACAATATTGAAGTCCTACGGATTAAAGTATGCTTAACAGCTTAATGGTTTCTGTAAAACTAAGGTAAGCTTAATTGTCTGCTGTTTTCCTGTGCCATATTTTATAATGATTAATAAATAATTACACTATGGAACCCTATTATAAACATGTACATTTATAGTTATATAACTAAGACACATACAAGTTTCCACCTGTGGATACAAATACTGAAATACCATAATACTGAACTCTTCTGTTTGTTTTTCTATTGTTTTTTACCGGTTTCGTGACTTCAAAGGTTAGTCATCTGGATATAATTATAATGAAAACATAAATAATCTCTATTAAATACATATTTTTGTAAGATGTACACATATAAAATGCAATTCTTGTACAAAATTAAACACCATAGAAAATAACACAAAAAATCTAAGATTATAATTTTGATAAATATATTTTAATTTATTTTCTATTTCTTTATAATTTTGCTTTGTATTAAAACATTATCTTAATTATACTTTCTTCTGTCATTATAAAAAAAGCAGTTTATTTCCATAACCTTTAACAATTTAATACAAATATATGCGTCATACTTTCTTTAATTCCTAGTACTAGTTTTTACATTTGTACCGTTTATTCTAACCATACTTATAACTTCTGCCCTTTTACTTCTATGTATCTATAGGGTGCCAAAAATGAAATATTTTTCAAACATTTATCTTTTATATCACATACTTAAAAAATGGAACAGATGAAAATATAGTTGTCTAAAAATTTTAATTTTCTTAAAATACATTCATTAAAATGTTTTCTACGCATAGTAGGCTTTTTTTTTCGGAATACCTAACTAGAATTTAGGTAAATTCATCCTTAATATTTAATTATTTGTTACTGCAATTCCATAAATTATTAATGAAAACAAAATCTTTATTGTTTTTGTAGTGTTAATATAACCCGAATCACAACTGATAACTTGAAATTGAAAGCTTTTAATTTAACAGAAAATAATTTGTAAGAAAATGAAATCCGATTATTAAGAAAAAGAATAACATTTACTCCCACAAATAATCCTAATAAAGTACAATTGATAGAAGATATGTATGAATTTACTAGGTGATTAATACTTAAAAAATATATTCATGATGTTTCAAATACAGATGAATCCTTGGTAAAAGTAAACTTGGAGTTTTACCGTATAAAAGGAATAAATCCTGAACTACAGTTAATTTGTCAAAAATTTCAATTATATTCTGTTACTGAAAAGAAGGGAAAGACAGTTAAATTTTGAAGGATCGGAAATCGCTTAAGAAACGTGGTATTTGCCCTAAACACATAAAAGTAAATGTTCCATTAAACCTTGCAAGTAAATTATATTATTTAGTTTCCAAAAAAGAAACTAGAATCGATAAATTACTAAAACTAAAACAGTTTTTACTTCAATGACACTATTTGAAAAATTGTATATTACGAGATTTTGAAATTGTTTAAAATAACCTTAATTAATAAACATATTTAGAAAGACAAATTAACAAACCTAAAGAAAAGGATGTATCTTTTGGAGCAAATCATTGTCCAAGTTATATATTAATATTTCATTTGTTAATACAAAGTTATAACAAATGATAGATAAATAATTTAAAGTTAAAATAAAATCCTTCTTAACTTAGTGTGAACAAGTGAAACCCACTGTAAAACAGATTTTAAACATCTTTCTTTCTTAGCGCTGTCTAGTGGTAACTATACGAAATACGCTGCTTATTAATTTACCAAAACTCGAATAGTTAGATAAAAGACGGACATATTATTTAGTAAACAACGTGAGAATTAGGGATAGAGACGTTGATTATTTTAGCAGCTTCTGTTCTAATTCATAAGTTACGTTTTGATATTAACAAGCAAGTATAATTTTTCTACGAACTTCGGTTAATATGTCCAAAATAGCTAAATATAGTGGATAAATTTAAAAACATCTATTTATATCCGATTATAAAATAAACGAAACGATTTAGTTTAGACAAAAGTTCAATTTCAGTCATGCGTACAAACCTTAAACAGTGGCCAATATTCTCCCAGTGTAAATAAAGTATAAGCGTTTAATGTGTGTATTGACAAAACATATAAAAGTGATATTGATATTTAAAATTACAGCAAATTCGAATTTATCAGTAGAAAAAAATTGTACGTAGTTTTAAAATAAATATTCTAATAGAATATGAGCATTAGAATTTTCAGTTGTTAGTAAATGTATGCAAATCTATATACATGAAATCCAAATGACTGTAACGTCGAGTTTCTTCAGGCTCACACTAGTTCACATTTGAATTTTCAGTTGTTAATAAAAACTGTGAAAATCTACAGACATGAAATCCAAATTACTATGACTTCGAGTTTCTTGAGGCTCACACTGTTTAAATCAACTCGATTCTCGACAGATAACTGCTAAAATTTGCTAATGTAAATATCATGATAGACATAAAGTTATGATAGTTTATAGAACCGTTCGTGTTTTATTACTTAAACGAAATAAATCAAGTTATTCCAACCGTCGGTTAACATTAAATAAGTAAATGATTTATCTATCTCATTAAATATATAAGGGTGCGGGTTGGCCGTGTGGTAGAGACGTGGAGTTAGGTGTGATACTATAAATTTATTTCCGCAATTTAAGCGATGAATGTGATAGTAGAATGACATTAGCGTGGATGGTTGGTGTTTAGATGCTGCTTACTGTTTGCTTTTCCTGTGGTGAGTAGTTCAAAACTAGGAATGGCGGCAAATAACCTTAGTAGCTTTGCCAAAAATAAAAAATACAGTATAAATACAACCCATTATAAATATATTGTTGTAAGCTATGTCTTCAATGTTTTAATTTAGGTATTTGCTAGAGTGTGCATAACGTCAAGATCTAGAAAGTTCATGAGCCTGATGAGGTTAAGAATAGAGAAGCTTCATGTAATATGTGGAAACAAGTGTACGATATAAGTGTAGTGTAAGTAATCAGTGGTGAGTAAAACGTTCACTGTAAAAAACGGTTATTCAGTGGTAGAAGTGAGAGCTATTACGTTTATTCAGCTATTCATTCAACAGTTATTCCGTGAAACATTATCTGAAGTTAGGCCTACAATTTATGTCAAATTGAAGTTAAGCCTACAATAGCCGTTATTCTCTTATTGAAAAACAATAAATTAATTTGTTATCGTTACGTGGACTGAACTTGGAATTATTTTTTACTAAATAATCGAAAAGAACTCGTACTAATATACAACACGCTACAACAATATGAAGTTTGCAACGCAAGAGATTCAAGATCAATTGATATAGAGACAATCAGAGTAATTTTTTCTTATGTCTCTCGTTTGTATTTTGTGACGAATTTATTATTATATATTTATTTAAATATCAACATTTGTTTATATTAAGTTTATATTTAGAAATATGCTTAGCTTGTAGTGTTAAATATGTATTGCGAAACTCCCGCCTATTCTCTAAAGTTGTAGAAGTTTCTCTAGTGTAAAAATCAACAATATATGTGTATACGTAAAAGATAGTGTTAGCGTCAGGTTTGTTACGTAATACTAAAATTTCCAGAAACTCTCTACACGCCTATAAATATAACCAACGCGACGCGCCAAAAGAAAGAGTATCTATTATTAGTTTGCTA
>NW_013665622.1:794681-812357 GCF_000517525.1 Limulus polyphemus
ACTTAACTGCTAAATCCAATTTAAAGTATCATTTAAATCAGTTTCAGGCTATTTGAAATTCTAATACGTAACCATTTCGTCACAAGTAAAATGAGTTTTGAGTGAACATACAAACTATAGCTTTTATTTATTTATTTAGTTCAAATTATTGTGAGATATTTGATGTAGGATATTATAGCTAGGGTTTTTATATTTTTTGGATATAACTTATAAATACTGTAATGGTCTTTGTACTTAATTTAGGATACCACAAATATAAATACACTTAAGATAATATTTGTTACTTTGTATTAAAACACACTTAGACACTGCCATTATAATTTAAAAATATAAAGATATATTTGTATTTAAAACTTATGGTTTTGATGCTGTGTTTTCATCTTCAGAATAAATGTAATACACAAGTGTATTATTTTTAACTAATATAAAAAAATTATGGGAAACCAAAGGCTACCAAATCTGAATCCTCCAATATTCATTTGCAACTTTGCCGTCCGTAAACAGACAAAAGAAAAATAAAGGGCCTTCTAGTATCGGAAAACCAAAGCGTATGATGTCATGAGTTTTATCTACTTCACCGAAAAACTGTCTCTTCCCAGCATCGATCCTTGTCCCAGCATTCATTGATCTCAGTTATTTTCTAATCACGTCAATTGCAATAATTCTATTAAAACCACATTTCTTGTAAATACTCGATCAACGTTCAAAACTTCTCTTTATAACAAATGGCAAGTTAATTTCACTCGGTGCTAAATAAATCCTTGGTATAAAAACTCCCTCCTTGACAGGCTTTTATATAACAGAAAAAGTTCCGAAAATTAGGATCTATTTACGCCTATGTTAGCAATTAAATTCAACTAAAATTGGAACGGGCAATCAAAAAAGGAAGTATTACAAGAGAAAAAGTGGAATTGGATTCGCGTAACTCACGAAATTCGGAGACATCGAGCGAGACCGACTGGCTGACCAACCGACACTTGACTTTTATGATTATGATAACTGTATGAACGGGTGATATACTACAGTCTTTACTATTAGCTTAGAATAAAAACAATCCAAGACACCTGTAAGATAACAACGTGACCTTTTACTGCCGTTATTAATAGGTCTCCTTCACTTTAAGATAATCAAGTTGAGAAATGACCAGTAATCATAAATCAGGTAAGGTACATAAAAATTCTTACCAGTTTTTATAAGGAGATAACTTTAGGTGTGTTTTTTTAAAATTTGGTTTAGGTTTCTATTTTTATAACTACATTCAGAGTCATATGTTTCTAACTCCTTCCCATTTCTACGGTGGCTCGGCGATAAGCTTGAGATCTTCTACTGCTAAAGTTCAGGATTCGATTCCTGTGGTGGGCATAGCACAGTTAGTCCATTATAGATATTTGTTGTTGTTGTTTAAAATAAACACACACATGTTTTTCTAACAGCATTAAACTTATAATACAGATCTTCGAGAAACATTTTGCTATTATTGTTTTAATTTCGCGAATCATAACAAACACAGATTTTATAGATTAAGGGATAATCATTGTTAATGAGTGATCTACAATTTATGATAAAGAAGTTTTCATATTAGCTGCGTGAGAATATTTAATTTTTACGGTGTATTATGGTAAAAGACTATTTCGTTACGAGTAATTTCAGGTAAGTGGTGTAACACACACATTTTTATTGTTCGTGCTCACCTTCCTAGCGTACATACAGAATGAATTATTGAATTTCATTAACTAAGCTATTAATTAACGTTGCTTTCTAACAACATGATTAGAATGCGAATAATGATGACTAGCCAAAAATGTAATCAGGTATGATATAACTTTTAGGCTTTATGATCATCATAGATAAAATTAATTTATGTTTTAATTTGTCTTGAAACAAAGTTTGTACGCCATATTGACTACAATACTTGACTACAGTCAAACGAAATAAAACTCACTTTTACTTCAGCGAGTCAATTCAACCTTTATTTAGACATTCAATCTGACAAGATATACTATGTAATCGTTACGCTATTAATACAAAAGCTGGAGTGGTTTTATCTGCCCACGAATGAAAAAAGCAAATAGTACCCGACTTGACATGTTTAGGACAAGAAAAAAGTTTTACGAATATTATCAAAAAGAGCGGCAAAGTCTCCTAAAGAGTTCGATGGTGTTTAGTATCTTTGCTGGTAAAATATGTGTATTAATAATGAAATGTTTTTTTTTGTTTCCTTTTTAGGTCTATGAGTACAGTAATAAATAGAAATAAGGTGGTTAGAAGTTTGTCCTAAAATATTCCATTTTATGGTATTTACTACCATAAAATGTTAGCAACGTTTTGCTTTTTATATATTACAGTTCGTTGATTTTAGTTCTTCTAAGATAGACTGTCGTTGTTAGAACAATATACATAGATAATACTTAATGACTTTTTGAGTTAAGAACATAACTTGAGTTTATAGAGTGCAAAATGTAGTTAAACATTAAATCTATCCTATAATAAATTATGTGCAATAATACGTCTTGTAGTTAAACATTAAATCTATCCTATAATAAATTATGTGCAATAATACGTCTTGTAGTTAAACATTAAATCTATCCTATAATAAATTATGTGCAATAATACGTCTTGTACTTAAACATTAAATCTATCCTATAATAAATTATGTGCAATAATACGTCTTGTAGCTAAACATTAAATCTATCCTATAATAAATTATGTGCAATAATACGTCTTGAGAAAGATAATTTTATCTTTTATAAGGTTACTATCCGGTAAAATGGTAGTAGTAATGTTGTTATTTTTTAAGTTTAAGAAAACCTTTAAAACCTGATACAATCAATCCTGCTAAAATTTAAACTGGGGTAGTAACGTTCTCTATCGTCTACTTACTGGGGGTTCCCTGGGGCTCAGGGGTAAGTTTGAGAGTTTTAATGCTAAAAATCGAGTTTCGATATTCGCGGTTGGTACAACGCAGATAGTCCATTGTGTAGCTTTGTATTAAGAAATAAACAAACAAAAAAGATTTGTTTGTCAGATTAGGCTGGTACTGATACATACTACGGCTCAGATCTGCTTTGATTAAATCGTTTGAAGACTGACGCTTATAAGACGATATTCGTTACAGATTTGACAAAGACGGTAATGCATTTCGTTTCGGGTTCGTATGTAGAAAGTATTAGCAATACATTCAATGGGAAACTTCTCTTTATTTACGACATTTATACATGACATACGCTACTAAAATAGTCTTCGAATTGTTAAATGTCAATGATAAATACTTCAAACCGACAAACCACTACGATCATGTAATAATTAATACCTTAAAACCAACAAATCGCTAAGACTTTTTCATAAATATTAATTCAAAAACAACAAAGCACTATACTGTTTCGTAAGTATTAACACTTTTAAACCAACAAAGCACTATACTGTGTCACAAGTATTAACATTTTAAAACCAACAAAACACTATACTGTTTCATAAGTATTAGTACTTTAAAGCCGACAAAACATAAATGTTAACATTTTAAAACCAACAAAGCACTTTATTGTTTAATAACTATTAATGCTTCAAATCCAACAAAACATTAAGACCGTTTAATAACTTGTAACACTTCGAATACAACAAAATATGAAGACCGCTTAATAACTATTAACACTTCAAAATCAACAAAGCCTTAAGACTGTTTCATACCTATTATCACTTAAAATCCAATAAAACACTAAGACCGCTTAATAATTATTAACACTTCAAAACCAACAAAGCCTTAAGACTGTTTCATACCTATTATCACTTCAAATACAATAAAACATTAAGACCATTTAATAACTATTAACATTTCAAAACCAACAAAACCTTAAGCCTATTTCATAACTCTAATACGTCAAATCCAATAAAACATTAAGACCGTCTGATAACTTGTAGCACTTCGAATACAACAAAACATTAAGACCGTCTGATAACTTGTAGCACTTCGAATACAACAAAACATTAAGACCGTCTGATAACTTGTAGCACTTCGAATACAACAAAACATTAAGACCGATAATAACATGTAACACTTCGAATACAACAAAACATTAAGACCGTCTAATAACTATTAACACTTCAAAACCAACACAGTCTTAAGAATGTTTCTTAAATATCAACACTTTTTTTAACCACTAGAGGAGATACCAGCAGAGCTCCTTATTATGTGTTTATTTTTGTTTTTGAATTTCGCGCAAAGTTACACGAGGTTTATCTGCGCTAGCCGTCCCTAATTTAGCAGTGAAAGACTAGAGGGAAGGCAACTAGTCATCACCACCCACCGTCAACGAATAGTGGGATTGACCGTCACATTATAACGCCCCCCACGGCTGAAAAGGCGGGCATGTTTGGTGGGACGGGGATTCGAACCCGCGACCCTCAGATTGCGAGTCGAGCGCCCTAAACACCTGGCCATGCCGGACCTCCTCATTATGTGTGTGGAACATTCATACATATATATTAATGTTTGTTGGTTTCATCAATATGTTCATATATGTGTATACACTATAAACAGTAAGATGAAAGCTCAAACTTCATCAATCTATCTCTCTATAAACAATTATTTATACTGATAGTGATGTACAAATGAAAAGAAGTACGAACGAAATAAGCTAATCAAAAGAGTTGTAAGTCATTCAATAATCTATATTTGTATACATATTACGACAGTTCTAATAATTATTTGTGTTTTTGTTGATAAATCTGCAGAGAAACTTTATCCTTAACAAAGTAAAGGTGGTCTTGATTTCTGGAATAATTTTGGTTAATACAAATTTGGGAATAGAACCAAGTTATACTTCTCTAATGTGTTCTAAAGATTTTAGGCATTCGATAAGAATATAAGACTGTTAGACTATGTTTTTTTTTTTTGGTTAAAACATTTATTTCTGTATTTAGATTAAAGTAATTTTAAGTCAGAGTGGCTACTTTGTGACTCTACCACTAAAGTATATTAAATTAAATACAAACGTAATCACTCTACCACTAAAGTATATTAAATTAAATACAAACGTAATCTTGAATTTAAGGTAATTTTAGTGGTAGAATGGCTACTTTGTGTTGAATTTAAGGTAATTTGTTAGTAGAATGTCTATATTTGTATTTAAGTTACGATACTATGGAGTAAAGATGTTACACATGAAAAAGTAACCCTCCAAACACAAATTATCCTTAACAATGATTATCTTTTTACAAATCACATATGGAAACAACATTAACTATAGACCTTTAACAAGAACCAATACTTTAGTTAAATCATGAATATCCCAATTCTTTCTCTCTATGTATATATGATATAAATACGAAATAAAGCTTTAATGCATACATACATTTACATATGATGAGATTTTGTGTGTAAGAAGGTTTGGAAAGTCTTCTAATTTGGCACAAGTTAATTGTTTTTTTTTATATGTATACATATGTCAAAGTTACTACAATTTGAAGATATGATTATACACTCGACATATAGAATAAAATTCCCTGGCAAAAATGTATTTTTCATTACAGTAAAAAGTACGAAAATATTATGAAGGCTGTAAGGTAAATATTATTTCTTCATTTATTGTTGAGTATTTAAAAACTCTACGGGTGATGAATAATTTTGAAAAAAAACTCCTGACAACAGAAGTGTGTTTCAATAAAAATGAATAATGATCATCGAACAAGCAAACGACACATGTGTTTTCAATGGTAATAACAACAACTGCAGTGACTCACTTTTCTGTGACGGATCTACCATAAATCTATGGTCCAAAACGTGGTTTCATGGTGCCATATGGTGAAATAACAACAAAAAAATTGATGGATGTTCAATCACAATAGGCTTACATAACACAACAAAAAGAATTGGATACTATAATAACATCTCGTTACTCTACCACATCTTAAATTTAAGTAATTACTTGAATGTAAGCTTAAAGATATCAAGATACCATTTACCTTAAACGTTTCAGAAATAAAATAAGACAAACCATGTTCATTACTTAACAATAACAGAGATTTAAGAACTTTTTATACCTCTTGTATTAAACGTTTTCATAAGATATAATTTTAGCACATATTGTCTCAAATTCATGAAATTCAAATAAATACGTCTCTTAGTATATTCAATGTTATTCAAGCGTATATATTCTAAGCAAATAAACTATGCAGCTAAATATTCTGATGCTTCTACGTTCCTATATCGATCTAGTTAAGTTGCTGCAGGATCATGACGTCAAGGCTGTTCGAACTCTGAGAACCTCTTTTATCTTTGGCCGTCGTCCACTAGTCCTTCTGGAGAGCTCTTAGCCAGACAAAGATTTCTAAAAGAATAATAAAATTATTCAGTAAAGTATACCACCTTCTTTCACAGAACAAAAATAGCCGCCATTAATAGAATCTCAGGGTGAAACGCACAAATCAAATTGCATATATAATTACAGCATAATCATGACTAATATACTCACCTAGTAATAATGATAATAGGACTTATTAACCAATATTGGGGTATTATAATTGAATTAATTGAATTATTCTTTAGCAATTACATTTGTTAGTCACCCATAGTAGAAATATTTCAAAATAATTTAAGTTGATGATATCAATTTAGCCATCGTATTGTCTTATTCTTTTTAATAACTTCTCTAGCCCTTTTCGCCCTAAATTTGTATATATATATATTACTCATTAATAACTGGTTCTTGGTTCATTTGATTTACACACAGTTATAAATTCTCACAAATATCCTCTTACAATAATCCAGTTTTATTAATAATTAAATTAGATTAAACGTGTGCAGTAAAATATCTTGAAGAACTGTTTTGTCAGTTAGTCCAATTATATTTCATGTTCAAAATTGTGACAATTCGTTGGTTTTTTTTATACTGAACATTATTATTTAGTTTAAATGCTGTAAAATGCTTAGTGTGGTGACTAAACTTATAGCTCTTTGGACATAAATGCCACGTAGGGATATGTAGACATTAATGTTTTGGTTGGTAAAGACTACTCCATGCAGCGTATTTAGACTACATTTCATGTTTCAGTAAAAGCACACATGAATTTATAGCCAAATCATTCGCAAGATCGCTACTAGTTTGTCTGGTATTACATCCCTTTTAAAAGTTTGAGCTTCCATCTCAACAACTTCCGTCATCATGCATACTGCTAGAACAGTAAAATATCCATTAACGCGAAGTAGCCTTGGAAGATGTGTAGCTAATCAATAACAACTGTTTAGGAGATAACCAAAACACAAGTTGAAATAGCATCAAACTTCAGACATTGAGATGGGCAAAGCTTAAAGAGAATAGTCTTTATATATAAGTCAAAATTCAATTTATTTGACAACAATCGACGCTAGTTAATGGCACAGAGAATAATGTTATCATGATTATGTTACAACGTCTATTGAGAGGTGCGGAGGGAGCCAGTGCAATTTTGGCCTGTATCTCAACCAATGATGTTGTGATATACACAAATTGATGGTACTCTGACATATACAAGGATATTCTTATCCATCATTTCATCACTTCAGGAATACGATTTATTGGGCAGAGAATCATTTTCTAAGAAGACAATGATCCCAAGTATGCAACATTTGTGACGAAACGATAAATGAAAGGAAAACAAAAAGAGGCCGATGAATACTCGTAACCATGACTTGGCTTGCACAAAGTCCAGATATGAATGTATGAAGACTGTATATACTTATATGGAAAGTGAGAAAGCCAAACGGCAACCAAACAACTTGGCTGAATTGTGGGGAATAATACAAAATATTTGAAACAATAATTCAAAATCAAATGCAAAACGCTAATGCATTGTACAACCTATTTGCTTTTATTTTGTATTTTCAATTAATGCTTTATGATAATGATAGATTGACGAATTAGTTACTGTCTGTGAATCCTGCTTATATATCACCTCCATGTTTCTATATTTATTTCCAATACAGTAAGTCCCAACAATAGTAAATAAACACCGGGTATCATATTTAAAAAAAGGTCTTGCATGTGGAACAAAATTAGAAATTCAAAGTATGGACCAAATGCTACACATAGGGCTACACAATTGAGTTGAAAGGGGAAATAAACTATACAGTGAGAAGTAATGATTTACTTTACCAAAGACAGATTAGTGGAGGTGATAAGGAATCCTCATCTCTTCGAACTTACTTACCACTCTCTCATAACAGCAACGCAGGTATATAAATAGCAAAATTAAGATCTAAGAAAACTATTTTGAAATGTCATCTTAAAAAAAATATATATATCATTCACAAACAACAATTCTTGAAAACAATGTCATCTTTAAAAAAAAAGATATCATTCACAAACAACAATTCTTGAAAACAATATCTTTCTTTTCAGTATTGGTACCTTTATGTATTTTTTATCTATATAAATAAACGTCAGTATGTGTGCGCGTGTGTGTGTTTTCACATTTCTTGGCCAATCAGCATCAAACTTGATACAGTGATAAAGGATGACATGAGGAAGGTTATGGGGGATTTGTCCCCCCTATCTAATTTCGAAAAACTGCCAATGTTGTATATCTTTCAGCATTAGAATGAACTATGTGACCACTATCGTTAGAATTCTTGAAAACAATATGTTTTTCTTTCCAGTATTGGTACCCTTATGTATTTTTATTGCACTTTTAATGTCTATTATGTTAAGAAAAAAAATAGAAGCACAATTTCCTATTCTTTGTTATAAATGTTTTTTTTTTATTTAACTCGTCCAACGAACGCGTACTCCAGTGAAAATTATAAACATACTTATATGACTGATCAGGATGTTATCCATGAGGTAAATTAACGAAGCTATACTGCTTTCATTATCCTCTCTCTTTGTCTACAACATACACTAGAGTGCTTTTTTTTCTTGTGTAATTAGTTTTGAAGATCCGCACAATTGAATAAAAAAGAACAAACTTCTAAAACTCAGAATATGCTTTTTTATGCAGAAAATTATCTCATAATTAAAGAACGGATTATTTGTTATCTCCTTCGTATACTTTAACGCTCATTATCGAAGAACAAAACTACGCGTTATAAGTTTGATTGTTCAATGTCTATGAAGAGCGAAAACGTTAAAAACTTCGCTCTCGTTTTTTAAGTCAGTGTCACATTAAATGGAAAATTGGATTTGATAAAATCGACTTAGTAAATTGAGACGCTTATTAACTCACATTTGAAACCTGGTCGACATAAAACGTTCTGCTCCCAATCAACCGCGCTTTGAAAAAACAAGTGAATTAAAGGCGGTTTGTTTAATTATAATGAAAATGCGATCTAATCTGATTTTGTTGTCCGATACGTGCATTTTCTTCTTTTTGGTTCGAAGCCTGCTTATATAAATATGCTTTTGTTTTAGCTACAGAATGCGCTATCTGAGTTCTGTCCGTCGCGGATGATCGAACACTCAATTTTAGCGTTATAAGTCTGTAAACTTACCGCTGACCCACCTGGAAACTACAAATATGTTAAGTTAAGGATATACAATGCGGTCATAATTCTGAGATATAAAAATTATCTTGTCATGCTAGTATAGCTTGTATTGCGTTTTACTAAGATACATATTGTTTGACCATTTATCTGTCTTTTGTACTAAAATTCTACTAAAATAAACCTCGATATTTACCGCTGCTCTTATTGTTCGCGCAAAAAGTTCTTAATAAAGTGGTGCTAGTGTGTTATTATAAATAAAATTCACTTCCTTTTTTTACACACAAGACTGATTGCCGGAGATTATCGGCGAAAAATCATAACTTTTCATAACAGTATTTCCTTGTAAATAAATGGGATAATATTGTGCATTGCATTCAGTTCACCTTCTGAATATTGTTTTTGGAAACTCCTTTCTAAAGAGTCGACGATAAACATGAATGTGCAGTTACAATATATCTTACTTATGATTTTTGTATTAAAAAAAATAGTGTAATATCGTGATATATTTGTAGATTATTCTATTAACTTTTGTTGTATTATATTTCGAGGTAGTCTGCATTTCAGTTATGATTACAGATAATAGAAACATAAACTCCGAAATATTAAATGCACACAACCAAATCAGGCAAACCGGGTAAATGTAATATGAATCTATAGATAAATCCTATACATTATTATTATAATAATATAGGTTGAATATGATATTCAATTTATTCTTGGTATATTAAGTATCTGTTAGGTAATTGTTAAAAATCTACATAACAGATTAAACATGTCAAAATGCTCTGGAACTTGATTGTTTGAAGTTAAGTACTGAAATGCTCTGGAACTTGATTGTTTGAAGTTAAGTACTAAAATGCTCTGGAACTTGATTGTTTGAAGTTAAGTACTAAAATGCTCTGGAACTTGATTGTTTGAAGTTAAGTACTAAAATGCTCAGGAACTTGATTGTTTGAAGTTAAGTACTAAAATGCTCTGGAACTTGATTGTTTGAAGTTAAGTACTAAAATGCTCTGGAACTTGATTGTTTGAAGTTAAGTACTAAAATGCTCTGGCACTTGATTGTGTGAAGTTAAGTACTAAACTACTCGATGTGCTGTCTTTGCTCTGCCCTCCACGGGTATCGAAACCCGGTTTCTAGCGTTATAAGTCCGCAGAAATACTCGTAAAAAGATATTTGATTAATTATGGTGCTAAAATGTGGAGTTTGATCCCCGTAGCTGAGAGTATGTAAAGATCCCATGGTTTAACTTTGCACTTAAACTAGTAAAAAAGTTATATAATTTACCTTTCATACGTATTGAGATTTTAGGGTATATTGAATATTATCTGGTCATTTTGAAGGGTGTTAGTGTGCTTTAATTGATTGCTGATAACAAATTTTAGTGACACCAAATACCACATTCATGTTTTTGTTGCTTTGTTTTGTAAGTGATATATAAAGTATCAAACAAAATGATTCATTATAATCTGGACATAATCCTATCAACAAATCTTCCGTCTCAGTAAATATTGGTAAAGAAAATTTTGTGAACGTTCGCGCTGTTCTTTAAAATCTCTCTTTCTAGCATGAATATACTTGAAGGATCATTATTTCGATGGAAAAAAAAATCGATAACTAGGAAAAGGTTCAGTCAGTTAAATGAGATAAAAATGATCGACAAAAAAAAGAGCTTTGGTTTCATATTAGTTGTTTGTATAAAAAAAAAAAGTTACCTTAATTATGATGTCCAAATATTTTAATTGGATATAAACGAAGGATCTAATGTTGTATCAAACACGCACCCATCAATTACAAGGTCTTCATACAAACATATTTTTGATGCACATAAACAATGCGAGCTGTATAATATCCAAATATTTCATCAGTGTTACAATGAAACTTGAAAGTGCATAACAAAAACCTTTTCTATTTCTTCGAGGTTTAGGAGATGCATTTCTAAAAAAATAAGTTACTGAAGATGTATGACGACAAAAATACAAATGGTCGTTTAGAGTCAGGGAAACGCATGTACTTCAAATAACATTTCCTTGCGCATGTTGAGATGTTTCTAGAGGAACGCTCACGTGATAATGATGCACATGTATCGCATATCCAATATTAATTTACGTTGTGTGTTCATTGGGATAGTTGTAGAAGTTATTGTGGAAAGTGAAGGAGCTTGATCACTACTTTGAGGGCTTCTTTAAATGATGGAGTATGGGACTTTTTGAATCCTTAAGCATTTCATTTTAGTCTGTGTGGGTGTTCATGTGTTTCTTATAGCACAGCCACATCGGGCTATCTGCTGTGTCCACCGAGGGGAATCGAACCACTGATTTCAGCATTGTAAATCCGAAGACTTACCGCTATCCCAGCGAGGAACACATGTTAGTCAATAATAATTCATGTCGTGTGTTTGTTTGTTGCCCGCGAACTCCTCCTACAGTATTGGAGCTAGAAGGACTAAACTTGGCAAGAGGACTCGAGGCAGCCTAATGGTCAAATGTAGCTTTATTTTTAAAGAGTTTTGTATGTAAAAATAGGATTATGTGTGTATGTGATTGCAAAGCGGAACTGTATTGTGAACACGGACTAATAGTGTGATCATGCAGAAGTGAAGCTAGCGAACATATACCAGTTAATTTTATCCCATGAACTGGACATGGCACAAAAAGGGTATGTTCATTAAAACTACCGATAATGGATAAAATTTAACGTACTATGACAAATGCAACAACAACGTAACAAGGCTTATTACTTAGGATTCAGTAAGAGTGCAAACGAAATAATAATTCCTGAGAGAGTGGAAGAGATCTAAGCTGAACCTGACCCTCACTGGTCTAGATCATGGATCAAATCCCGATGAAGATGATGATGAGCAGCTAGTAGAAGAAAACTTTGTACACGAGCTGGGGTACCAAAAGAGAATGTATAAAATCGTTTTCATTTCAGGTATGGGGCCAACTTGGGGTAGCTATAGAAGTAATTGTGGATAATGGGGCCTCTATGAATCAAAAGTTGAGCCTTTGAACCCAGCAGCGGGTACTTTATGCTATTACAAGCAATGCACGCTAACTGGGCTTATAAAATAAAATGCCCCCAAAACTTAAGTGATGGCTCGAAGAGTGTTTCATCACTCTTTTCGAAAATAAATATTTATATGGAGAGATTGTCCAATGATGTACAGCTAAAGAGCAACATTTCAAAGAAGGAAATCACAGATGTCACTTATTGAACCAGGGGAACTCATACAGTACCACAGTAACGACACAAAAGGGTTTAAAAACCACAACTCAAGGAAATCAAAGTCTACCCCTTCATCTGTAAAGTTAAGGCTCTGGTTACGAAAGAGAACTCTCCAACCAAAAAACCTTTCTGTTCAAGCCTGGCGTAACTTCTTGTTCCATTTACATGGTAATAAATAAGGTTTTGAAGCTGACGAAGGGTCTTAAGCCAAAAGTCACAATTCATAATCAACGCCTGTTTTCTTAATGAATAAAAAGACAAACAAAAGGAAGCTGAAATGACCTCAATCATGGTAAGTCAGTTACATCCAAAACCATTCCAAGAAGTTTAAATGACCTTTCGTTAAGCTAAAATAGCTGACAACATTGGATGTCAACCAATCAAACCCAACAAAATATTCGTTAAAGAAGCATATCAGTAGTGAAGATTGTAATTTCTCCGGCTTTCCTGATCGTTTCATATTTTCTTCCAAAATTTTCCATAAACTGGCTAATTTCTTGGACATTCATCTTACAAATGGAAGCTTAAACAAACCAAAAACAAGTAACTATCTTAAAACTGCATCAGGGATTGTGTGGACATAAAATCAATGTTGTTAAATGAGCTAGAATCCCACATTGAGAAGAAGGAGAGACTGGTGCGAGGGAACGAAAGAAGTATCCCGAAAACGTCTGAAAGGTACCCCTGACAATGAGAGATATAGATCAGAAGATGGTAACTGCACCACTTCTGAGGCAGTTATACTCTTCGCCCATGTGTAGTTTGTGTAATGAACAAGGGCGGAAATTGGGAGGTGTAGAGTGGCAAGGGCGCGGCGGACCGTATTCGGTAAGTCAACTACACCCAAAACCATTCAAAGAAGTTTAAATGACCTTCCGTTAAGCTAAAATAGCTGACAACATTGGATGTCAACCAATGGAACCCAAAGAAATATTCGTTAAAGAAGCATTAAATTATGGACTATTTTCAGAATAATATAAAAAGGAAGCCAAGAAAAAATTAATCACAAATTTATGCAGATGGAAACTAAAGAATTGTGGGAGATTAAATACAATACCTTTCCATGATAGAAAGTTACATCAGCACTATAAGTCCTAAAACATATCTTCTTCACACCATATAGAGAAATTTGTTTTTTTTATAGCAAAGCCACGTTAGGCTATCTGCTATGTCCACAAAGGAGGAATCGAAACCCGGATTTTAGCGTTGTAAATTCGCAAAGATACCGCTGCCCCACCGGGGGACTATATAGAAATATCGCCTTTCTTACATATACTTCAGTTGTAAGATTGACGTTTGTTTGTACGTGGTTCAATATGAATACTGTAAGTTGATTCAGGTTACCTGAAAATAAACTTGAAGTTTACTTACTACTTAGCCACCCAGTGGCACAGCGGTATGTCTGCGGACTTACAACGCTAGAAACCGGGTTTCGATACCCATGGTGGGCAGAGCACAGACAGCCCCTTGTGTAGCTGTGTGCTTAACTTCTAACAAACAACAAAATGCTTACTACTATTCTTTTACTACAATATATGAGTGAAATACATGATGGAAAATTTATATAAAACAATCTATGTTACAATTTTTAGTGTGTGTTGTTATTGCTATTAGTATTTTATTATAATCATATAGCATTTGCTATTAAAACAAAATTTACTGTTTGTTTCATGGAAGTCTCTAAAATCTCAGCGGTACGTCTGAGATCTAATGACATTAAAAATATGTGGTTAGAGCACAGTTAGCTCATTGTGTAGCTTTGCGCTTTATAACAAACAAGAATATTGTTTTGTGATTTTTAGAGATATCCAGGATTTTTGTTTTACCATTAAAGATCCCAAGACAGAGATCATAAAATAAGTTTCATGTGTTTCAAGTCTACTTTGTTTTCTTTGATGCATTATTCATAATACGGAGTTTAATCTTACAATAACATTACGTTATTTCCTAATTTTCCTGCTCTAACTATTAAGTATTCCCTGAATAATTCATGAAATAATTATTTCTAATCTATAAAGACTACTTCCTTTCTTATATCTTCTCCACTTATATAATTTCTTTCCATCTTTAATTCTAATTTTTGATTAAAATTTCCTATTTTTTAAACTTTTTTTCATAACTTACTCTTTTTCCACAAACTTTTTTCTATTTCATCTAATTTATCTTCATTTGTTTCCTCGGTGTTCGTTTTCACTTTTATCTCCTTAATCTGGCTTTTTCTCGTCGACTTTTCATATATATTTCTCTTGTTCTGGCCTCTTCCCCCCCCAAAAAAAATCTCCTTTCTTATTACTCTAAACCTACTTTTCCTTCTATGTGACTCTCCCGCCCTCTAAAATTACTCATCGAATCTTCCTTCTCATTTTCTCCTTCAACATTTTTTATTGTATTTCCTATTCATCTAATTCACTGCACTTATTAATTTTCTCTTCACGTCTCTTATCCTTCATATCATATATTTCTCTTGCACTAACTTCGCATATCTTAAACACCCCTTCCTCTCTTTCCTTTTCCATACTATCTAATCCTCTGAAAATTTTCACCACCACTTTCCCTTATTTTCGTCCACTCTCTTTCTTTTCTGTATACTGCCAATCTCCCTTTTTATCATACTTGGAAAACACGTGGGATTACAAACTTAGACAATCTATAGGTTGTAATTCTAAATGCAATCTAAGGTTATTTTCTAACCAAGATGGTTTCGTAAACATTTATCATGCCTGGCAATCAATACCTACGTTAAGGATGTGTAAGTACAGCAACCATTAAGTTAACATTGAAACGTATACGATGCAATATTGCATTTTCAATAAATGCGTGATGGATTGCACTTTAAGTTTTTTTTATAAATTTTGGTTTTACAGTTAATAAAGATTTTCTGTATTGTAAGGCGTTTGTTGATAAATATGAAAACTAGTCTTAAGCAACTTAAGACGGCCTACATGAAAACCGAAAGGGAAGACGCGTGTAAAAATGACTTCATTTACTGCAATACGAAATGAAAAATATTACAACAAATTATTTTCGTTTTAGAATTCTCTGACCCGTGAGAATTCTAAACATAATGCACAATCCCCGAATCTCATATTACATACTTACCTTTAGTAATTACACTTTCAAGATTCCTCTGTCTGTACATGAACAACTTCTTTAAATAAAGGACTGTCATTTCCTCGTACCACTTTATTCCTAAGTAGCCATTGGTAATTGACTAACGTTTTAACGCCGTATGAATAATGTGCTAATATCTTGGAACCGAGTAAGATACTCAGAGATATGGTAGTTTGGGTGTAAAACAAGGCTTAACTTTTCGATTTTGAACTATGCTAAACTGTGGTTATTTTCTGCTCCAGATTGAATTAGCATCTTCCCTTTATGTCAATTTCTTTTTCAGAAAAAAATGATCTCATCAACATTTTTGTTTAACCTACTCTCAACAAACCTGACTTACCTCTGCAGCCCATAAACTATATGTATAATCTTTCGAACTATAAAAATGTCATAAGACTTAGCCAAGAGTAAGAACTAAATCAAATAAATATATGCCCTTGTACTTGAAAAAAAAAAAAAGAAAGAAAAAAAACAAGCTTGTTCTAATGGATTTTAAGGTGTTCATATTGACTATTATGTACTTAAATCTATTATTTGAGGTTCTAACCACACTCACCTTACCTCAAAGATCAGTCTGATCTGTTTTAACGCTTTTATTAAAATTTCTATTACGTTGGCCAAAAACGGTTAATGTGCGAGACGGTTCCCGGACACTTTCCTTACGACAAAACAGAATGGTGCGAAATTTTTCCCGAAATTTCAGGCTGAAAATGCTGTAAAGTAGTGGATTACAGGCAGATGAAGCGTAGGCCATGATATTAACAAATATCAGGTAGGTCCAAGTCTCTTGAAAAGGGGTTTGGGAAAAAGTGTTGTAAAAAAGTAATACTTGATGGGGGGAGAGGCTGATGAAGTAAACGGAAACCCCAGCAATTAGCATCTTGACAACTCCACGTCTAGCATTCATGGTCACGACCAGATTGTCTCTCCTGACTACTGGCTCTACGGACTGGAACATCTCAGGTCGGAAAAGTCGTCGACCAATCCCGATGTACAGGGCAATCTGAATTAGTAAAGGGATCAAATAGAAGACTGTGAATTCCAGGTACTTAAACACCAGGAAGTTAACTCGGCTTAACTTGACAACACAAGGTTTGAAACCAGGTGCAACGGGCAGCAAAACATGGAAGATTAGATTCGGGGAGGCAAAGATCATGGCCAATGGCCAGATGACGGTTATTGATAGAATAATTCGTCCACGACAGCACAAGAGGTGAGCTCTTATTGGGTGAATGATTGCCACATATCTAAAAAGAAAAATCAAAATAATTATTTTAATTAATAATTAATTAATAACTAATATTAGTTCTGTCGAATAAAACAACAAAATAATGTTATAATATTTATTTACGGACTTCATCGTATGTCTTATAGCTGAACACATTTTGGTGAAATAGCAAGGGATTTTTCTAATGAAAACGTTTAACATGATTCTTATTCTGAGACATGCACAGAATTCGAACAGTTATGCTGTTAGAAGTATTAACGAAAGATGAAAATGTCGGAAAAATAAAAAGTTGCAGAATCCATCTTATGTATATATTGCGAACTGTGGTGTCTATTCGTGCGTTTGTCTGTCTCCCGTTTACGGCGGCCACTTCCCGCGCTGCGTTTGAAAAGCTGCGTACGCGGGCAAAGCTCAACATTCACTTTTTAAATGACAGGAGAACAGGCATGAATAATGTTGATACCGAGTCATATTTCACAAGCAGGATATTCTACACTAAATTGTTAGGAATTAATCACACCATCATTCACATTTCAAAATGTGACGTAACTCAAAGAATAAAAATGTAGATTTACCGTATGTTATTGTTGAGCGACTCTTAGCACGACTGAAATGCTCAACAATTACTTTACGCGGTGGGCAGTATAAGTAGCT
>NW_013665622.1:813357-816504 GCF_000517525.1 Limulus polyphemus
AAGCAGGATATTCTACACTAAATTGTTAGGAATTAATCACACTATAATTCACATTTCAAAATGTGACGTAACTCAAAGAATAAAAATGTAGATTTACCGTATGTTATTGTTGAGCGACTCTTAGCACGACTGAAATGCTCAACAATTACTTTACGCGGTGGGCAGTATAAGTAGCTCAGAGCTTTGAATCTGAGTGAAACCAAGAGTGCAACACAATCAACTTTTTTAAAGTCCATGAAATAATTTAAATTGATAGATTAGTTTAAACTTTTCCTGTCACTGGGGACGGGTATTTTTGCTTGTCAAAATATAAAATTCATTAAAATAATCATCAACATTATCCTTATAACAGATCTACTTTCAGGGGGAAAAAACGCTTTTAGTGTGTTCTACGCTGAGTAAAAAGGTCAGCTGATCATAAAGTAAACATTATATAATGAAAAATATGTTTTGTTTTAAACAATTAATTGCAAAGAGAATAATATATTTCTAGTTACTTCTCCTCCTTTTTTAGGTTTACATATTATATAAATTTCATTATGATTTTTCTACTGTTCCATAAGTATATAAATCTAAGTCAAAACGAATAATAACGTCACTATGTGTTTGTCTGATTTTGTACATTAAAAGGGCAATGTCACCGTTGAACGCTGATAAAATATAAAATCACCTGACTAAACACGACTTAAGCATTAGTGTTTTAAAAATTTTCTTAAAGTTTGTAATATAATAAAATAGATTTACCATACTTTAAGATAAGATCCTTGAAGTAGGTAATATAATAAGATAGATTTATCATACTTTAAGATAAGATTCCTGAAGTAGGTAATATAATAAAATAGATTTATCATACTTTAAGATAAGATTCTTGAAGTAGGTAATATAATAAAATAGATTTATCATACTTTAAGATAAGATTCTTGAAGTAGGTAATATAATGAAATAGATTTATCATACTTTAAGATAAGATTCTTGAAGTAAGCAATGTCATAAAATAGATTTATCATACTTTAAGTTAAGATTATTGAAGTAGGTAATGTAATAAAATAGATTTATCATACTTTAAGATAAGATTCTTGAAGTAGGTAATATAATGAAATAGATTTATCATACTTTAAAATAAGATTCTTGAAGTAGGCAATGTAATAAAATAGATTTATCATATTTTAAGTAAGCGTGGGTTAATTACTTTCCCGCAAAGGGGAAAATAAAACAACTAATATTTATCGTGTTTTATTAATCATTAAAATCTTTTAATGAGAGGAGTGTGTTACTTATAGAAAACTTAAACCTTCAAGGAAATCCTTTTATTATATCTGTGAACGTAACAACTGAGGTAAACAAGTCAAAGTGTTACAAGCTATTTTACTTATCTGAAAACCTTAGGCCGTACGAAACGTTGTTTCTTTGTTATTTTTACTTCTTTAGTTTCCCTTTAAATTTGCATTCTTCTCATTTGATGTTTATTCAATAACTTGTTAATTTCTTTGTTTTTGCGTTCAAGAAATTTATTCTATACAATTCGTGTTTTCTTTCGACATGTTCACGTTTTTACAAATATAAACCAGTTAGATGATTAAAAACACGGCTCGGCATGGCCAGGTAGTTACGGCGCTCGACTCGCAATCTGAGGGTCGCGGGTTCGAATCCCCGTCCCCCCAAACATGCTCGTCCTTTCAGCAGTGGGGGCGTTATAATGTGACGGTCAATCCCACTATTCGTTGGTAAAAGAGTAGCCCAAGAGTTGGCGGTGGGTGGTGATGACTAGCTGCCTTTCCCTCTAGTCTTACACTGCTAAATTAGGGACGGCTAGTGCAGATAGCCCTCGTGCTGCTTTGCGCGAAATTCAAACAAACATTTTTTTTATGATTAAAAACATAAAATTCTTCTATTCCATTCCTAAAAAAAAAAACTATTCTGGTGCTTCCTGTTTTAAAATATAATTTTCAAGTTTCAAATTTTTGCTTTGACAAAAACCAATCTAAAAGGTAAAATGGAACATAGGAGCGAAAACAGCGTTAAGAACAAAATGCGTCTATGTGGAATAAGGTGTTAACTTAATTCCTTGATAAAAAAAATAAGCATATTAAGTGCTCTGCGAAAATGGTCGACTTAAAACGTTTTTGTTTTTGGTGCAGTCAATAAAAGTGCGTTAAATAGGTTTTTGTAATGTCTTTAAAATATTGTTACTATTATTATTGGCTTGTTACTCCAGATCATACTGTAAAACGTTTCTAATGGATATTAGCTTATATGGGTTACTCATATGCTATGTATTCAACATTATACAAGATTAGTTCAGGTTATGAATACGTCTGTGTACAATAACGGGAGTTAATAAAAGATAAAACAGTAAAGTGTTATGTAATTTTGAATTAATTTTTAATGAGACAATCTCATATCCTATCATTCTAAAAACATACAATTCTGTACAAAATGTTTAGTGAAAGTTTGAAGGAGACCATACGCATAATAAAATTACACAGTGTAACGGTTTGGTTTGAATTTCGCGCAAAGCTATCTGGACTAGCCGTTCCTAATTTAGCAGTGATAGGATAGAGGGAATACTGCTAGTCATCACCACTCACCGCCAACTCTTGGGCTATTCTTTACCAACGAATATTGGGATTGATCGTCACATTATAACGCCCCCGCGGCTGAAAGGGCGAGCATGTTTAGTGTGACGGGGATTCGAGCCCGCGACCCTCAGATTGCGAGTCGAGCGCCTTATCCACCTGGCCATGCCGGGCCCTACAGTTTATATATGGTATCGAGTGGCAGGACATTACTGAGCTGTACAGCAAAAAACAAACAAAGTACAGTTTATGAAGAAACAAAGTAACAATAAATATAACAGTAATATAAATACCTGAACCGTACAATAACTAGGTAAAATATTGGTTCTGTAATGAAAACATAACAATGGAAATACCTGAACCGTACAATAACTGGGTAAAATATTGGTTCTATAATGAAAACATAACAATGGAAATACCTGAACCATACAATAACTAGGTAAAATATTGGCTCTGTAATGAAAACATAACAATGGGTATACCTGAACCGTACAATAACTGGGTAAATATTGGTTCTGTAATGAAAACATAACAATGGACATACCTGAACCAATACAATAACTAGGGTAAA
>NW_013665622.1:817302-825090 GCF_000517525.1 Limulus polyphemus
TTCTGTAATGAAACATAACAATGGAAATACCTGAACCATACAATAACTAGGTAAAATATTGGCTCTGTAATGAAACATAACAATGGAAATACCTGAACCATACAATAACTAGGTAAAATATTGGTTCTGTAATGAAAACATAACAATGGGTATACCTGAACCGTACAATAACTAGGTAAAATATTGGTTCTGTAATGAAAACATAACAATGGTAAATGTAATACTTAGAAAACAATATATTAAACATCCTATGAGGTGTGTGTAACACAACAATTCCCACCTAACAAAACACATGGAGTAAGCAACTGAAAGCAATAGATAAAAATATATTTTCTAAAAGCCTAAGTGTAAACGTGTTAAGCCTCGAAAAAACTCAATAACATTTGTAATACTTATAAAGGGAAGTCTCAAGAATTGTATTGTAACTGTGGCAAATAAAGTAATTAGCAAAACTAATGACGTAATGTCATGCCATGTACTGAACTATTATATAGCTAGTATTACTAGCAAAACTAATTACGTAATGTCATGCCATGTATGGAACTATTATATAGCTAGTATTACTAGCAAAACTAATGACGTAATGTAATGCCATGTATGAAACTATTATATAGCTAGTATTACTAGCAAAACTAATGACGTAATGTAATGCCATGTATGAAACTATTATATAGCTAGTATTACTAGCAAAACTAATGACGTAATGTAATGCCATGTATGAAACTATTATATAGCTAGTATTAACTATATATAATAAAACTCGTTATTTAATTTATGTAATGTATATTCGTGTATAGAAGACATTTTAATACTAATAATAAACGACCTTATAACACCAAATTGTTGTTTTTATTTAATTAGACACTCAACGTTTCGCTTTACAGCTTCTCCACGATCTTTTACTAAAACACAAACACACATAATAAAACTTCCAATAAATCAAAAGAATTTTGTGAAGCACTATTAGTTTTGCTCAAGATGCCTTTTTCTAAAGGTATAAAAAACATGTTACTTTATGAAACTAAGCACTTCTTTTCAAAAGCAGTAAAGAGTAAACCAACACAAAAAATTTGATTCGTTTAAAGATCGTATCTCAACATTTTTTTTCAAATATAAAACCTACACGAAGAGCTAAAAGAACTAGATAAATCAATAAAGATATTGTAATAAAAAAGAAAATGTAAAAAAAAAGCTTTCAGGATAACCCGGAACGTGATAAAAGCATACAGCTACAATAAAAACAAAACTTCTGACTGAATATCCGCCTGTCATCTATCAACCATATCACTAGTTCTATTATATTTTTAATTTTCGAAATAAAGCTTTGTTTAGTATGTACAGAGCTAGCTCTAATATGTTCCGTATTTATCTACTAATTTACAGATAGTTCAAATTTTCCTAGCAAAATATTGAAACCAAAGACATAGCTCTTTTCAATCAATAAACGTACAGAGAACACTTAACATATAATTTAGGAAGCATCTTGCGTATCCACAAGCTTTCCTTAGTGCGTAGCATTTCTTTGTTATCCCTGCTTCCCAAGATGTTGAAGTGTTTAGAAGTGACGTTTGTGTCACAGTCCTGTAAACAGTGGCGAAGGATGGACCACTGTTTGCAGGACTGTGACACAAATGACACTTCTAAAGTTTGTGGATACACAAGATGAATTAAATGTTAATCAAACATCTTCACCTTTGCTCCTGAAACAGAGAACATTTAGAAGTCAAGAGTAGGTGTTTACTATATTTTTATATATTATAATTAACATAAACATTATGGAGATGAATGCAGCATATTATTTAACAGTACATAAAATGATTTCATTTAAAACAATAGATTGCACTGAATAATAACTACATTATACAAGTATAAAAAGGTCGAGTATGTTATATTAAAACTATTTTGGAGCCTCACAACGTCGTTACAATCCATGTCGCCACGTTCAATCATGCTCTCTCTCTGATGACCGTGCATCCTGTCAACAGTCCCGCAGCGTAACATTCACTGTAAAAGGCTCCGTCGTAAGGCCATCACATCATTTCTCTCTTGCCTAAGACACGTGGACGGCATTGCTACTGGCCTTTGTTCGTCGATTCTCACCTGTTATAAATCACCTCACTTTGCTCACCACGACTGGGATACAACTTGTTGCACGTGTCTTTCTGGATGGTCCTGCAGCCCCAACTTTATCCACATTCTTTTTTTTTTCTAATGCCATAATGTACAAGGTATAGCTTAGGTTTTGGGGTTATAAATCACCGATTCGAATTCAACTTATTTTGCGTCAGAAAGGGTTATTACATACCTTTCTCAAAAGCAATAAATTTTTGGTGGTATCACACTATTTACACATGGTTAAACAATGCCAAAATGTAGTTCTGATAAATTCAGTTCCACCGCGACCTTATATAGACTATGATTGTCACATGACCTCCTGATTCACAAATTCAAAATCGTTTTCATGTAACGCGTTCATCCCTTTGTAGAGTATTTAAAGTCGACCCACCAATTTACACAAACAAACACATATATATGTATGCATACTGTGAAAAACTTTTCGAGTTTTCTTAACTTTAACTGACGAAGTGTTGATAATGAGTTCGGTAAGGCTAGGTAGCAGCACTGGGTAAAAGTTTCGCTGAAGTTACTGTCTAATTTGATTGATTATAAGTTATCCAGGGTAACTTGTTTTCGCTATCGTGGTAAATAGGACCTAAGGCAACTGTGATAGAAACTCTCGACATCACACTTCTTTGGGTTAGCACGAGAGATACTCTCGATCACCCTTACCAACGGAAGTATAACAAATCACTTACAGTAGTGACAGGTTAAGCAGTAAAAATATATAATATTCCAAAACTATCTATACTTGTGTTAGCAATTTATGTTCTTCAAATCATTTCATAGTGAATACGGCATTTAAATGGAACTGAATGCAATATTTTAAAATATTTTATATAGAAATACACTGTAGTCATTTTAATACGAAACAGAACAGGGGCTTTTAAATTTGCAATACGTACTAAGGACATAAAGTTCACATTAAATACCTCGTCTTATTATACTTATGATCAGGCACAGTTTGTTCTGTATTTTAGACTAGACCGAGACTGAATAAAACTGATATTTGTGACACACATTTTTAGATATATTTAATTATTTCTTAAAAACTCAGTCATATTATATTTAGAAGTATTTTAAAGATTATTTTCTTAGTTGTTTTTTTTTTCATTCAACACGAACTCAAGATTTTGCGTTTCACGGCTAATAAAAATAATGCCGCACCAACATACCCAACTTTTTTTTTATATACTTTGATTTTAAATTTTTAACAATTGTTAAAATATTTGATCAACCAAAGAAATGAACATTAAAGGATGCTGTTTAATATGTATTATTACTTTAAAAACTTCAGTGTCATTTCTATTGTTTAAACTCGGAATTTCATAGGAAACTAATATTACTTTTTCGGTATTTCCAAAAGTATGGGGACATCACACCTAGAAAAGGGACGTCATGTGCCATTAACGGAGCTCTATCTTAACAGGCAGTGAACTCAGTTTTGACTCTAATCATAGCCAATACTTCTTTAATTAATACATTCTAAGAGAGACTTACACATAGTTGGTTGAATAAACCATCACTTCCCGTTCAAAGAAGTCTTATCCTTCTATACTTCGGGCAGAATTCGAAAATATTAAAAGAGCTCATTTGATTCATACTGGGACTCTGGGCTGACCGAAACAAATTGTGTTTGTTACTTGCCTCAAATCACATACAGCGTACTGAATCATGATGTATTATTACGCTGAAAGAGGTACAATCCGTTCTAAATAATCCCATCAATACATTCAGCGCAGCACTGTATATAATGTCACAATAAGTGATAGAGCAATCATGGCTCCGTTATCTATTACTAGTAGAACAGGTCCAAACCCATTAAAACATGTTCACACCGCATTGCCATCTTCTCCTCCTTTATTGTAGAGTCGATAAAGTCAAAACCAAAACTTTCTTCCTTCAGCTTCGATCGCCATCCATCCGAAGTAATAAATGAATATATTTTCCAGTATGACGAGTTTCAATTAACGCCTCATTCTAATAATAAACGCCTTGCATTTACGACTGTGGTAAGCAGCTTCTGGGTTGCAGCCCATCTGTGAACTTTCTTTAATAAACAGAGTAATTGATTTAATGCCACATGTACTGCTTCGTTTCATAGCATGTTTCAAAGACTGCATGAAACGGTTAATAATTAATTTTAGGTGGTTGAGCTGATATTCAACATAAGTAGTGCATTTAGTGGTTTTCCATTTCTTCAACGCCATACACGTCACGACATGGCCACGTGGTTAGGGTGCTCGACTCACAATCTGAGGGTCGCTGGTTCGAATCCCCCTCCCACCAAACATGCTCGCCCTTTCAGCCGTGGGGGCGTTATACTGTAACGATCAATCCCACTATTCGTTGGTAAAAGAGTAGCCCAAGAGTTGGCGGTGGGTGGTGATGACTATCTGCATTCCCTCTAGTCTTACACTGCTAAATTAGGTACGACTAGCGCAGATAGCCCTCGTGTAACTTTGCGCGAAATTCAAAACAAACAAACAAACGTCATACACACAGCGAATCTGGGTAGGAGTAACTAGGCTGAAATGTCTCTAACACTTAAGCCACCAACCACGCATCCAGTAACCATTTGTTTGCTTGTAACTTGATTTCAAATGGCTGGCTGTGCCAACTGCTAACTTTTATAAATCCTACGAAATAGGTATAGTGAGATTTACGTGGAAACCTAGGTATGACAGGTCCATTACTAGCTTTAAATATGCAGTCCCTATTCTTTTGGTAAAGTAATTTATTTAAGGTTCCAGCAAAATATTTATATAATTACTCTTCTCAACTGATATTATTTAAATGGCAAATTTTAATTAAATATTTACCTTGGACATATAAGTCAAATTTTTGTGTAATTCGTTTGCAGTAACGCAAAATAGGAAGCATATTACTATTATTAGAAACAAAGCTCGTGTTACAATTACACGAAGAACGTAATGATAATCAATATTAGCAGCTTCTTAGGTTAATAATATCAGAAGCTATTAGAATAAAAGTTAAAAGTTAAATGTGTCAAGAAAATCTAGACCTGTAAAATTTCGCCGTTTAAACATATATATCCAGTTCTGTTGGGTAGCGACATCTGTGATCCACCATTATATATGTTCTGATGAAAATTGATACGTTGAACCCGCGGGAGTCAGTCAATAGTAAGACCATGATACGAGATGGCATGATTCTAATTTTGACGATATTATATACATTATCAATCTGAAAACAGCTTATCTGAGTCGAGTTTTATTAATTAATGACATTCGGTTGTATGAGAACAGAGCTGTAGGAAAAGTTAAATGGCGTTACCCGGATGTATTTACGAATTTTGTATTTCTCAAATAACTCGTTTCAGAAATTAATGTTACATTTTATTAAACTGAAATGTTACTGATAATTTGTTTTTCAGTTGTGACAATGGTTTAGATCATTCTAAATTTGTTCTAAAGCAGTTGTGTCTTGGTTTTATTATGATGAATTTCCGTTTCCTTATAGTATTATTACGGTTAATTACCGTCTCTCAGGGCTATGGTTGAGTTAGTCCAATTAATCTGATTACCGTTAACGTAAAGATTCTGTACGCAACATCAAGCGAATGATGAAACAGAATGGAAGACTGCTCCCTTTCCCGTCTTTGGCTGATATTGCTCTGTTCCTGATCTATACTCATTAAGAGACGAGAGATGTCGCAACCACAGGGAATATATAAACTCATAAGAGTGTCATAATTACTTTGTTTCTAGAATATAGAACCGGGTTTTCTAGCATATAATCTTCCAGAAATAATATATAGAGTAGTTTAAATCATTGATAAACCCAAGGGCTTAAAGTTGAATCTTAGATTATATTAACTTATGTGCTATTCCCGATATAAAAATAAAGTCAGTAAGATAATCACAGATGTGCATTACAAGTTTTCATTCCCGTATTAGTCTCATAAATACCTTGAATATAACCACATCAACATCTAATCAAGAAGTTTGGTCTATGACCTGAAACTTAATACGTATAGGCTGTATCTTGAATACAGTCATATCAACCATAACTTAAGAAGCCTAGTCTATATCCTGTAACTTAATAAGGTTTAACTAAACTAATATTAATTCCAGAATCAAGGTTTATACCCTAATATAGCTTGATAAATCTGGCCAATATCTTGAGTAGAACCATATTAATATTTATAAAGAGACATGACCTATGCCGTGAGCGGAATTTGGGACCAAAGTGTGTGTGGAGGGGGGAAAGAAAAGCCTAAATTAATTATTGTGAATGGCGTGTGTGTATACTACATTTTAGAGATTTGCTAACAGCTTTAGACACAACGTCACGGTTTACTACTTAATTTTTACTGCCCAAAGTAAAAAAAGTAAAATGGTACTACACTCTATTAGCACTAGTTTGCATCAGAGAAGATACAAACGTAAGATACAAGGTTATCACGTGTGTTGCTTATATCTCTATCTAACTGTAAACTTTTATAAACACTGCAAAATATATTGTCAACAACCCTACCAAAAACTAGGTTTCAGTTTTATCGACATTTCGAAACTTCGAAAAAATTGAGGGGCAACTGCTCCCCTTGCTTTCCCCCCGTAATCCTACCTATGGCCTTTACTTAATAATATAGGTTGTACTTTAAATAAAAGCATATAACAGTATTAATTCAAGAATAATCGTCTGTATACCCTAATATAATTCAATAAATCTGGGCATTTCTTTGATCAGAACCATATCAACAGTTGCTTAGTTAACATAGTCTTTAACCTGAATATAAGCTCTTCAATATCGTTATAACAATTTAATCTAACAAGCCTCTACTTTGAATATTGCATACCAATATCAATACGACCTTTACTGTACGTTCAAAATTGTCATATGATATTAACCAAATTACACTTTATATCTTGAATATCATAATACCAGTATTAACCTAGAGGAGTTAAACTGATTCAGTGAACCGACTTTTTTTTTTTTAGTGCAGAAATTTAGAAATATATTCCTTTCTTCTCATGGCAGAACACACTTGTAATGATCTACCATTCTATAAAGTTTGATTATTACTTTTATAAATAGCAGTCAAGCTGCGATAGCAAAAGGCTTATATCGACCAGTAAACCAAACTAAATTGTTAATATCCGGTCCATCCTTACAGGAAAGAAGCAGAAAACGTATTTAATTTGTTGTTTAATATAATGAGACTTTCAGATAACATTTCTTTTTATCAAAGTGTATTATATATATATAAAGTGCATTACAGAGTTAACCTGAAGTGCTATGTACGTAACTAAGTTAGGAAGTTGAAAATCGAAGAAATACGAGCCTTGTCAAACAAAAACGTATAGAATACGTTTCACACTTATCTCTGTCTCTTGAACATGATCGGTTTCGCTGTATCTTCCTTTTAAGTTCAATACCCACAACACATCACAAGAAACGTCAGACATGATATTATCAAGACGAACAAACAACAACTAGAAAGTCCAACATTCACAAGGGAATGCAATATTTCTCCCCCCCTCCACCTTATTCAATAACATCTTCGTAATGCAGTAGGTTTCAAGAGGGAATGATATTTAAAACAGAGGAAGAGATCATAAAATACAACATATATACACCTGGAAAAAAGTTAAGCACCCCGTGTTTTTTTCAAGTGATTCAGATTCGACGTTCTTGTGACTGATT
>NW_013665622.1:825922-842929 GCF_000517525.1 Limulus polyphemus
GATAAACACGTTTAGATTGAAATGGTAATTTATAATCAGTCACAAGAACGTCGAATCTGAATCACTTGAAAAAAACACGGGGTGCTTAACTTTTTTCCAGGTGTATATATACCTCAGAAGGATAAACATTAAAAAAAATATCTAGTTGAAAGAAAGATGTATTGGAACATACTAAAGAAGTACTTTATAATACATAGGACAGTCATTTCCTGTGTAAACAGGTGTATTCAATATATCAAACATTTTGTAGGTGTTTTGGACAACTAACCCAGGTATATTGAGAGGAATGAAAGGCCAAAACCTCTAATTCTGCAAAATATTTTGACCTTTGACCCTTGTAGAATTTTAAGAAAGGTACAAATCTCACATATGTCTGCTTCTGTCGGAGTTGTCATAAGATATGTTTGTGCAAAATCACATCCACAGATTGGTCTAAAGCCTTAACTTTTCATGAGTGTTCTTACCTTTGACCTCTGTAAAACTGAAGAAGAGGCATAAATCCAAAATCTCTCTACTTTTCTCTGTGGGGTTGCAAGATATCTTTGTGGCTTGGTTGTTTGTTTTTCAATTTCGGGCAAAGCTACATGAGGACTATCTGCGCTAGCCGTCCTTAATTTAGCAGTGAAAGACTAGAAGGAAGTCATCACTACCCACCGTCAACTCTTGGGCTACTCTTTTGCAAACGAATAGTGGGATTGACTATCACTTCCTAACGCCACCACGGCTGAAAAGGCGAGCATGTTTGATGGGACGGGGATTCGAACCCGTAACCCTCAGATTGGGAGTTGAGTGCTATAACCACCTGGCCATGCCAGACCATCTTTGTGGCAAGTCTCATATGGATTGATGGAAATATAAAGGAACTGCAAGCAGATCAATAATATGAACTTTGACCCTTAGAATAGGGGGGGAGAGTCTAAATAATAATAAAAAAACCGAAATGGAATTTTGGGCGTATTAAACCAAGGTATAAGCCCTCTAAGTTTCAAGACGATCAGCCACAAATGTAATTGCTGGAAAGAAGAAAAATATTGGGAATATAAAATGTCTTCCTCCCTATGAAAGACATAAGAACAAAAATATTCTTGTTTAAATTTTTTTCTTCTTCATATTTTTGTGTTTCATTGGCAACTAAAAACAATAAAAAACATAATTTGTTTCATTTACATATCATAATCCCCCTTTGTCCCCCGGTGGGACAGCGGTAAGTTTATGGACTTACAACACTAAAATCCGGGGTTCGATTCCCCGCGGTGGACACAGCAGACAGCCCATTGTGGCTTTGCGTGAAACACACACACACACACACATAATCCCCTTAGTAGTATAACGAGAAAGAAAAAAACATAATAAACTAGAGACTCGTCAAAAAGTTTCCTTTAGAGAGTCAGTTTACTCTCAATCTTTTTCTAACGTGCTTATAAAACTTACAGATCAAGATAAATATTAATCGTCTCAGCAGTCAAAACACTTGGCTTTTTTAGAGGAGTAACAACGCACTTACTGTGGAATTAATGTAAACAGCGAACGTCTAGTGAGTTCGACATTTTACGGGAGTTTAAGTTGTGCTTCCATTAGCTGTGTTCGTATTGTTTGTTTGTAATCAAGCAGAAATCTACACAACGCACTTACTGTGGAATTAATGTAAACAGCGAACGTCCAGTGAGTTCGACATTTTATGGGAGTTTAAGTTGTGCTTCCATTAGCTGTGTTCGTATTGTTTGTTTGTAATTAAGCAGAAATCTACACAATAGGCTATCTGTGCTCTACCCCCCATGGGTATCAAAACTCGATTTCTAGCGTTGTAAATCCGCAGACATACCGCTGTGCCATTGGGGGGCATTTGTATCTTATACTAAGATGTAGACCTGTACCACGTATTTAAAACACATACTTCTTAAACTTTTATTTCATGTGTTTATAATAAGAAGACACTCAACATTAATATGTTAATATCACAAAACATACCTCTAAAATCAGTATTAAAACTGAAGTTAATCTTGGATAGTTAATTTTGAGATTACGTTAGTCTTAGCTTATCAACTGTATTATTTATAGAACAATAGTCAGAGAAGTTTCAAAGATTCAAAAAGAAATTAGGATGGTGAATGAGAAATACTGAACTATTTCCGAACGTGATTTTTTCATATACTGTTAAGAAAAACTCCAAATTCGATCTTTATTACATTTGACGTTGAGTCTAATAAGACTTTAACAACTCTGAGAAATGCGTTAACAATAGCTTTGTTTCAGGTTCCAGTAAATAAACCAAATGATGATTAATGAGGAATTCAAAAACCTACACCTGATTTATGCTGAAACCATGTTTAATTGTGAAAATTTTCGTCTCAGGGGTTGACTCGTGTCAATAGTTAGTAATGTCTGTAATAGTAGCACAATAAGTCCCTTGCTAAGAATGACGGACAAGGGATAGATTTGTCATTGATATTGTTTCATTACTTCTCCTTAACTAAGAATTAATCATAGAAGCTTCTTAAGGAAGATGGAGGCAATGGCTATTTCATTGTGGTTATTTAATTATGCTAGTCTTAACTAAGAGGTATCGCTTATAATTTGTTTAGTCTTAGACAAGAGATAACGGAGTTTTCAACCTGAACGGCACTTTATGCACACGTGAGCTTAATGGTCGGGTTTACAGGCCTTTAGAATTCTGGCGTATAGCTGTCCCTAATTTTGAACCACGGACCAGATGAAGGGCACCCAGCCAGCAGCACCCGCCGCCACAAGAGCTTTGTCTATCTCTTCTAAACTAACAGGATTTCCTATCACTTTTATAATACACCAATGAGAGTAGAGACATAGTGATAGTGTTGTGTGAGATAAATATGTATATATATATTAATGTTTAGTATATTATATATATATATATATATATATAATGATCGATTTGCTTTACGCAGTTTTTTTGTTTGATTGATTTAGAATTTTTGCACCGAACTACACGAGAGTTATCTGATTATAACGGTCTCTTATTTGAAAATCATAGGCTACAGTGAAGGCAGCTAGTCAATAACATTCATCGTCAATACTTGGTCTACCTTGTATAATCGAATAATAAGATCTGACCGTCACTCGTATAACACACCCACGACCCTAAAGTGCGGAGTACGTTTCTGCTGTAAGGGAAAGCGAGTCACAAATTCTCAAATTCACAGCCCACGCGCTTATCACTAGAGCATGCTTGACTCATTAATATTACTAAATATCCTTGTGGCAAGATCTGAGAGATAACAGATGGTCTGCTTCAGATACCTTAATATCTTAAAAAGTAAGATGTTAGGGCCACTTTACTTGAGATTGCTAAATATCTTATAGTTAAATACAGAAGATCTGAAATTTTGTTAAAAGATAAAATAATTTACTTCGTGAAATGTACATTTTAAAAACAATGATGCGAATTATATTCTAACTGATGAGTTTCATCCTATATCATCAAAACTTACACTCTTTAAAGTCTATCACCTATTTTTATCACAATATCTTAAGTTTTATTTACATATAACTATAGATATCTAGATATTTATAGATGTCCAGAAAATTTTGATTGTATAGTAGACATCAATGCTTTTCTTAGACAGTTGTGTACAGAAAGTAGCTTCGGTTATCTTATTCATAGACATAAATTAAAAAAATTGGTATATTATACATTAAGATATCATAACCATGTTCAACTCTTGCTACATTAAAATTTACATATTATGCTCTAAAGTTATAATAATGTCAAGTACGTATACTATTACTATGCTTCACACATTTTAGGTTTCATTTTCGTTTCCTCGTGCAAAATTTCTGTGTCTAATGACAAGTTTTATCAGACATTTTTTTCACTTCTTACTGAAGTTATATTTACAACTTTTCAACAAGTCTTTGGAAGTTATAGTACCTTCTGGATAATTTTTCTTTATTGATTTTGGTTGAATATTAAAGATCATTAACAAAAATTATTCAAATGTTTCAATCTTTTGGCGACACGTGTAAGACAATAATAATATCCTTTATTGTAAGAAAAGAAATGTTCAAATTTTTTTGTTAAATCAAGTACTATATATGTGCATTCAAGGTCATAAGATTAAAATTCCCGTTTAAAATTTACCATGAAAATTTAAATTTATTGAAGGTGACAAATTAATTCCTGTGTGGAAAATACATACGCAAGTGTCAAAGATTTTATTTTAATAATTTCAATATTAACTTAGCTATGTGGTTTATATAGCTGTACGAAATAAACACTTGATTGTAAGAAACGGAATTTTTAACGTGAATGGAATATCGTGCTTCAAATGGCCAGATAAGAAACTCTAGAATTCAGGTATAGTCGTCTTGCCTCTAATTTTGTACTGCTACTTACCAGAGAAAGAATAGCCTTAAGAAGTATGCGCAAAATATGGGCTACGTCCAGTTCTTTGAAACGAATGACGGGATTACCTGTCACTTATATAATATCCTGAAGTTGAAAGTACGGAGTGTATTCAGCAGCATCATGGCTCAAATCTTAGACACTACGATCCGCAGCCCGGTACATTAACTACTAGGCCACGTCCATTCTCACTTTATTATAATTAACATGCTCACAAGTGATCAATATACATATTCTAATTAGAAAACAAGTAATGCTGTAAGAAAGTTTCCGTAGTCATTTATACCACTTATTACATTAAAAAACAATGCAATTTAATTTCGTATTATTTCTTAATATCTTACAAAAGATAATAAATAATTCAGAGTAAAGAAACATAATCTTAGGCTCAAATCGTGAAAACTTTAAGATAAAAGGGAGAACTTTGAATTGTAGCTCACGACAGAAATATTTACGTAAGTGAAAAGCTTGTGCTAAATATTATCGTGCATTATCAGGCATTTAGTTGTAGTGCCAATCAGTAAGACGGATCGCTTAATTAAAGTGTTTAATAGGTTTCAATTAAAGTAGTAAAAAGAAAAATTCGCTTAAAGTCCGTGATGGGAACAGCACATATAGCCCATTGTGTAATTTTGTGTGTATCCTAGAGGTTTCCTCAAGTCTGACTGTGAACGTTATGAGTTTTTATTTTTATTTTACCTCATTTTTATAACAAATGTCACCAGGTAGCGTGTATATTGTTTATATTATTGTTAGAGCGACAGTGTTAGATTATTTCATTCTTCTTCTATCTATAATAATAAAAGGGCGTGTCGGTGGGTCTGTGTGTAGCTCCAACAGGAAAGAACCTAGAAACATGAAATTTTGTACCCACACTAAGTGCACCCTGAGGGTGTGCACCTGAATATTACTTATCTTATCCATGTGCGCGCGCGCATCTTTTTAATGGGATAAAGTAGCGAAAAACCACATAGAAAAGAAATGGTCCTTATATTGTAAATAGAAATCACAGACACGCACGTACGAATGTTTTTAATGAGGCAAGCTAGCGAAAAGTCACATAGAAAAGAAATGGTTCCTTACATAATAACTTCTAATATGTTAGAAAAGCCAGTGCGTTTTGGAAACAATGCGTTCCAACAATTGCTTTTATGTCATGTTGCTCAGCAACAAAAGTACATCGGTTATACTTTTATGGTAAAATGGGTTCAGAATACATGCATTAACATAGTCATCTAGAAGATATCAACCTAATAACCCGAGTTAAGCCGGGTACTTCGATAGTAATATTCATATTCAGACTAGGAACCCTCCAGCAGTAGAGGCGAAAGCTTGTAAATCAAGATTAAATGTTTTTTATCGTGAGTTACACTCCAAAGTTATTCCTTTTATCTTAAATTTTTTTCTTATTATGCAACGCATTTCTTTTAATTAAAATAGCCCACTAGCAATTTAAATCGTGTTTTAAAATGTCATTTACTTATTAGTTAAGTATATATTTCTCCTTACAATTCAACAAACAAAATTAATAGAATTCACAATCTCTATAAAGACTGAGAAATAGAAAAATAAAAGTACTAGAATGCCTGCATAACAGTATTAATAAACTGAGTTCATGAATCTTTTCAAAGTATTTTCGTAATACTGCCACCGTGATTATACCGCGTGATAACGCAAAAAAGTGAGATTATTGACCGTTAGCACTGTATTACTTCTAGTTTCTGCCAAATTATTGATTACGAATATGCACCAAATTAGATACACACATAATGAATTTTAAGGCATACCAAACATATCAAAATATTTTATTACTTCGGTTTTTTTTTCTGCCAGTAGTTAAAAGCTAGCTTCCCCAATAAGCTTTCTTGATTTTCATATTTACAATTTATAAACGTGGGTTAATCAACTCTCGGGTTAGAAGAGGAAACTTTATAATAATAACATTTCTCTTTAGTGATTGAAAAATCAATTTAGTAGCAATTTTTTAGTTGTCCCACAGACATATTTACAAACATCTTGCGTATTTTGTCTAAAACAGTGGGTCTCTTATTCGGGGATTACCTGATTTTTTTTTCTCTATCTCAGTGGACAACTATGAAATCTATATACTATGCTGCTCCTACCTTCTCGTAATTATGCAGCCTCTCCCTGGACCACCCGAAGGAGCTCGTGGACCACAGATTGATAACCGCTGGACTAACATGTGTTATATAAAATGTAAAGTTTGTTGCTTTGTCGTTGAGCATAAAGTAACAGAATGGGCTATCTGTGCTGTGCCCACCAAGAGTATCGAAACCGGTTTCTAGCTGTATTATATAATGAAGCTACTTGAAGAATTTTACTTTATATTGCCTTTCTCAGGGTAAAATATTTACTTCGACACATAATATTCTTTATAATTCCGTGATATTAAGTATTACATATCCAGTAGAAAACTATTTTTATTTAAATAGTATAAAACTTACTTTTCTCAGGCGAAACTTTCTCAACTTTCACTCTCATACCTTCAAAAACTAGAGCGCTTTTCTATCTTTTTCGGAAATTTTTATGTGTTTATTACTGATAATAAAAGAATGAAAAGTTTCATAGAATTTTTTTCTTTGTTCCTCAGTTTAAGCTAAGACAAAATGTTCTTTAATTATTTGAAAACCGTGACTAGAGTATGCATCTTCTACCATAGCGCCCTCTGCTGTCACTGACCTGGATATAACTCATTTCAAGCCAGTACTCCTAAATAAGAAATACGTTATTACAATTGCAATGAAAAGTACAAAAAGAAAATACATTCATTTCCCAGTTTCCTTTATGTATTTGTTTTATGTTATATCAAAATAAAAAATTAAAATTAAATGACCCAAGACAAAAAAGTCGGGTGGTTTAAAGATGTGATATCTAAAGCTAACGAGGCTAAAGAAAGTAAAATCTGTGCAATTTTTACTACCTTCCCACCCTAAATAATATTATATCTAGTTTACCATCTCTTTTAGGACGTAGGTAACAAGCAAACAAAAATTATTGCATGCTTAACTTCGTTCTTAAATATTTATTCAGCTTTGTTTTCAAAATATGTGTTATTTATATATGCTTTTATAAGTGAAAAGCCTGTTCTAAATATTATCGTGAATCATCAGGTATTTGATTGTAATGCTAATAAATATAAGTCTTTAAGATGTATCGCTTCAATTAAAGTAGTAAAACGACAAATTCGCTTATAGTCAGTTAATGTAAAATCTCACGCAAATTTTACAAACTTTAAAAAATATTCTGAAAAACGAAACCACTGATATTCAGGGTTCAAGAAAGTTGTTTACGATTTCTTAGTTACTATGAATAAGTAGTAGAACAACATTTTTTCTCTTTCCAGATGTCATACAACTAAACAAAATGCTAAGAATGTGGTACTGACTGAACAGATAAATAATAATGATAAATGGTATCCTAGCAACTAGAATTGTCACGACTTTTGAGTTCTAACAAGCTTGTCACAATGGGTTTTACATCACCAAATAGATCGATATGTTGAAGCAACTTCTTGTAATGTAATATCAGATTCTTCACGACTTCACAACCTGCTTTTCTGCTCTTTGTTCACACCAGTTCTTCTTTATTTGAGGTCGACTTACCTGTTGGATGATAGCAACTCTCCTCATCACCAGGATTTTCGGATCTTGTAGCTGCCTTATTGTGATGATGTTCATTTACTGGGGAAGGGCATTCTTTGGATTTAACTCAAATAACTATGAGGGATAGATGATTAATAAAAGATACAAATAAGAGGCAGCATAGCACAGATAAACAAACGTGCAGTCTGTGTATCCATCCGGAAGGGAATAACATTAGAATCGTGGAAAAATTTGCTATTTTTGAAAATGATTTTAACATAGCAACTTCCGTTTAGGTTTCTTAAAATATCATTTTTCTAGTCGCTGTTTAACGATGCTTATTTATCTTAGTTTTCTCAAAACAAAAGGTTCGGTGGAGTCTTGGTTTGCTCGTAATCATATTTATTAACAAAGCTTCGTTATCTTATCTATTAACATAGCAATATTTTCAGTGTAGTCGTTGTTCCATGTTTACAGATTTAATAAACTTATATTTGAATTACCTATGCAAATATAAGTTCACTGTGTGAATAAAAAGGCATTTCAAAATATCATACATATAGTTTTAATGCAGTAATTTCAATGTCGCCACTGTTACATGATCATGATCACAACTTTAGCACAGTTTCAGTGTATTCGCTGTTTCTTGTTCACATATTTAATGCAATAATTTTAGTGTAGTCCCTGTTTCACTTCCACTGCTTTAGCACAGTAACTTCAGTATAGTCGCTTTTTCTGTTCATTTTTTTAGCACGGTAATTTTAGTATAGTGGCTGTCTAATTTTCACAGCTTTAGAACATGTAGCTTTCAGTGTAGTCGCTGTTTCCTGATTACAGTACAATGATTTCAGTGTAGTCGCTTTTTCATGCTCACAGCTTCAGCACAGTAATTTCAATGTAGTCTCTATTACATTTTCACAGTTTTAGCAAAGTAATTTCAGTGTAGTCGCTTTTTCATGCTCACAGCTTCAGCACAGTAATTTCGTTGTAGTCTCTATTACATTTTCACAGTTTTAGCAAAGTAATTTCAGTGTAGTCGCTTTTTCATGCTCACAGCTTCAGCACAGTAATTTCGATGTAGTCTCTATTACATTTTCACAGTTTTAGCAAAGTAATCTCAGTGTAGTCGCTTTTTCGTGTTCTAAGCTTTAGCATAGTAATTTTAGTGCAGTCGATGTTTTGGTAATCTTACTTTCAACAGTTTCATTCTAACTGTTCTTTAACTATTTTACTCTTCAACACAGTATAGTTACAGTCTTTTTCAATTTAACGTTCTTACCTTTAATGAAATACTTTCAATGTATCTGTTTTTTTAGTGCCCTTGTTTTTAGTACAGTTTTTGTCTAGTCGCAGTATATTAAATTGTGTATTAAATAATTCTAGTATTGTCGTATATATCTTACGATTAGAACAATATATTCTTTAACAGAAACGAGTATACAGAAACAGATACGTAAGTACTTATCAAATAAAGAAATAAATGAGAAGAATATTACTTATATCAGAATTATTGTCAAAATATTTCGGTCGTTACAGGAATATTTATTATTAAGTCAGAAGTAATGAAATTTTAGCTTCTTTGTGCTTAAGTCCTGATGAATTTGAAGTAGTTTATGCTAGAGAACGAAGGATAACGTATCAAAAGGATATCGAGTTTTCACGTAACCAAACAAACAAATGTACAACAAAAACTTTGCAACCGTTTTAAATGTCCTCATAAAATCGCTAATCTTCTGTTATCATACTATGCAAGAGAGACGTATTATCTAACCGATTATTTTCCCTAAGTTTCGTAAACCTTCTTTTTAACATGGTTTCACCAAATAATCCTTACATGATCTTCTTCGAAACGTAAAAAAAAGAACGGTTGTTTCAAAAGTAGAAAACAACTTATAGAAAGTGCTGTTTTCTCCAGTACCGTGTGTGTGTGTGACAGCAGGAAATTTAATCAAATCGCTGTCAGTAACAGACCAAGAAGGTGCTAAAGTGGATTGTAAATAACTAACCTTAAAGATGCAATGAAGCCTTATTTCGTTAGATTATCGCGTAACCTAACTCATGTTATAAGGGACCAGTTTCATGAAAAAATAGAAATTATCTTATCTTAATTCAAATTATTGTTACTTCTAGTTCGATAAACTAATTCTAATTCTAATTATTTTAGATTTAAAGGTTATTAAAAACATGGAAGGGACATTGCTATTTGATAATGTTCCCTTTCTCCAAAAAAAACAAAACAAAAAAAAACGTGTAATTGCAGTAAAGAAGAACAAAAAAAAATTCTTGAAAGATGTAGAGGCCTAATTTATTCTTCAATTCATTACTCCTTCAGTAGTAGACTGTATTTTCTTCTGTTGCTTCCTCATTTTTCTTTCATAACTTTACTACTCAGTTCTTTGGTCAGTAAGAGTTTTAGAACAACATCAAAATACATAAAAGCTTTTACAGAATAAATGAAAACACCACAATATAAATAAGGAAATATTTATATATATTACGTGTACGGTAGGTGATTTAATCTTCTTTGGGAACAGTAATTGAGTTCGACAAGCTATCACAGCAGATAATACTTTCTATGGGAATTATGCTATATTTTCTTTCCATTCTTTTTAACAACAGCCTCGCATTTATTTATGATATCAGGTTTCCTTGGAGAACAGCCATATCAATATCATTTTAGATATACAACTTCCAGTTGCAGGCTTAAGTATATCTAAGGCAATAAAATCCACTGGAACTACATGATGGGTTATACATGTTTGTGGTCGAATTGAATTACTGTAATTTCTTTTATTTTGTCATCTTCCTCTTGAAAACTACCGTTTATTTTTAGGTATGGTTGAACACTTGTGAGTCATCATCATCTCCAACCTCAAAAACAACTGAAAGGATTTCCTGATACCATTAACCGTAGCATTTACTTTGCACATGAAAGCGTTGATCCTGATTGGACTTCAGTATGGGTTTAGAGCTCGCCAGCTGCTTTTCTCAACGCTCTGCTACGCATGTTTTCCATCTTCTATAGAGGACGTTGGAGAGGTTCTTCTTCGAAATGTTTTGCTTTCTCGCTCTTATCGTTTAACGATTTATCTGTATGAATATCTTCCCTTGGAATGATTGGTCACTCACATCTCCATCCGCGGATTAAGTTTTGGAGGCGTTTTACAAGCTCTTACAATACAGAACAAATACATGTGATTTTAGTTATAGAATATTCTTTAGAAAATACTAGAGCAGTCACATGAGCTTCCATCATTTGTAAATGACTTGTTTGTTTGTAGTTAAGCACAAAGCTGCACAATTGTAAATTATAATCTGGATATACTACATCTGACGTACTTAAAAATGTACAACTGAAGATAACATCTCTAAATAAAGAAAAAATATAATTTTATTTGTGAATAGTGCTACTATTTCAACTACAACGCCGCCTATCGTAAAACACGTGTAAAGAACGTTCGTGATGTCTTGATTCATCTTACTATAATGGACGTAGTGTGTATATCAGTATCTATGTATGTAACCAAAACTCCTGCGCCATTTATTGAATGGCACCACAAACAAAAATCCATAAAAAAATTCACACTTTGAGTATTCAAGATTCATACAACTAGAAAAATAACTGTTGTATTTGCAACAACCATTTCTTTATAATAGAACACAATTTTGAATAAAAGTATTCTCCTCACAACAAAAAACACGACTTTCACTAGGATTGTGCGTGAGGGTTTGATTATATCTTTATTGTTTGTTTGTTTTTGAATTTCGCGCAAAGCTACACGAGGGCTATCTGCGCTAGCCGTCCCTAATTTAGCAGTGTAAGACTAGAGGGAAGGCAGCTAGTCATCACCACCCACCGCCAACTCTTGGGCTACTCTTTTACCAACGAATAGTGGGACTGACCGTCACATTATAACGCCCCCACGGCTGAAAGGGCGAGCATGTTTTGTGTGACGGGGATTCGAACCCGCGACCCTCAGATATCTTTAATGATGTTATTTTTTTAAATGTGGTACTGAAAAACTGGAGTTCTTAAAAAAAACTATTATTTTTCAATAAACGGTACCACTTTTAATATATAAAAACATTACACTTTATATCAGTAAAATTTATGAAAACTTTGAGCTCTGTACATTGAATCATTTTTGGTGAAATGAGTTGCGTATGACTAAAGTGCACAATTCGAACACTCTTCCCGTGCAGTACTTCCCAGAAAAATAATAATAATTTTTTTTTAGAAAATGTTCACTTTTTTTTTCTATTTTTTTTCAATGAGGTATGAATACTACTATTAGTAATTACTAATTATGTAAAATGTATGCATACGTGTATATATATATATCTTCGTATTTCTTCATTCATTTGATGTGGTAATATTGTCGTTTAAGTATTAAAAAGCATATCTGGATGCTGTTCTTTCGGATCTGTTATAAAATGTATTGGATATAATTCTGTTAAATTTTGATTATTATGACTTTCAGTAGTTTAAAAAAGTTATCAATTCATGAACACAAATAAAGATCCAAGGTATAAATTAAGGTTCTACACAAATTCCATGCACAAAAATGATCAATTCAAAGAATTCGCCTCATTTGTTTTGCTAAAAATATCATTATTTGAAACTTTGCAACTTTGCGGTTCTTTATCTTTTGTGTATGTGTGTGTGTGTCTGAAGAACTTTGAGTTGTTTGGCTCTTCTCGCCACAAAGACTGTCATTTCACCTAGATCCGTTTATCCTAAGCAGGATGTCATCAGCAAAAATCATTCAGCCATTTTTGACATTTGGTATTGTTGAAATATCTCTTAGTTTATGTTATACTTTGCTATACTTGCTATTTTTTAAATGAAGTATGTAAACCATTCACAAATAAAAAATATGTAACAAAAAGTCCTCGTGACTTCAATATATATATATAAAACATAAAGTTAAGAAATGCGTTAATCATTTCAAGCCCGCAATGTATGTCTACTAAATATTCACTTATTACTTTGAATTCGTTAATTTTATTTTAGATACAAATGGGTTTTGATACTGTGTTCAAGTTCTTGGTAAACTACCAAAACAACCTTATTATCTTACTCTGCACTATATTTAAAACATTCGTTTGTTTGTTTGTTAGCTGTATTATATGCGCTGCAGGGATTAAACCCCGAATCATAGCATTATATTTGAGATGAAGAGAAAATATAAATTAAAATGAATATATATAGCAAAAGTTACAGAATGATTACTCCATGGTGACTATACTAAAATAAGTCATAAATCAAAGCCACACCTTTTGACTATCTACTGATTATTCCGAGTATTAATGAATTAATGGAATCGGTTTAACATTATACCTTACATAACAAGTAATTTTAGTAAGTTTTTACATAAGTATAGGCATTAACATTCGTTTCTTTTAGAACTTACAGGCTAGAGGGAAGGCAGATAGTCAGCAACACCCATCACCAACTCTTAGGCTAATCTTGTCTGACCAAAAAATACGGCTTGGCAATTACCATTAAAACGTATCCACATCCCCAAAGTGCGAAGAGCGATTTTTATATATATTTTTGCGAAAACTAGACGTGAACGATAACCCGCATATCCATAGTCTGGCACATTAACCCCTGAGCCACGCCTGGCTCAGCACTGTCATCCACGTCTTGTACATTCCAAACTTTATTTTGTATTCCTACAATTATGAACATTTAACCGTTTTGCTGCGTAGTTCTGATATATCCAAATATACATTTATAGCAACTGATTGCGAAATTAGGATTTACCCCATGGCTACCAAAAAAAGTTTCCCTCCATTGCAACATGCGAGAATATCCCCCTGTATTCATGCCATATACTAAAGAACACTTTTCCTCTAACTTTCCTCAATTGTTTGTTTAAATCATTATTTTTTACTGTACATTATGGTTTTCAAAAAATATTACTTTAAGATATAAAAAATACAGCATCTTTTAATATTGAAAAAGTGATACATAGGGTCAAATTCATACTTTTATTTATTTTTTATTTTTTTTTGGTGGTTTGTTTGTTTGTAATTAAGCACAAAGCTACACAATGGGCTATCTGTGCTCTGCCCACCACGGGTATCGAAACCCGGATTCTAGCGTTGTAAGTCCGCAGACATACCACTGTGCCACTGGGGGGCATTTTTTTTTTTTTTTTTGGTGGATAATTGACACTTTTTGGGAATCAGCCTGAAAATAAATTGCGCAGTGAAATGGGCTCCATGTTAATGAGATAAGATTTAAAACTTAACTCCAATGGTCTTGGTTTGGTTTGTTTTGAGTTTGCGCAAAGCTACACGAAGGCTATCTGCGCTAGCCGTCCTTAATTTAGCAATGAAAAAGGGAAGATAGCTAGTCATCACCACCCGCCGCCAACTCTTGGGCTACTCTTTTACAAACGAATAGGGGGAGTGACCGTCACATTATAACGCCCCCACGGCTGAAAGAGCGAGCATGTTTGGTTGAACGGGGAATTCGAACCTGTGACCCTCAGATTGCGGGTCGAGCACCCTAACCACCTGGCCACGCCGGGCACCCGATGGTATTAATCAATTTTATATCGATGCACGTGTTGTTGTTGTTCTTTTTTATCGACAGAGATGCGAATTGAATATATAAGTTTGTTTGTAGTTAAGCACAAAGCTACACAATGGGCTATCAGTGCTCTGCCCACCACGGCTATCTAAACCCGTTTCTAGCGTTGTAAATTCGCAGACATACCGCTCTGCTACTGGGGGGGGGGCGAATATATAAGTACTCATATGGGAATCTTTACTTCTCCATACAGATCAGGCAAGATTTAATAGCTAGTGTACCAGGACCGTGAATCTAAAGATTCATGGTTTGCGATCCACTGCCGCAAAAACAAGCTCCACACTTAGAGGTTGTGAGTGATATAAACTGTAAAATCGCACTATTAGTTCAGTAAAGAGTAGCTCAAGAGTTGGCAATGGGTGCTGTTTACTAGCTGCCTTCCTTGTATTCTATCAGATCAAAATTAGGTTCGGCTATGCGTAAATAGCCCACGTGTAGCTTTGCACGTAATTTTGAAACAAACGAATTTTTTTTTTTAAATATGAAAAATCAGCACTTGTTTATTATTTAAAATTTAATAAATAATTAAAATCAACGTTTTAGATTTACACAGTTTTAAGAACTTTATTAAAGCCGTCAACGGCTTCCACTTTAGAAGCACACTTCACATGTACCTGTTTCGACTTCCTCTACGGGTATCGAAACCCGGTTTCTAGCGTTGTAAGTCCGCAGACATACCGCTGTGCCACTGGGGGCTGAATGATAAGAACTAAGATTGAGATATTTTTAATGTCTAGTTTAATTCAATGGACAGGACGGCCTATATAGACCAAAAGATCCCTTGTTGTCATTTAATGTTATGTTATGTTAAGCTGACGACACAGTACTGTAATGTATTAACCTGCATAGTTAGCGAAATCATACCCGAAACGAAAAACCTTATGTTGAGACATAATCCATAAGTATTAAAATATTCTGAGCTGATATTGAAGATGCTAGAAAATATTTCTTTATTCAACTCATATTACCACGAAGGTTCTTAATCTAATCCTGCAGTTTTGAACACTATCTGTAAGTAGTTGACGTAAGATTGCGTTTCAGAACTTGTTTTCATATAAATAACATTTCACATCCTTATACACTTAAGCTTGCGCGATAGGCAGAATTTGAAAAGAATGTATTAAAACGCTACAGTTGTCTGAAAGAAAGCTAGCTCCTGAATGCTTAAGAGTGATGTTTGTTTGTTTTGAAGTTATGTACAAAACTACACAATGGGTATCGAAACCCAGTTTCTAGCATTCTAAGTCCGCAGACGTACCGCTGTGCCACTTGGAGGGACTTAAGAGTGAAATTTCATACGGTGTATAGTCTTCCAGCATCCAACATTAAGAACTGAAGAACTAAACACTTTAAAATATAATATAAAAAAGAAAATTAAACTCTGATTTAGAAGTAAACGACATGCGTGAGGACCTTATTGAATGCAGCTTTATTCTTTATTTATTGTGTGTAACTTAAGAATGTTCTACACAATTTAAATAAAAATCGTTTAAAGGTTTGCTCAAAATCTTCGTCTTTTGCGAATTATGAATTCAATCAAACTTCTTTTGACTTTTCACTAGTTCCAGCCATGAGAAGATGTATGTCTGTTTTAACTTTCCATAAAATCCCGGATAGGATGTATATTTGTTTTAACTTCGTCTACAAGCCCTGAGAAGATGTATGTCTGTTTTAACTTTGCATACAAACCCTGATTGGATGTATATCTGTGTTAACTTTGTCTGCAAGCCCTGAGAAGATGTATGTTTGTTTTTACTTTGCATAAAATCCCGGATAGGATGTATATTTGTTTTAACTTCGTCTACAAGCCCTGAGAAGATGTATGTCTGTTTTAACTTTGCATACAAGCCCTGATTGGATGTATATCTGTGTTAACTTTGTCTGCAAGCCCTGAGAAGATGTATGTTTGTTTTAACTTTATCCATACACTTCTAGGTCTTTCTTAATAAATTATGACTTTCAATTTACTGAGCGAACATAAACTAAGTATAATTTACAGTGAATATTAAAGTAATTTTAAATGAAGAGTATACTAAATAATAATGGACAAATATGATTCTATATTGTTAAACTAACCGAATAAGTATTAGATAATTAAAAATCAAACTATATTTTTTTTTATTAAGGTGATCAAAAGTCAAAATCTATTTAATAATAATAAAGTATTGAACAAATATTAAAGAACTATAATTTTGGAAAAGCCTGAACAAATTATCACCCAAAAGGCATTGACCCCCGCAGGAAGAGAAAGAAGGGGCATTTGCCCCCTTACATTTCACAAAAAATTAAACGTATTATTATGTAAACTTAACATCGTATTTTTAGTCATTTTTATTAAAACTGTAAATTTGTGTTTGCATTTAACCATGGCCCGGCATGGCCAGGTGGTTAGGGCGCTCGACTCGCAATCCAAGGGTCGCGGG
>NW_013665622.1:843841-865635 GCF_000517525.1 Limulus polyphemus
AAATTCAAAACAAACAAGCAATCATTTAATCACATAACACACATCCTTTTAGTCTGTTGACTTGCATTGTAAAAGCTTATCCTGTACATAGGTTTTGCCTCCCTCCATTTCTGTGGGCGTTCATGACAATAGGATTCCTGGTATCTCAAGTTACTGTGAAACTCAAGGCATTTTTGTTCAAAAACAACCACAACTTAGAAAGTTTTGGGGTAGATATAAATGGTATTGGTGGAAGGGTACGAAAAATGGTGCATATTTGTTAAATGAAGAGTGATTTAATAAGTTGGAACACCAAATCCCAAGAATCCGATGCTATATACTTATTCACTTGATATTAATTAGAATTAAATATTTGTATTTCCCCAATCTGCGCAATGGGATATTTCCAATGTGTCCATTGTAGGAATCGAACACTGAATTTTAATACTATAAACCGTCAAGCTAACTGCTGAACCACCAAGGAGGTGGATGCTCATACTGAAAGAAGTATTCAATAAAGTTCGTAGAATATTTGTATATTTTCTTAAATATTACTGTTATAGACGAATGGCCGCAACGTTAAGTCAGGTTCTTATTTATATCTTTATTTCTTCATAGATGTCACTCTTAAAATCTCACATTAGTATAACAGTTTGTTTGTTTGTAATTAAGCACAAAGCTACACAATGGGCTATCTGTGCTCTGCTCACTACGGGTATCGAAACCCGGTTTCTAGCGTTGTAAGTCCGCAGACATACATAGGGGGCATTTAATATAACAAAAAAATATGCTATAATTGATAATTTATTATTTATCAAAAGCTTTATTAATCTTTTAATATATAATATGACACACTCGGCAATTTGATTAGTGTGGTGTACAATGCCGAATGAGGCTGAGATTGGCTCTTGTTTTGATAGGATGTGTGATGATAAAACGTCAATTTGACTAGTGAAACGTTGTCGGCTACTGCCTACAAATTATAGCGCTATAATGAGCTATTCATAGGAACCCGTGCGACTCAGTATGTTTAATCATTACGTTTTGTTTCATCACTCTAGCCTTTCTTATAAAGGTCAATTTTGATTTTAGTTCAGTTTACGCCCTTAACTTCAGCTACTAAAGATTATAATGGTTTTTAGTTTGTTTTTTTGCTGCACAGAGTTGAAACATTTTTCAATATTTTATATAATCTCTGAATTAAAGTGTTTATGTGAAATTCTAACTCATAAATTCATATAGCTTTTAAATATCTAGATCATTGTAAAGTTTATAAACACCATCATATCATGTCATTTTCTACAACAATAAAAAAATTCAAAAAATACAAATTCTGTATTTTAATGTTCACTGCAGTCACTCTAACAAGTGTACATTTACCATTTATTCATTACGAAAATAACATTTTTTCGCTAATGATTATAACATGCCCTATTTATAACCTTGAAGACTAACATATTTCTGTTTTCAACAAACATCGTTTAAATTCTGTTTATTTGTTTGTTTTTACCTTATTTGTAATTAACCACAAAGCCCTATCTGTTTTGTTTGTTTTTAGAACAAAGCCACACTGAGTTATCTGCTGTGTCTATCGCGGAGACTCGAACCCTGTATTTTTGCGTTGCAAGTACATAAACTTTTCGCTGTTCCACCGGTTGACTATTTTTTATTTTCTTTACTACCGTACAACAAAACATTCAAATTTATCGTCATTAATACAAACTTACTGTTTTTGTGTTTGTTTGTAGTAGAGCACAAAGCTACACAATGGGCTATCTGTGCTCTGCCCACCACGGGTATCGAAACCCGGTTTCTAGCGTTGTAAGTTCGCAGACATATCGCTGTACCACTGGGGGCGTTTTTGTGTTTACACTTTGGATGTTCAGGCTCAACGCACAAAAATAATATTTGTTCATACATTAAAATATATATATATATATGTTATAACGAGTATCTGAGAGGTTTCTGGCATAATTTTCAACTAATACATGTATTACAATGTAAAAAATTTCTAAAACCAATTGTTTGTTCATTATAATGTTTGTGTGGTTAACTCCAGTATTCATTATATTTATATATACCATTCTGATAGAAACAAACAAATCCTGGTATCTAAATATTTGGATTTTATCCAGCAATCATAACAAAAATCAATTAATTATTTTCATATCCGATATTTTGAATCGAAAACACTTTCAACAATTACTTTTCCTAATAGTTTGAATTTTATAGACAAAACAGTTTTTTATCTCACCTTTCAACACAGACACTGACTAAAGTCATCACGGAGGCGTACAGAGCCGAAACCTCTGAAAAGCGGATGATCTTGCAGGAAGTTAGACCAAGTTGCCAGCCATTATTTTCCATAAATTGGATAATGTCAGGAACGCAGACAATCATGATGATAAAATCGCTAATAGCAAGATTCATGATAAAAAGGTTGGTCATGGAACTGCGCATGCGCGTGTCGCTGAGAATCATGTATATCACCAAAAAGTTTCCTACAAGACCAACCGACCCAATGACGAAAAACAGGACAGATAATGATATAATTGTCATCTTAGAGGCTGGTAGATGTTTGCCATCATCGTCACCGAATGTAATGTTTACAGCCATCGACGTTTCGTTTCCTATAGTCATGTTTAAGTCGTATGGTAATAATTCTTCTAATTTTGAATCTTCAAAGCTCATTTTTATTTGAACTGATTTTCCAAACTAAAATATGGTGAGATTTTTCTTTTTTGATGTTTACACAGAGTTATCTAGTCTTTCTAAATAATCGGGCGGTTGTTAAATTCAAAGCAATAGAGTTTATGCCTTGGTAGACGCAGCGAAACTTGAATCTACGAAGTCAAGTCCAAGTCGTCTTGTCATCATAGAAGGACACAAACTTCAGTGGAACGTTACCTGAAATGAAACCTACGGTTTTTCATTCGCGCGAATGGTGACCCTGCCCTCTAGTGTCAGGTAACGTAAACACACAAAGCACATAGAAAAATTGTGCTAGTCAAGTTAGAGCTGATAGCATCGTGTATAAATTAAAACTAAAACTCAATGTATGTAAGTCAATAATAATCTTCTGTGATACTATTATATTTATTTTTTAAGTAGATCTTCCCCATTTAGAATTCATTCATAATAATATGTTATCTTATATATTACTAAATACTGAATCGTATTTGCACATTATTAACTTTTAATTCCAGTGTATTAATTAAACCATTGCATTTGAAAATAATAAATTATGTCTACTATAATAAAAGTGTATTTTAAACTCTTGTTTTAATCTAGAAGTAACTAAAATAAACTTCTGAATTTCTGGATCACAATTCTCGAAATATTGATAACCAAAGCCACAAGAATAATTTTCAGAAGAAAACATGAAAAATAATATATTAGAACAAGGTAATATAAGCTATTGATATAGAACATTTGTAGTTTTTACACGATTTACCGGTAAGCTTTAAAACAATGTTAAAAACTATAATTTAATTTCCCACCTCTGGTAGTTACTTCACTTGTAAAAACAGTTTTCTATTGAACATTGTACAATTATCGATAAATGATATATAACAATTAACCTCTATACTAACACTAGGAATTCTATACAGTACAGAACGGATATCTGACAAAAGCTTTTTTAAAGGTATCTTCTGTCTGGTATTCTATTGGTTCCAGATCTAATACAACTTACTGGAACACTTCAGTATTTTTTCTCAATATGTAAGAGAGCAACAAACCTTTTTTTACTGAAAATGATGTAGGGTAGCATTATTTAGTCACAAAGGTCTATTGGCCAACAAAAATACAGTTCCTCTTTCAACAAGTAAGAAACTTACTTAAATAGACTCATGATTCAAGAAGAGTCTCTCTTATTTCGTTTCTACAGAAAGTTACATAGCAGTATACCTATATAAAACCAACTTTGAGTTGGATAATTCGTTAATAAGTTTCTAATGTGTGAAAATAAATAGTTTTGTTGCATAAACTTTGTCTTGATTCGTTTTCTAGAAAAAGCTATTTATTCTTCACCGTTAAGATCTAATATGAGCACAATATCAATTGTCAAGACAAATTATTACATTTTTTATCCAGCTTCGTATATAATCTTAAAAATCCCTTCGATTGCTCAGCGGTAATTCAGAGGGCTTATAATGCTAAAAATTGGCGTCCGATACCTGCAGTGGGCAGAGCACAGAAAGCCCATTGTGTATATTTGTGCTTAACAATAAACAAATCCTATAGGAAAGAAGAAGAAGTGTAATAATTTGTAAATAACAGCAAATGTTTCAAAATTAAACTGAATTAGCTTTTTATTTTTATTTCAGCAGTCTAGGAGAGAGAGGGTACACATTTCTATGCCATAAGTTTCATAGTCATAACTTTCTTAAGTTATCGAAATTTTACATGGTTGGCATTGGACTATATATTTACGGAAATATGTTTTAAAGATACCAACATTCGTATTCATGTACTACAAACGAGAAATATGATAAATGATTGCATGTTGGATCGGCTATTCTAAACTAGCGTAAAATAATGTTTTTAACAATAGAGAAGTCGAGGTTGATATGACAAATGATTGCATGTTGGAAAACACTTCTTTACACTAGTTTAGAATAGCCGATCAACAATCATAATTAAAATCGTTATATTCAAATATCTCAGTAGATTGTAACAACCAAGTTTATTTTTTAGACATGGTGGGAGTAATGACGTTCTCTCTTTTCCGTAACGTTGTGAATAAAATCAGTAAAGTATATAACCTGCGCTTATGAAGTTACAATCCGTGTCTTGTATTTTTGACATAGTGACTTCCTCCTTTAAATATATTATCAACTGTGAAACTTTCGTCAACTGAAGGTAGGTTAGCTTTGCTTATTTTTATGCAACTTTACTTGGTTTGTCTATTCTGTTTCGAAATGCTCCCCAGTGGCACAGCGGTATGTCTGCGGACTTACAACGCTAGAAACCGGGTTTCGATGCCCTTGGTGGGTAGAGCACAGATAGCCCATTGTGTAGCTTTGTGCTTAATTCTAAACAAACTGTTTCGAAAAATGAATACGCAAAGTTATATAGTAATCAACTAATTGGCACGACTTTTAAGTGAAACGTTTATGTACTTTAAAAATAAATATCTGAATTTTTATCCATACAAATACTTCATAAAAATAAACTTTTAATGGCTAATTTCATAATGTACATTAACATATAATATTTTTGTTTCGTATGATGTTTGTGTAGTAGATAAATGAATTGAGGACTTGACTTGCGATAGCCGATTAGGTACTTGAGCAATGAATAGGAGTGAAATGATACCTGTACATGGTATAGTGTTAAATTTTACAGTGCCGGAATTTTGCTAAAATTTGTTATATGTGTGATATAACAGTCAGGATAAAGATTCATATTCAAAGCTAAATGCCATTTTTGAATAAAGAAAATATATACAGCACTAATTTTTTGAGACTACTGACATTAGTACCAAATTGAATACGCATATATTAGCGAGAGAAAATACGCAACTCATTTTTTAAAAATTAAGCAGCAAAGGGGAAAAAATCAACTGAGTACCAAATTAAAATCTATAACATTAAAACAAGTTTTAACATCGGATATCTTATTAATCTATTGTCTTTCTAACCAAACTACAGTACTAACAACCTTGTATTTTATAATGCCTTGCATACCTTCTATCCTGCCAACACGATTAGCTAAAACAAAAGCGACCTTCATTGTTCATTGTGTAAATGATAAGCTTTTGAAAATGTGTGTGTGTGTTTTAAACAGATAATATAATTCTAAAATGTACTTTTATTAAGTGCTTTAATATCATATTCGTGTGTCTTGATAAATATGTGACGTATAACAAAAACACATTTCATCATTTTAATTTTCTGACGCATGCTCTTGAAACGAAACGATCGCATTGTGCCTGATGCCAACTTCTGAGAGAAAGTGACAGAATGTATGCTGATCAGTCTGAGAACTCTACTAGTGGACACACGTAGATAGACCGTTCGCTGGCACTTTGCTGTAAATAGAATAACTTTATTTGTATACTCAAACTTCCGGTACTCACCGATACTCAATACTGGGACTTGTTTGATGTTTTTGTTTGTTATTAAACACAAAGCTATACAAAGGGCTATCTATGCTCTGCCCATCACGGGCATCGAAATCCGGTTTCTAGTGGTAGAAGTCCGTAGCCATATCGCTGTGTCACTGAGGGGGGGGGACTTGTTTGATTTGCTTTTCGTCCCACCCACATGCCTTACGTCTTTCTGTCAGAAAGCAGAAATGTCACGACTTACAGAATGTAAAAAATCATTAATTAAATAGTCTTCAAATTAACCAATAAATGACCTAACGGCATTAGTTTTGTTGATAACAACAACAAAAACACAACTAAGGTAAGTTTAAAATCACGAAAATTGTTGTTTTTATGTATTTTCATTTTTTAGTAAACTATACTGTAAATTACACATATGAGCAAAAATCATTTATTGTATGCGTTACAACGCTAAAATCAGGGGTTCTATTTCCCGCGGTGGACAGAACACGGATAGTCCATTGTATAGCTTTGTGTCACAACATCAACCAATATTTTTGGATGCCCATGTGATACCGACATTTTTTAGATTAAGAATTTCAGTCCTTATCATGAATAATGAAATAAAAAGTGTGGTTTGTCAATTAGTGGCAAAACGTTCGATTTCTGAACGACTAAGTTAAACTATTGCTACTATGGTACATATTGTTACAGTAGCGATAAATACTTGCAAAGTATCGGTAAAAGAGAGCTAAATAAACCTGGAATGTTGACCGCTCTTGCAAAATAGACCTTACTTTATTTTACTCCTGTGGAACGATATTATCGAATTTCTTTAACAGCGTAACTACTATAGTTTGTGTTTAAGTGCGAAGTTACACAATGAGCTATGGATGCTCTGCCCACTGCGGATATTGAATCCCGATTTGTAGTGGTTATAAGCCTTCAAACTTACTGTTGAGCCGTCGGTACTTTAGTTATCCCTCTTTTCAAGTATGCATTAGTTATTTGTTTTCAGTCTGCCTTCATAGTTGATTACAAAGACAGCTTTTCAAAAATAATATAATTCCGTTATTAAAAAAGAAGAAAACTTTATTGGAACACCAAAGAACTCCGAGATGATACCTTGTTTTAGATTTAGAGTCGAGAACCAGAGAATCTTTATGTCAAATATTTCGAAATCTCCAGCACCAGTTTTCAATTTGGTGTACACTTTTTATAAACAGGTTCAACCACACTAAAACGAACAGTCTTGGAAAAATAAAAAAACTTCAATTGTGTAACCATAAATTCGATTACCATGTTTTACGATATGATTTCTTACTTTTCTGGATTATTGTTCTTTAATTATAATAAAAAAAGAAACCAGTTATCGTATAATCAGTTATATATATATATAACCCAGGTGGTTAGGGCGCTCGACTCATAAGCTGCGGGTCGAGGGTTCGAATCCCCGTCACACCAAACATACTTGCCCTTTCAGCCGTGGGAGCGTTATAATGTGACGGTCAATCCCACTATTCGTTGGTAAATGAGTAGCCCAAGAGTTGGCGGTGGGTGGTGATGACTAGCTGCCTTCACTCTAGTCTTACACTGCTAAGATAGGGACGGCTAGCACAGATAGCCCTCGTGTAGCATTGCGCGAAATTCAAAACAAAACAAACAGTTTCGTAAAATTTAATGCAGCATTATGCTAGAAAAATTAAAGAATTAACAAATCGTAAGAAACTCGACAATTTTCCACAAGCCAGTCTTGTCATTCTCAATGGTCGGAGTAAAAACTATTTTCAGGTCACTATGTATAGATACCTATAACCATAGTATCTGGTACATTCAAGTTCAAATTGATCCCGTTCTGGCATGGTTCGCGGTTAGGGTTAGGGCGCTCGACTCGCAATTTGCGGATCACGGGCTCGAATCCCATTACCGAATTATGCTCGCCCTTTCAGACGTGGGCACGTTATTATGTGATGGTCAATTCCACTTTTTGTTGGTAAAAACTAGCCCAAGTGTTGGTGATGTGTGATGATGATGATGATGATAATTAGCTACTTTCACTCTTGTCTGTTTCTTCCAAGTTAGTGATGGTTGGTGTAAATAGCCTGCTAATAGATTTCTACGAAATGAATCAAATTAATCGAACCGGTAAAGAAGGAAAAACGTGAGCTAACTACTTCCAAGTTGGGATGAGTGCAAATTACATTTCATTATTAAGCATGTTTTCTCTGTATTCAAACATTTCTATTGAATCTCTTGTGCTGCGTTGATGGAATAAGTTTGGTTCAGCAATGACTTTATATTGTTCGAATTTAATTCTGTGGTTGTTTATATGAATTTGACGATTTTTCCAATTCCTTTCGTCAACAATGTTATTTTACTCTAATTAAAACAGATCGATTTGTTTGTCCAACATCAGTCCAATCATAAGACCATGGAATTGAATAAAATATCCCGCTTGTAGTGAGTTTTTATCTTGTCTTTTCCTTTCATAAATTTATTATAAAGTTCGTTAACTGACTTATAAGCTAGTTTAGTTTTATCCCGTTCATGAAGAACAGCCTATTTGATTTAATTTTTAGGGGGTAGTAGGAATCGTTAAAGCAGAGTTAGCAGTTAATTTATCTGCATTTATTTCTTTCACTTGCTTAATACGTTTATTTCAGTTTTTTGGACAAATCAATTATTACCCTAGGTTTACATCCTCGGTGAACGGCAATATTTATCAATTTGTTCAATTTATCATGAATACCCTTTTCATTGAAACAAATATCAGGCAGCGCTGCCTATGTAGGGATGGCTCGGATTGTTCATCGAAATGGTATTTTAAATATCTCCTCAATAGGTTTTCAGAACTTTACAATACCATACAGTGTTTCCTTTTATAGCTATATCTACGTAATGACGGAGTCACAAGTTCTGGGAATGTTTGTAAATATCATAGCAAAATGTTTGAATTTCTTGTTCTTCTTTCTTCTGCTTCTTTTTATTACATGATATCTCAAAAACCAAAACAATGGTGTCAACCAATTTCACTGAGGTGACATAGTTGCAAATGGAGCGTCCGTTTTTATAAGTATTATTAGTAACTACTAGTAATAAAAATCATCATAATTCTAACGTAAAAGATGTTATCATTTCCACTTTAAATTGTTTTTGTTACAGAAAGTTGGTGTTCCTTTAAAAATCTTAAGTACAAGAATTACCAGCCAATAATAGGTAAAAAATAAATATTACAGTTGAACCTCATTGTATTTAGAACTTGGTTATAAATATAAACTTCTTATGTCTATCGAAACACTGCAGTAAAAGATTAACAACAAGCAAACAAATAAAGAAAAACTTTTCAAAAAAGGAAGTAAATGTAAGGATGGCTAGTGTCAATCCTTGAAAAACAAAGCAAAAAGATAGTTGGGATGGCATTTGCATCATTCTTACATAATAACACAGGCAACATTTAACATATAGCAATATATATGTATATATAAATATATCTGTTCAATCACAGTTGGGTTTAATTTATCCTATTTTTGTCTGTTATTGTTCTACTACACTGTGTGCCTGTGGTTGAGATGATGCAAGTGTCATCCCTACTATCTTGTTTGCATTCTTTTTGAAGGATTGATATTAGCCATCCCTATATCTACTTCCTTTTTTGAAAAGTTTTTCTTTATTTGTTCAACATTCACCAATTATGTTTTGTATACGCCGATCTTCAGAGAATAAGGATGTCTAGAATTATTGTGGAGGGAACAAGCTAACACTTTCTGGTTTCTGTTTTACTACTGCGCTTTGCTTGCCATCTGGGCATCGTGAAACTAAAACATCGAGAAAGGGGTATCTTGATCATAACATTCTAGTTCATAAGTGAATTGGATGAACAGAGTTAAACTTTTCGTGAAACTTAATATAATTGCTTTCATCGGGAAGTAACGTAACGTGTCACCACATAGAGAAATTCCTATTCATTGAATAACATATTTTCAAAGTGATCCATAAAAATCTGGCGAAGAAGAGGAGACAACGGATTGCTTATGCTCAGCCCGTGATGTTGTTGAGAAAAATTCACATTGAACTAGAACGAGTAACTGAAACACCATACAAGTAGAGGTATAAATTCATCTCATACAATCGCCAAGGAAAAATAACAAAACAAAAAACTAATCTCTTAGACAAAGCGTTTAGTGGTTCCATCTATTGGGATTTTGATGAATAAGCTTTTTATGTCGAAAGACATCATACGTTTTTATTTTACATTTATATTTGTTAATTTGGTGACAAATCAATGGAATCGTTTACAACATAAGTATTTAATTTCACTAACGATGTTTGACTAAAAGATGGGTCGGTGCAAGCTACAATCAGACAGAGGGTAAACCTTATTTGTGCAGTTTGGGAAGAGCATACATTTAGGAGGAAATAATATAAGGAACAAGGTTTATTCTCTCTTTTTATTTTAAAATTTATATTTTCTTGATTTTCGCTTTGAATTTTCTCTAAATGCGTTTGATTTAGTCAGATTTAAGTTTGGAATATGAACCGTTAGACAACAGTTTATTGACACCACCACTGTATTGTTTTTGGTTCAAAATTGTAGTATCATATCCTTTGTCAGCTAATAAGATCTTTATTGTTCAGCAAGGCCATTAGGGCGTTGTTTCCTAAATAACTTACAATCATGGTTGGAAACCTGATTAGTTTAAGTTGTTGTAAACCTCGAGTGTAAATGTCGTTTGTTTAAATGTATTTACAACATGCTTCAATCTCACTATTAATTTATTTTTTGTGCCTCAAGGTATAGAAATTTACCCCTAACGAATCATGGGCATCCGCGGGGGGGGGGGAGGATGAGAAATATAATTATTTCTTTATTCATTCAGCATATATATATATAAACTTACAGGTTTTTTATTCATTTTATAATTTCACACTACTTATTATATAGTAAATGAATATGTAGATTAAGGTCTATTCGCCTTGAATATTGCTCTTACCATACATACACAATAAATGCCATTGAGATATTGTGCTTTATGTAACCTCAAATTATTGTATTCACATAAGCAGTTGTTTTATATAAAGTGGAATTACTCTACAGGGTTAAGAACCTAAAAGAACAAATCAAAATTTTCTATTACGGAGTATATCTAGTTGCAAGTGTGTAGTATGGCTTAAACTAATCTTACAAATATTAAACCCGTCAAATCTGACTGTGGGACCTTGCCTATTCTCTTGAATGTAAAGTGTAATGACAAAACATTGAAGACAGGTCCATCGTCTCTTGTTCTCCCCCCCCGCCCTGTAAAGATTTCTATAAACGCCTATGCCTGAGATTAACGTAGTAAGTTAAGTTAATCTTTTGGTAAGTGGTGACATGATAAATTAACCACAGAATCGGGTACGACAAGAAAGTAAGCATGAAGTCTCTGGCATTTGTAGCACTTCTTTGTGTAAGAGAGTTCGGTTTGTTTAATAACTTTGTAATTTAAATATAAATTTGTTCAACAAAATGAAAAACTTAATAAGACTATTATGAATCAAATCAGGTGGATGTGCAATTTGACTCATTTTTGAGCGGCAGATTGCATACCCAGCTCTGCCCTTGATGAAAGCCGGACAGATCCGGCGAAAGTCTACAAGCAAAAGTGAACTCTCAGTCCATAAGGATCCTTGTTTTGAAAAATGTTGTAATCTTAAATGTCTTACGTTAAAAGTTTTGCGGGTTATTTTAAGGAGACTGCACTCCTCCATCTTTTCTTTTTCTTTTGTAAACGCCGAAAACACGCATAAGTTTGCTAAAGATAAGCAAAATCTCTCTAAGTAAATTGTTGTAAGACGGGAGAAGTGGATCGCAAGTGAGGAGGTGTAGCAGTCAAATCGAGAAACTTGGCAGAAGTGGCAAAGCAGTTGCGTCACTTTTTGTTCAAAGCAGCCCGTTTCACAATAGAGATGTGGTCAAGATTTCCGCTGTATGAATTCGGTACGTTTAGTGTATTAAATTTAATAATAATCTTGAATTTTGCTTCTACAGAAAACTATATTCTACATCAATAAATACGAAATACCCTATAAAATATTTTCATTATGAAATAATTCTATAATTCAGGCTTCAGCGCTTATTCTAACCCTAGAATAAACCGGAAGTTAAATGGTGTGAGTCAGAAAAGAGCGTAAAATTTAAACAGCAGCAATATCTTTATTCTCCACATTGTAAATGGATATTTCATTGTTATATATTTTGGTTATTATAGGAAACAAGCTAAAATACTGAAAATTTTACAATACTTGACTTTTGTTCAAGCTCAATTATTTATAACAAGCTGATGTAACCATCCTTTGTCCAGGTTATGAATTTAAAAAAAAAAATGTGGAGGTGGATGCTATGATAACTAGCACAAAAATTTTAATTGTCATACAATTTATTTATAACATAATATATTATTACAGTATTCATTATTACCCCACCAAAAGTTTTGTATAAGCTTCAAGAACTCAGAAAAACATGGTATACACTGTACTACGGTCAAGGTGACTTTGTAGGAAGGGGTATCTGAAAATGTGGTGGTGGTAGGGGTTCTTTCTGTTACCCCCCTTACACCACCCAGCTCTTTATGTCATTTTACAGTGATTCACATGATTTAATGATTGATGGTCACTGGCCACAGAAATGTCTTATGGCCAAAGTTGAAAGGTCACAGGTCAAAGTAGGAAGTGGGCATAACTCAAGAAACAGCTTTTCATACCATGGTGACTGTTAGAGTAGAAACTTCAGCTAAATTTATGTATTATTACAATAGTGACGGCCAGTTTTTTCGTTGCATTATTTCATATAGAGTGCTAGCGCTCTCTCTAAGGTACATAAGACGTTTGTGTACCCCTCCCCCACATTGTGTGTATGTTTTGGTATAGCAAATTTAATAATGTTTTTTCTTGTGTAAGGACGTGGCGGCATCTATGAATGTAGTTAACGTTAATTTACGTCAAATTTAATAAATACTCAATAACAGTAATAATGAGGTGGGTGGCATTATGAACCCTCATTAACATGCCCCTTGTTCCAAACTATCATCCCACAAAATTTGGTTGAAATTGGCCCAGCGAGCTAGGAGTAGTTAGATAACAGACAGACATACAGCTTTTTGTGCTTTATATATATAGATAGCTACTGCAGTAACGATATATATGGGTTATTGTATAAAATATGGGAAAGTTTAATGTGAATTTGGTTTGCTTTTAGACTACTAAGTTAGCATACCAGGTTTGGTCCGGATGGTCAATTTGTTTAGGAAGATATGCATCAATAGTGTTATATCTTACAATTTCGAATGGTTTGAAACGGAGCTAAATGATAATTTAAATTTAGTAGTTATATGTATATGCCTATATATATATCCAATTTATGATATTTGCCAACAAGATTGATACACACAGTTTTTTATTTTTTAATAGAAATATGTTTTAAAGTACAAACAACAACACAATTTACAATAACAGTTATTACAAATAGTTATTACAAACAATGATTTATATACAAAAGTTTTACAAACTTACAAGCAATATAAATTATTCTTTCTAGTCTGGAACTTCCTTGATGTCTTATCGAGAGATCACAATGGGCGAATTTATTTCAAGTTGATGTAGGTACAATTCATTTAATAGGGAGCTAGCTAGCCCTGTAGTTCTCGCTGATCACACGCTGATATTTTTCCTACCGGTGACGTTAGGTAATGTTTACGTAAAAAGTACTAGTGTCAGATGTGAATCCACTGAAGTTAAATAGTTTGTAATGTTCGAAACTTATAAATGTTCCTGGTCAAATATCTTATGTTTTCCGATCAATAAGCGTTATAACAATCACAATTATAGCTTCCGAAGTTTATAGCACACCAGCTATAGCAAACCAATAATATATACTGTTGTTTGGCGCGTCGCGTTGGTTATATTTATAGGCGTGTGGAGAATTTCTAGAAAATTCAGCTTTCGCAACAATGCTAACGATACACTAATGTTTACGTACATACATATATTGCTGATTCTTACTCTCGAGAGTCTTCTACAACTTGGAGAATAGGCGTGAATTTCGCCTATACATATTTAACTTTATAAGTTATGCACATTTCTATATATAAATGTAATATAAACAAACATCGATATTAAAATAAATATATGATAATAAATCCGTCACAACAAACAGACTGAGAATTTTCCTTGATATTGGAAATTTACCGCACGGTATGACTTAATATGTATAGCGCGTATATTAAGAACGCCTGTACTCCGATTTTCATACTCAGCTCCGCAAAACTGTATAACTGCAAACAAAATAAATGATGGCCCTTGATATCAAGCAAAATAGGCACTATTTCAAAACAATATAAAACTAAACCTGCTTATAAGTCACTCAACAAAGTTTCAAATATACTTAAAAAAGTGGAGAAAAGATAACAGCTCACTACAATCAGGGGTATTTAGCCCGTTCTTTGTTCTTATAATCTTGCTTACATTGGTCAAACAAAACAATACATTTCAAATCTTATTACCGCCCTTTCAGCCATGGATGCGTTATAATGTGACCGTCAATCCCATTCAAACGTTTTTAAAAATAAAGATTGTTTTCGTTGTATCATTACACTTTGTGTCCAATCTCATTATTTCATTTTACATCGACTTGGTTAGTAAGAGATTTATTACTACTCCATAATCGATATTTTGAGCGAATCATCTGTTAATGTTATAAATATAATTTTATAAGTTCCATGATTGCTAAGACTACATACAATATAATATTACGGTAACGTGTTCTTTCTTTGGGTGGGTTCTTTCAAATCATTTGGTGAACACAATAGAAACTGTAGTCCTTGTAACGATAACAAATTAATTTATTTCTTCCTTAACGTTTGCTACAGGCTAGTATCACTTATACACATCTGTAGACCTAAATTCACAGATAAATAACGTTTTCACTTTCAACATAAATTTACTCGCTAATGTTATTATGACTAACGTACAAATAAACTTACTTGTACAATTTCATGGATAATCGGACTTGTAACTGAATTAGAAAAAAAACACTGACATGAACACTTAAATAACTTCTCAATTACAAACATTCTAGGTACTGTAGAACAACTTTAAAAAATTAAATCTAGTATCTTCATCATCGTATTAGCAGCTTCCTCTAGCAAACTATTAAATTAAAACACTTGACTATATTAGCTCATCACACAAGTGAAGTAAGAAACATGAAATTGTAGAACCCTGTACCACAACGGTGTTATTCTTTCTTTGTAATCGAAGTTTTAATCAACAGCAAAAAAACAGTTCTAATTATCATTTTTCCAATAATGAAACTTAAACATTCAGAGTTATAAAATCGTGTTTGAGCCTCTGCTCTTTCTTATTTACATTAATCATGTTGATAGGGAAATAATTAGTAAAATTTGCTGATGAAAGTAAACTCTTTGGTTTTTCTAGCTTGGTTGAGGATGTTGAGGTATTACAAAATTACTTAAATCAATTGGTGTGTTGGACAAATATTTGGCTACCAGACTTTACAGGCTCTTTTAACTGTAATACTAAAAACAAATATTTTCCTGAAATGACTGCCATATGTTTTCTCGTAGTAAACTACTAGTAAATATCGGGCATCGGCACTGCAAAATTAGCAAAAATTATTGAGATTATGTCTCTAAACATCAGTTTACACTCATGTAGCTTTGTGTAAACTATTAACAATGTAAAACATAAACCGTAAAAATCAACACTTATCTCTTAACATTCAACAACAGGTGTGCAGCATTACCGTATTTCGGGCCAGGGGTGCCACCTCATCCCTCAGTGCCCTTAATTCTCACACCTATTAGAGGATGGTTACTCGGATTATTCCAAGGATTGAATCATTGAAAAATAATTTTACAGGGATAAGTTAAAATCTCTCAACTTATTTTCACTTGAAAAAAGAAAGGTAAGATGTTTAATTTTACGACGAGATTATCCAACGAATCTATAGAATGGAGGCTTCTGAATGCTTTATTTTATATTCTGAAAATAGTGAGATAAGAGAACACTACTTTAAGATTTGGAAAAACAGCTAAGCTCTAGTGAAAATAGTTTTGTTTTTATAAAAGAATTATTGTATTTTACTAAATGAAGTAGTCATACACTTTATCCTTCAAAAACTAGTTCAAAATATATCTTTAGTTATATCTAAGTAGATTTTTTCTAAATTTTGTGCACATAGTTTGTCATTTTATTAGCCAATGTTAAAAGGTAGTAAGCATGTTCCAATCTTTCTTTTTTCCAGGCAAAGCTTACCTATATGTTAGCGGGTGGAGCCTCATTTCACTTTGACCCTGTGTCTGACCCTCTTTGCGGAGGGCCAAGCCCATCTCAACCGGTGGCGCAGAATCTCATAAAAAATGATGCGATTTGGGGTTTTTCTTCACTATAGTTAAATGTTACTTGGAGTAGTAGGTGACGTATGTAGCGTTTGATTCTAGTATACAGTACTATTAACGTTTTTGCTCACATATCTGCGGTAACTCAAATTCACTTTGTCTTTTACTTCTGTGTGCATATATAACGTTCATTCTGTGTTTATCTTGTGTAAACGTGTTTCTGAAAAGCCTCTTCTGAACTCCAGCAGCCAGTCAAAGTCATAAAAGAACTGTAAATCCGCCAGTAAGTGTGAATACTTGCACAATTTGTGTAGATAAAATTTTATTCCTTGTATTGTTTGTTTGTTTGTAATTAAGCACAAAGCTACACAATCGAAACCCGGATTCTAGCGTTGTAAGTCCGCAGACATACCGCTGTGCCACTGGGGGGCAAATTCCTTGTATGTGATTGTTTTCTTTTCTATCTGTATTCATTTTATTCTGTGCATAATATTTCTAGAATCTACGTTTGCAGATACTTTTGAACTTAAGAAGGGAGTATATGGTTTTTTGAATAGTAAAGGATATGCATACATTTTTCACAAGGGTGGAAAGTCAGCCTTCAAGGATAAAATGGCCCTTGTCAGTAAGTTATGTTATAATGCAAATACATGTTATAAAATCAAGTAGCTGACTGTTATGGTAAAAGGTTTTAGACCATTCTGAAATATTTTATCAGTCCAGTAACCAATTTTTATAGTTGGCATCTAATAATTTCATAGAGCTCATAAACAATTTATAAATGGAAGGAAAATTAACAATGTCAGAAATTTGGTACCTAATAATTACAATTTAAATAAATTGATGTTTCACAAGGTTAAGAGGGCGCATATTGCTTTAGCGTTGCGCAGGAAACGTTGTTTATCGATTGACGGAGATAGGAGGTCAGTCTTAAGATAAGTGCATCAATAGCTGGTTTTATATCGCTCGAAGACGATAGTGATTAGTTTAACCTTGGGGCTAACTTGTCGAAAATACTTGTTCGTTTGATAATCCCTCTTTTTTTTTTTTTTTTTTCAAAGATGACGATTACGATGTTTTTGGTGCAATTTCAGTGGGTCTTCTTCACTCTCATCTTTGTGTGTGGAGGTAGGCTTGAGTTAAATTTGAAATTAAGTTCACCTTAAAATGATTTAAACTTAAAGTATAATAAGACTAAATAATTAAATTTAAGTTTACTGTTTAGTTAATAATTTGATTTGAAAATCGTTAAATTTATAATATATCCTCATGATCACCACAACAGCGATAGAAAGAGCCTAGGCCTAAATTTTAAATTGCATAATTTAAATCTGTAATTCATAAACAGGAACGAATGCTCCATTTTTTGATTTGCACTGTGCAGAAATTTACAAGTTACACTGACACAGTAAACTTTGAACATTCTTAACCTGAAACTGAATCGTACTTTGTTCTGAGTTGTAGCTTGGATTAAAACCTGTGTATTTAGTACTAAATATACACAAGTTTTAATCCTAGTTACAACTCGGAACAAACTTGCAAAGTACGATTCAGATTAAGAATGTTCAAAGTCTACTGTGTCAATGTAGGTTTAAACCGATTTTTCTGATGACAATATCTTGAATAACCCACAGTATGTTTAATAGACAATTCATGTAGCTATTGCTATTACTAGTAATGTAGAATTATTATTAGTATTGCACTGCAATTTGCATGAGTATGGAATAATACTAAAAACATCCATAAGTATAGCCCAAGTCAAGTGTGTCCTTCAGCTTGGGAAGCTAATGTAAAAATTGCCTGGTCTCTTGGATTTATATCCTTTATTCAGTATAACTGACTGATATACATGCAAGTACAAAAAGTATTGTGCATAATGTTTATGCTATAAAAGTACCCCAAGGCTTTTACTTTTAGTTTTAGGAGTGGTTATAGATAACTAAAAACAGTGTCCCTTTTTGGAATAATTACTAAAATTTGTTATGAAAAAAGTAACAATTTTGTTGTTGAGAGTAACCATTTGTAAGTACATGTGTATCATTTGTCTTTTGTTAGCATGAGTGATCATATGTAACTTAAATCATTTTTTGAAGACTTGTTTGGTGGCCCAAAAATTTAAAGAAACCAGAGTTTTGAATGTTTGTCAGGAATCATATGCTATTACACTGTATGCTATTTTTATTGTGATGTGAAAAATACAAAACATTTTATTCAGCAGTACTAACACTAGGGAATAATATTTATAATTTTACACAGTCACAAAATTCTCATAAATTTGATTTCAGCCTTATGCTGTATAACAGTGGTAAACTAGTGTATTTTATATGGTTGTGTAAGTGTTATTTTCTTGATGGATGAAATTCCACCATTTTTCATGTATTTATCACATTATCAGGCAAATCATTCCACAAGCTCATAACTTGAACAAAAAAATTTTTTTAAAGGACAAGTCTGCATCTAGGTTTTAGCTTTTAAATAATTTTCACAGTTTGTAGGATGACTGCCCAATGATTTGTTTTAGTAGTTAGTCCCTAGAACTCTTTCCAATAAGTTGATAATCGTTCTGTAGTAAGGGGACTGAAATTGTCCAGAGTAATCTAAGTGAGGCCTCACCAGAATCTTGTGCATTGTTAAAATAACCTTGTTGTATATTTGAAACTCCAAAAAATAAAAATAAACCTTGTTTATGCTCTTAACAAAGGTAAACACTTCGCAAAATGCTTTAGGGTTTTAATAAGTTTCAAATCCTTTTTCTACAATACCATTGCATCTTTCATACATGATGCAACACCTTTCCAATTTTCATACTCTGATTCTGAAGCATAATTTTACATTCATCAACATCAAAATTTTCATGTTCTGGCCCATTTATCAATACCCAAGGTCTCTTTGGATAGAGAAGAATTGTCAACAGATCCATCCTTTCCTAGTATTATATTATTATAATCACAATTAGGAATAGTACAGTCTAAGAATCTATCCAAACAATTAACATAAGTAATGAGCAATAAAAAATCCTTAAACAGACCCCTGAGGTATTGAAAAGTCGCATAGATGCTTTCTCAGTTAGAAAAGATGCCTATCTATCATTACTCTTACTTTTTATCATCAAGCTATTCTTCTCTCTCTAACTTTTTCCACTAGTCTCATAAACTAATTAATTTTTGTGAATATCTTATCAAAGGCTTTCAGGAAGTAAAGATGTGATATGTAAATATTATAGTTCTTAACTTATTAAATTAATAAATCTTTTTTTTCGACATTTTGGAAATATCAATAAAGGTTTCTGTATTTAATTACAACTTTTAGATGAACAGGATGTATTCAGTCTTGATCTATGTTAATATTTGCCCTGTAACATCTGATCAAGAAAACTAATCCAGATTATGGTTTTCTCTGGCTTGCTTGATAAGTTGTTGATTGTTTTTTAGCTGCAGCTTAGTGGCTCATAGAATGGCTCTGGGTTGTTGTTTTTTTCAAGTACAAACTTTTATCATAGTTCTGTTATCTCTTGACCAATTTGAGATCTAATTACACTTTTGGACTCAGGAGGTCAAACCCTTTCGATAGATGTATTTGACCTTGCCCAAGGTCTCCAAAGTTAATTTACTCTAATCCTGCCTAAAAGAATTTCAATATGAGGGTAGGCTGGTAGAGCTCCTGATGAGTAATAAAATTGTATCGGGTATACGAACACCCAATGCTTGGTATTGCTGGTGCATAAAAGTATAGCTAATAAAAAGGAAACAAAAGGTCTCGTAGATAAATTTACTCTAATCCTGCATAAAAGAATTTCAAGTGCTGCGGCTATTGAAGATTCCCTCTTGTTTAGTAGTGTCTTGTATGTTGATATGTAGAGGCACAGATGCTGGAAACTATGGTTTCTCTTTTCATTAATGGGGTTAGTCAAACAACATGGGTAAAATAGCATTCTTCTGAGTTCTGATTAGAGCTGAGCATTGAACATAGTTTATAGCAAAGTTAGTCTTGATCAGAATTTTCTTGATGTTGGTCAGATGTGCCTCAAATTTTGCTGCTGTCCAGTGGCCTTATACACTGAAGTAAACCTTTTTCTTCCAGTGATGCATTTTTTATATATTTTGTTGATGTTTTTGTTTCTAAGATAAACTTATCTTGTTTAATATCCTTGCTCCCTGCATTCCTCCTGGACCTCTTGTTTTGTAATTTTGATTAATTTAGACTTACGTTGACCAAGTATACCTTAACCCTTTCGAGACGGGTCACGGGTGAAAGGCCATGTCATCCTGTTTGTTGACTCGCATTCAAAATTTTATTGAACTACTATTTCACGAATTTATGTCAATACGTTTAGTATCAAACTGTAGATTATAATTCAAATTTTAGTACTATATATTACTCAATTTCTTAATTTAAAAACAAATATTAAAAAACACAGATAAACATTGATTTTTGTGTGTCATGTCGTATGTTGAATGCAGCACTGGTTCAAATTAGATGTTTGTGAAGTCAAAATACTAAGTGTATAGTTTCAAATGAATTAGAAACTCAAATTACCGATATTGACAAGCTATATTTATACAAAGCTTTATATATAAAATCAAAGCCTCTTGTCTTTTCAATATGCTAATTAAACACAGTGGCACCCTGCCCATCTCTTTCCATTTTTGGAAATGCTCCCTTATATATGCTTACTTCTATATATGATATGAATTGGAAGCACAGAATGTCCCCTAGTGGCTTTCTCGGCAATTTTAACGGTCTTGATGCCATTTTTTTCTTTTGAACCAATATTTCAAGAATGTAGGGTGTCTTTAGTCTGCTCGAAATTTCATATTTTTTTAGACTGAAATACATCTTAGTTACTAAAATTTATAAATTATAGTGTAATTCTATGGTATTAATGTAGTAATTTATGATCTTTTAGTTATTCAAATGTATATATAATACCTAAAAAAATATTTTGTTTCCTTTCCTCCACATGCAACATTTCTAAAGGCTTAGCAACCTACGTAAAGCAGTGACCGAATACAAAGGTCGTAACTAGAAGAAATAATTGTTTGCTTTACTTCTTTAGTTGCTATTCTATGTTTTAGGAAAAGTGTTTATGAACTTATTTCAAAATATCAATAATCTATACACATATATAATGTAGATTAATTGAAATGTGACCGTATTTTACAAAATACTAATCTACTAAAACACAGCCAAGACAGGTTGCTTTGCACAGACAAAAGGTCAGTTTTATGTTATTTGATATGGTAACATGAGTGCACGTGAGCTGCGTTATTGTAACTTCTGTATTGTTAGCCAGGTACGGCTGAAAGGTCAATATAATAAAGATAATATATATATAAATCTATAATGTTATGAGATTTAAGCTATTTATT
>NW_013665622.1:866042-878389 GCF_000517525.1 Limulus polyphemus
CAACATGTGAAAATAAAAAATAGACATGAGAAAAACATTGCTTTATAAACCCTAAGACTTAAAAAAATTTGATATTTTGCGTATGAAAGCATTGTAATTTTTACTGGTAATCCGCCAAATTTTGTAAACATTTGCTTACCAATTTAAAAGTTATAGCATGAAAACTATAACAAACACAAAATGGTTTACGAGGTCAGTTCCAGGGACTGAGCCCATGCTGAAAGAGTTAAAATACCACAAAGGTAAACATCAGCTGTTATGCTCTCATCCAAAAAGAGGATGTATAAAATAAATTCCAACAAATTGGTAAGGCAAGACAATCCTTTACAAAAAAAAACATTTAAAAAAATCATGATTACATGTAAATAACATCTTTATATTAATGTAAAAAAAAATTGGTATATGCATTGTCTTCATGTCCATTGACATAGTTGAGGTGCCATGTAAATTGTAGTGGATAAAAAGGTCATGAGATCTACCTATACTGGGGCAAAAATCTGAAACCCTTAGTTATTACTCATGATCTAAGGCCAGTGCTCTATAAAATATACTTTTGTACGAGGGCTCCAATCCCCAGTCAGACAACTGTCCTCATTGATAGTGGTACATATATGATATTTAATATGAATTTTGTACAACGTACGAAGAGTTCATTACATAGAGAATATTGAAGGAAAGAAAACATACATTTAGTGATTGTAGATACAAAAAAAAACTGTATCATTGATAGTGGGGATTTTTTCAAAATACAGCAAGCACACATTGTTACATGGCCGAAATATTATTAACAATGAGGGTACCAGAATGATGAATGAAACAACATATTCTAATATTTATAAGTAAAAACATATATTTAATTAGCTGTTTTGGTTGCCAATTTGATTTTTGGTTTTGCTTTAAGCATGTAGGTTGTTCTGATTGGAATTTAATACTGATTATACTTATAATGGGTTACTACTACAATTGTTTTGTTTTCTCTGTATAATGAAGGTTTCATTTTTGCTCCAAATAAATGTTTGCAATTCAGCAACAAAGTCCCAGCCCTAGAGCACAATAAAGTTCCATTAGTAAAGGAACTTCCATTTATTTACCAACTTCTTATGAATGTTTTTTGGTATGAAAGACACACACACACACACACACACACACACTAATTTATCTTGAGTCACAGAATAATAGTTTATCACTATCATGTTACAAGATGCAAATCTTTATACATGCCTGGTGCTAAATGTATAGGGTTTCTTTTGCTTTTATAATCTGTTAACTTGTTGATAATGCAGGTGTTCTAATACCAGTCATATGTCATAGATCTAAGTTGTGTAATGCTTTGTATTTAGTATTATTACTATAACAGAAGCAATGCTTGCTGTTACTGTATAGTTAGGCAGTCCAAGCACTAGATTTAGACCTTGTTCTAGAATAACTCGTAATTTGTTCATATGCAGTCTTGTTTAATTTGATATTTATGGTTGCTTAGATCCAAACCTTGACTTATCTACATTCAGGTTAGCCTTCTAAGCTGAAGTATTCAGCCATGTTGCAGAATTTTTCTAATGTATAATAGCCCTCAGATATGAAGATGACTATGATAATGTTGACTGTCTGTTGTGAATGTTCATGTACTTGAAAAGTTAGCAATTAATGGACACTTAAGCTTTGGAAGGGGGTAGGAGGTAAATTTTATTTTTCAGCACCCAAAAATCTTTTCTTGCACCTAAAAATTTTGTTCAATGTGCCAGGTTAGAGTTTTAAAAAGTTAATTTTGTGACCTATATTTATTTCAATCATTTGATTGGTGGATTAAACATGTTATCAAGTCCTCTTTTAATTTGTGCTCCAGCACAATGATGTTGCACTTGTCTACACTATTTATTCTATAACACAGGTTTGTCATCACTCTTCCACAGACTGGTGACACCAACCAGCCTTGAAGCCTGTCATCACTTTTGCACAGTTTGTCAAACCCAATCTCTTAAAATCTGTCACTTAATCTCTCCAAAATCATTCACACCAAGGTGTTCAGCTGTATGAGAAATTATGATGTGATGAAGTGCTTACGATTAGTACAATGTTAGAAGTTCTTAGGAGTATCATCTCATTTATATGTACATTAAATTTTTCTTTTATTTCACGGTGATTTGTAATTGGATACGAGTCTTTGCATCATCATTTTCTTTATATTATTCTGTTTAGCATTTACTTGTACAGTGGGCTTATTGGCTTAGAGATACAATGTACATATACCATGAGTAAGTTAGAGCTGCTCTTTTGTAGGAGAATAGTTAGTCTTATGATTGTAATTTTTGTCTATTATACAGTATAACCTTCTAATGGAGTGAGTATCTATGCATAAAGCCATAAAGAAGGGTTTTGTTGAGACATGTATCCCGAATATGCTGATTTCAAACATTTTTAATGATTTAATGTTCAGTACTACCTAAAACTATGTGAATATGTATGATTTAGTATGCTCTGATTTTAAAAGTTAATAGTTATATGCACCAAGTTAACAGAATCAATTCTATGTTTTGTGTTAACTTTGACCTAAGATTTATAATATCAGTAACACGTGTACCATGATACATTACAAAATAATAGTATCTATGGTAAGGTTGTGTTGATTAGATATTAATTGTTGTTGTGGTTAATACCTTATACAGTCACCCAAGCCTAATTATTGATTAGTTCCTCTTTTTGTCCTATTAGTCAAATTATAAATTGTTTATATTCCTCTATTTTGGCTGCTAATCTGCTGTGGTGTTCGAGAGAGCTCTTAAAAGTACTATGTTCTTGCAGGAGCCATAATTTAAACATAAGTATTCTCTATTAGAAAGGTAGTGTGAGAGCATGCATAGATAAACAGAATTTCTTTCTTTCTAATAAAGGAGATCAAAGTTCATTTTATGGCTCCTACCACCACATATACATGTATCATAATTCTTCTCAGGGTTCCTTAAGATAATGGGCAGCAGATTAGCAGTCAAAATATAGGGAGAAAAACCTTGTTTGTAATTAATAATTGGGTGATTGTGTACATTACTAACCATAACAACAAAAATTTTAGAAAGATTTAAATGTTTCCATGGTTGTAACAAAAAATAGATTTCAAAAAGATATGCCAACCTCTCTCCACAAAAAGTGCTATTACCTTGTGTCACTGCTATGAAAATTATTGTACACACCACAAGCATTGAGTGAAATTCCTACCCCCAAACATATGAATGTGTACTGTGCCAGCCCATGATGTAATCATCATTAGTCTATAGTGGTCCACCAGTTGGAGGGTGAAGACATCCTCCATGCACAGTCATCCTCTTGAGCACTAGCATTGAAACAAATGTTCAATCTTTCCTCGGTAGTACTTGTCTTCAAATTTATTGAACTTGTCTCTTTGTATTTGGAATTACAGGATTTTTAAATTACATTTGTTCCTTTAAATTTCAGTTAAACTATATTATTTTACATCTCGCTTTATTCATGTACTTTTATTTCCAACTAAAACTTTACTTAACTTTAATCAGATGGATCATTTTGAAAAGGAATTCCCATATCCATATTTTTGACACTCCTCCACAAGAGTTGTCTTCTACTGTTTCATTGGTGACTGGAAGCATTCTGATGGTCTGATGGTGCTACCACCATTGTGCACCTGGAGGTTGATTGTATTCTACCTCAGATCCAAGATTCTTAACCTTCTGCTTATGTTGTTTCAGTTGAGCTTGTCCTTGTCTGTTAACAATTTTGACTAATTGTTCTAATTACCTGCCCTTGTGTCTGGTTCTTCTCTTTTTTTTATGAGGAACAGGTGACAGCACCTTCATGCTTGGCTACTTTAAGTACTTAGGTACATGACAATCTTTCTGCAGTTGTTGCTGTTGAATCTTGGGCTACATTATTGCATGTGTCTCCTCCTCCTCCTCTTTATCTTTTCTTTCCATCTTCCCCGATATTTGTGTTCATGCCAATAATTTTTGCCTCAGTTTTACCTCCTCCTCCTCAACCTCAAAAGGCTTATTCTCTGGTGTATGATTAAGATTCCTCTACTTTCCTTGAGCTTCAGTTTCTTCCAGTTCAGGGTTCCTCTTCTGCTTCATGGAGACTTTATACTGAGACCCTGAAAGCTTCACTGGGGACAGTTGCAATATGTATTTGCCATTTTGGCCTCTATCTCTTCTTTTGTAGTGTCCCATTTAACTTGGTTTCTTTGTTTCTAAGATTTGTTTGATCAGTATACCTTACTTTCGGTTGTTTGCCTCCCTCAGTCTTATTTCAGGGATCTCCATTTGACACCCTTCCCTCGAGACGAGCTCTTTGGGTGTGGAGGACCTTATACTTTGGAATCTTGAGTTGAGGTTGCATATCTGCAGTCATCCCTTCCTACTTTGGTTTCTTGGTCCAGGGGGTCCTGAAAGGTTTATCATCCTTGATTATCTCATTGGAATGCCCCTTTTCCTGTTTTTCATTCTTTTGCTACTGTCCATTGTCCCCATCCTGGAGTGCTGGCCATCACAAATCATGGAGGTGACTTGTTTTTGGAGCTGTGACTCAGCTCCACTCCAGCAGGAACTTCGTTCTACCTCTTTACACTCCTATGAACACTCTTTGCAAAAGATCTTTGGGTCACAGAGATGCTTTCTCATGGACTTTTCTCCCACTCAACATCCTCTTTCTCCTTTTCCGGTTGTGTTTCTACCTCCCTCAGATAACTTATACCTTTGTCACTTGGAGCAGACAGTGTACTCTCTCTAGGTTATGAACACTGTGAAACAGGTCCCCAATTTCTCTCTGTGGTTTTACTCCATTCTTTCTTTCATTCCCAAGAAGATGGGAGATTTATCACCTGTCACATATCTTTCATACTCGAACCATATTTTTCTCATCTTTTGGTTCGAGATTCATGGTTTTATCAATCTGAACTGGATGAGCAAAGTCAATGTTTCTGATGCTTTTTTTTCCATCCACTCATCACTTCTGCCTATTCATTCATGACATTCAGATTTTTCAGTTCTGGGACTTTCCGTATGGGTTAGTAGTGGCTGAACGTTTTCAGCCAGTTCCTGCAAGCTTTTGCCTGGAGTTGAGTTCTCACTTCCACTACTATGTGGGAGTCATTTTGTTTGGACAACGGTCAGATTCTCTAAATGCGTAGAACCCTACTCAGTATCGTATTCCTTTGGGAGTTTTTCAATCCATTTGCAGGGTGGGCTCCGCCTTCTCCTTTGTGTTTTTGAGACATGGAACTTCTGATTACCAAAGCTCTCATGTATCATTCTCTTCCTGTATGAGAGATTCTGTCTTTTTTGTGGACTCTGGTGTCATTTGAGCCCCTTTGTTCTTCTTGTATATGTTCGTATGCTATCCCTTTCGGTGGACCCAAGCAGGTCAATGGAAAATGTCCAGGGATTTGCTGTTGTCTCTTGTATCTCTTCTTCCATCTCTTCAGTTCTTGCTGTCATGGTGGCTTAATCAGTTCTTCATATCACTGGGAATCTTTCTTCTCCCACCTCACTCAGACCTAACACTCTTTGGTCTCCAAAGGAGCTATGTGTTTATGTCAAAACTTTGGCTACTCATCAAGCTTGTCATATTTCTCTAGTCATCTTGTTATGATCCATTTGGACAGCTTCCACTGTTGTTTCTTATATCAACTAACAGGGAGGCACTCACTCTATGGACCTTTATTTTTGGGCTCTGGATTTTCTCTCTTAGGCCCTTGATAACTAAATTTAGTTTTTGTCCCATGGCCTGTCATGTTCTGGGAGCTTTGAACTTGATGGTGAATTGACTGCCTCACTAAGACTGGATCCTTCACACAGAGTGGTCTCTCCAGTCTTGTGTTTCAGAGGATTTCTTCCAGCTTTGGGAGCCATATGTGCCTTGTATTCATCTCAGGATGGAAATCTGGAATCCTTCCTTTTTGTTCAAGCTTCTTCCAGTAACTTTTTCACTTAAGTATTTCTCCATGACTGTATTACTTGACTTATTGCCTTAGCCTCACTACACAGTCATACTCAGCTAGCTGCCTGAGGAATAATGGCCACTTGAGAAATCTTATATTTTGCCCATCTACGTGACACTTTAGCACCACATAGAAGGTTCTTTTGTCAGTACCTTGTGTTCTACCACCTTTATTTGGTAAAGAGTATTCTCTGCATGTGACAGATGTAGTCTCACACTGAGTGATGCTTCAATGGGCTCCCCCCTCCCCTCTAGCAGGTGACATACTCCACAACTTTCCCTTTCTGATGGTTTATTTCATAGAGGAGATCATCATTTTAGTTTCTGTGTCTGCACTGACATCTTCATCATCTTCTCAATTGTAAAATTATAGCTCTGTTGTTTCTGAAGTTAACATTTTTCTGACCTGAAAATGTATTTCATATGGACACTCATCTTTCCTTGCACAACCCCTTTTACTTCACATCTGTTGTGTTTCTTTTGTCTCATGAAAAATGGGTCTTTGTTCTATTGCTAGTGTTTACAGGGATTGCTGTGCCCTCCTATTAGTGAAAGGCTATTGTCTAATGCAGTACAGAAGTTTCTTTCAATGCTTGTGGTATGCACAAAAATCTTCATGGCAGTGGTGTAAGATAATAGCTTTTTGTTGTGCAGACAGTTATCTACATGAAATACTTAATAAGGTAAGAAAAATAATGACTTTCGCTTTAACCAATCATGAGGTACTTATAGGCTTAACCCATTTAGTAATTTTTGTTAAACAATGGTGTTAATTATCCATAAGGAAATCTAAATGTTAGGATAACAATAGAATTATGTATGATAGTACAAAAGATTCTTTTTAAAAAATATACCAATTATCAACTCGGGAGCAAGTGTTTGATAGTCTTTCTATTTTAACAGATACACAAATGTAACATATTAACATGTATGCATTCACCATGTGTGAGAGAACAGCTTTTTTTCTTGAAATACTTATAAACAAATTTTAAAATGTCAGTATACAGCTTAAGAAGATTATGTACATTCATTTTATAGTTATGATTAAATTAACTTTTGAGGTAGACGGGTAAATTTTAATTACTAAAACAGTATAACCATTTGTCCATGTTGTTTACAGCACAATACTCAATATTACTATGGTGAATTCATTTGGAAGGCTTTTCAAATGTACAAATTATGTTACTAATTGGACAGGTTGACTAGATACAACTTTTCCATTTTCCAGTTGTAACAAATGGAGATGTTCCTCCGGGCAAAACCTTTGTTAGGGAAGGTGGTAAGTTTACCTTAACCTGTCGTGTGCGCCCAGTTGGTCTCCATCTGTGGTATAAAGATGGAGTGCCTGTTGTGCCTGACACAAAAAATAGGTATCTCCTAGAGCAGGAGACTTCTCCGTCCTTTGGGCCTGAATTTGTAATGCTCATGAAGCTCTCTGTGGAACAGGCAGTACCTATCCATTCAGGAGAATACAAGTGTAGCAGCTTTAGCCCACATTCACATCGTATTGTGGTGCTAACTGGTAAGGTCTCAGCTTCTTTTCTTTCTGTGACAAAAAGATGGCTCAACCAAAGTGCTGTACATTCTGTTTTTTGTTTATGAATGTTGGTCTAAGTAAGGAAAATAAGCTTTTTCTTGCGTAAGTGACTTTTGCTTCAGTATACCTTGTATTGTTTATTTGTAAATGGTAAAGATTAGTGCCTTTGTTGAATTTATAGCCAGTTAAGTCAGCTTTAAAGATTACACATGTAGGTTACAGAAATCAGTCTTGGATTTTACAAATACTTTATTTCTTCAGATTTCATTCTCATGTTCATCTTCAGTTATATAATATTGAGTATGGAACTATTTTCCATAAAAGCAAGAAACATTTGGAAATTAACTCTATTTTGATACTTCACAATAAAATTCTTTAAAAAATGTTATCATCTGCCTGTGCTCACCATAGAGTGTTAAAAAGATATTTTATATGAATATATGTGTAAGTAAATTGTCATAGTATTCACAGATTCACATTGGAGAATTAAGCAGTGTTATGCATTATAATCTTCAGGCTATTAAACTGATTTTTATTAGTATATTCAAAATGTTTTAACAAAAAGGGAAAATATAGCATTTTGTCAGGTTTATCTTGTTATCAAGTACTTGTTTTTAAATCCTAGTTTTTTATTAGTTTTATCAATAGTGAGTTAAATGTATATTACAGTTACATGTAGAGTAATATGTTCACTAGTTTTACCATTATTCACAAATGTACAGTCCTGAAAATAGTTAATTATCTTGTATACATACATCTAACTGAAAACTTATTGTTTAGGCTATAAAAATATTTAGTTGATAAAAAAGTTAATCATAATTTGTTTGAATTACTGAATTAAGTACTAGCCAATAGCCATATCTTTAAATTTTAATTATATAGTGAAAAAATAAGAATAAAATACAATTTATAAATCTGATATTATTGTAATCAAGCAACCAATAGCTGGATCAATTTAAACTTAAAAAACAACTTCTAATAGATTTCCATTATAAATAGTTTGGTACATGTATTTAGGAAATACTTTACTCTTTTTTTTTTGTCTTTTCTTTTCAAAGAAGTTGAATGCTCTGGCTTGTGTTTAATCCATCCACTATTTTGAATAACATCAAGATTTTGTTAATCATTCAATATGATAGTGGTTCATAATAGGGATCGCAGTGAATTGCATGAAACCCTAATAGAATGTTCGGGGAAAAAGCACCTTAAATAGTAAAGACTTAGTTCAAACAACATTTTAAAACCTTTACTACTGACTGCTAAGTCTGTACAATTATAAAAATGCACAAGAAAAGCACGAATGTTAGACTTGCAAGGAAAAGAAAATCTGCACAAAATGGCCTGTTTGTAATTTATATTATTATTACTCTATTGCCAGCTTACAACAAAAATGGCTTTCTATATTGCACCCAAACCTTTTTTAGAATACTAAATAGGGTACTGTGAAGGTCATAGGGGTATTGAAAAGTTGATTTGTTTCTTCTGTATTTTGCATAAGCTAAAAAAACATAATTCTAATGTAAACTATGTTATGGTTATCCCTTGAAGTTAGCTTTCTTACAGATATTTGGTGCTCCTTTTAAAAAGCTTAAGTACATGGTGAAACAGGAATTACCGACCAATAATAGATGAGCATTTGATAACTGTAACACGTAGATACTCAACGCTTCGTACACTATGCAATCAGTGTCTGTAGGGAGCCAACCCTCATATTATGTATGAAGCGAAGGTGTAAAAAAACAAAACAAACCATTACACATAATATTAAATTTTATTGCACACATTTATAAAATAATTACCATAAAAGACCCAAGGGTGTATCTAAAGTGATGTTTTGAACATATATCTTTTATTTTAAAAGGCTGCTTTTCTACTGGCCAAATTTTATATAAGCATTTAATGGGGGGGGGGGGGGGTTGGTGTCTTAGTCTAGGCATATATTTGGTCATTGCTATGCATTATATAGAGAGAATTAGTTACACAGAAACTATAAATGATGTTCACTGTATTCTCAAACAAATCTCCATGACAATCTCCAGCTGCAGCTTAGCATTTTACATCTCGAACTAATGCGATCAAATAGTCAATAGCTACAGTAAATCATCGTGAATCATATCAGCTAGTTACTAGCTATGTTTGCTCAAACTACAAATCCCTACTCTGACTCTACCAAATGTAATTCTATGTAATAGCACGGAGCCAAATTAGGAGTTTGTAGTTTGAGTAAATAATGTCTGCAGTATCTCCAGTCATGTTTGCTAACTTTTTTTACAATCCCTAGTTGCAGGTTTTTAAATTCTCAATTTTATAATTGTTGGTGAGCTTTTCTTGAAATAAAAAGATTGTATAAAGATTGTGTTTGATGCAACATAAAACAATCCAGTGCATATTTTGTACATATCTTAAACATAAAGTTTTTTGTCTCTGAAGCTTAAAATTTAAAAATTGTCATTGTTACAATTTTGAAAATGTGATATACAAGTATAACAGGCAGGTGATAATACATAATACATACTTTTTAGATGAACTTGGTAATATGAGGTGTAAAAGTTTCAAATAATTTTATTAGGAAAGTGCAAAAAATGAAGATGAAAGTCAAGCTCAAAAATTAACTCTGAAAAAAAATTATAATATTTGATTTTATTGTAGCCTTGTTCATGTGTAATATTAAGCTGTTTTTGACTCCATGTATGGGGTTACATATTTCAGAACATGTAGAATAGACAAATGTGTAGACACTTTTATCTGATATAAAGCGACTTTAGAAATGTATTTTCTAGTTATAAGTAGTAATATGAAAATGAGTAGAGATGTATATAAAATGTTGTATTGTCTCTGTTTGAGCCATCTTTTCCTGAAGCATCACTGAGCTCTATATTTATTTATTTTACAGTTTATTATAAATTATTGTAGGGAAGAGCATTAGTATATGAGTGTAGAAAGCTTCTAAACTTTCCTTTAATCACAGCTTGCTTTTAACACCTTTGTATACTTTATGCATGTTTTAATTTTGGTTGTATTCATGTTTTGTATTTATTTATTTTCTGTTTTTTATGCACATACATTTGTAATCATATACACACATACTTGGATAATCCTAAGCTTGACTACTTAATGCAATCCCATACATATTAAGGAATATGTATGTATAATACGTACTTCAATGAAAGCAGTTACATTTGTAAATAACTGAGTCGCAAGGTGTCATCTACATTTGCCTCTTCATCTTTACATATTTATTATTAAAATCAAAACAGTGAGGAAAGTAGTTATCTTTTTTTAACAGTATTCCTTAAACAAAAAATATTTATTAACATTCACAATGATTAAAATAGCTTATGAACATGTAGGTCTTCTAAAAATCTATTCACTGCAGTCAGTAATCTAACTTAAAAATTCATAAAAAGAAAATATCTGAAATGATACAGTGTACATATATGTATATTCAAAACTAAATTCATCAAATAGTGACCTAGCAAAAATCACTTATTTTAAATGTGGATTTTGATGTTACTGTATCAGTTAGAGCATATTATAAAGAATTAATTAAATGTTAATTTTTATTGTGTATTATACAAAAGTGTATCATACATTTGTTTTACAATTATTTTAAGTGTCATGTTCACATGAGTGACTAGAAAAAGTTTAGTTTGGCCCAACATTGTCATTGTTGTAGTTGGTGATCTATAAAAATAAGTTCATTTTCCTATCGGTACAATAGGTCATTGGAACTTGAATTTGAGCAGCCAGTATTGTTTTTATCTGAATGGTTTTGGAAAGGCTAATTCCTTTCATACTTTTACCTGTATACTTTTTCTTTCTAATTACAAAGAGGTTGTTATGGTACCGGACACTCTAAAAGTGAAGTACAAGCTGAACAAGTTTTTTAGTCTTATCATATTTATACTGTTGTAGTACTGATTTAATTTAGAACTGTGTTGACTGCTACTTCCATGTTGCCCTTACAGTATAGGTTCAAGCAGGGGTTATTTGCTGATTCATAATTAATGTAACACAAGTAAAGAAGAAAGATCTGTAAGTCTGAGATGACTTGGTAATTATATGTAGTTCTGCAGTTTGTGGGGTACATACACATTCTTAAATACATTTAACACAGTTCTGTTTGCTAGTTCTTTACACACACTTAAATTATATGTACAGATTATATAAATAATGATCACTTAATTTTATATTACTATTATCAATAATAGTAAATATATGTGTATATCACAATATATGTAAATGAAATAATCTATTACTCTAAAACCCATCTCACACAAATATTTCACATGTTTAGTTTTGCCCTTAACCCCACAGCAGGTGACACTTAGTAATGTAACATATTTAGGAGTAAGGATTTTCTAAAGTAATAAAGCATTTTCTTTATATATTTAGCGTGAAATTTCTTTCAGTACTAAAGAAGAGCACTGTGTTATTTAACTTATTTGTATGTATACGTTTTCAGAACTTTGAGCATGGGCACAGGCTTGTATTAATGAATGACTTAATGTCTGGTTGCATTTTAAACTTGTATAAAGTTACGTGACAGGATTAGAACTGTGTGACATGATTAATTACCAATGAGCACCTATTATAATTATCATTGTCACATAAAAATATTTATTAATAAAAATTATTATTATTAAATCAATTAATCAAGTGAGTGTGCCTGATTATTAGTTTTTGATTACTCAAATAGTTGATTAATTGAAATTCCAATTAAATCAATTATAACAAATAATCAACTAATTGAAATATTTTTGATTATTCCAAATATCCAGTTAATTGAAATATTGCTATGTTATGCCCAATTTTAGCCTTAGTTTTTTTTGCTTGTATGCTCTAATTT
>NW_013665622.1:878592-879496 GCF_000517525.1 Limulus polyphemus
ATACAAAACTGGATACCTTTTCCACTCTTTTCACTCAGCTGTAGGCTGTTACAATTACAACCTGTCAAAATATATCATTTGTATCCTTAAACCTCTCACCTTGAACAAATTTACAATTACCAAATCTTTTACATTTGCTTCTGAAATCTCTAAAATTTTCTTTTCTGATCAATATGTTATGTCCAGTTTTGATATTGAATCTCTATATACTAATATCCCCCTTGATGAAACTTTAAATTTAATCGTGGACCTTCTCTTTCTCACTGACACTGAACAGCATCTTGGTTTCACCCATAAACAATTCCTGGAACTTTTTGTCCTCTCTACAAAGTAAAACTATTTCCTCTTTAATGACGTCATTTATAACCAAGTAAATGGAATTGCCATGGGATCCTTGCTGGGTCCGACGATAGCCAATAGTTTTCTATGCTATTACGAATGCAAGTGGCTAGAAAACTGCCCATGTGAATTCAAACCTTTCCTTTACAAACATTATATTGATGACACTTTCTTGCCGTTTCGACATTCAAGCCACGTTTCCAAGTTCCTTTCTTACCTTAATTCCCAACACCCCAATATCAAATCCACATCAAAACTTGAGGAAAATGATTCTTTACTGTTCCTAGACATCAGGATTACCAAAGAAGGTAAATACTTTTCTACCTCTGTTTATCGTAAAATAACTTTTATTGGCCTCTATACAATTTCAGTAGTTTTATCCCCAACCTCTTCAAATATAATCTGGTCATATCATTGGTAAACAGAATTTTTAATCTTTGTTCTAATTATTTTATTTTACACAAAGAAATTACCCTTCTACATAAACACATGTTAAATAATATCTATCTGACTGATGTTTTAATGAAGATTACACACAATTTCCTAAACAACAAATTCCAACCAC
>NW_013665622.1:880160-903275 GCF_000517525.1 Limulus polyphemus
TGTTCATGGTGTATAAATATATGTGTAGTGACTGTAAGGTTACATACATTGGCAAAATGAAATGCCACTTGAAAACTAGAGTCTGTGAACATTTAGGAGTATTTAACAGAATAAACCATCCACTACTTAAACCCAGCCACTCACCTATTCCTTCACATTCTGAAACCACAGGTCACAATATTTCATCTAACGATTTCTCTATCATCACCACAGGATCTTCAGACCTTCACCTCTACATTAAAGAAAGTCTACTTGTAGCTAAAGACTGCCTGACCCTTAACGACTCACAAAGCTTTTTAGATCTAAAATTGTTCTAAATTTTCTCACTTAACTCAGCTGTTCTGTAATATATATAAACATTGTTTTATCTGTCCATTTACCGCTTTTCTTAATAACTAACTAAACTAATGATTATGTTGTTATATTATAATTTTAGTAATAATCATTTTTGTAATACAATTTTCAGATTTTGCTGAAGATGGAATAAGTTATTCCCGAAATGTTCGTACCTTGTAAATAAAATGTTTTATGTATGCCTGAATGTGTTAAATGCACCCATACATAATATGTAGTAATGAAAATGTTGAAGCCTGTAATTATATGGGTAATGTTAGTTTCTTTAAATTCTTAAAAACAGAGAAATTGGATAGTAAAAACATCTTTGAAGAGAAAGAAAGGAATATTCTTGTAGTATTAAGTGACATAAATGTTTATAAAAATTGTTAGAAAGGCTACGTATTTTGTGGAAATGTTAATTAAGATAATGAATTGAGATATATTATACTTTGCAGCTATGATTGAAGAAATACCATGTAGCTCTAAATAACTTTTGGACTGTTATACTTGATTTCTTGCTTTAGTTTTGCTTTTCATGGATTAACAACCAGAAGAGCAGGGTGACTAACTTGATTAATCAATATAATTGATTACATTGATTAGTGTCATTTAAAATAATAAATTAATTGAAATTATGATTATCTCAACTAATATAAAAAAAAATATTCAACTAATTTTTAGTTATTAATCTTTTTAATTATTCTAACTATTCAGTAATTGGAATTACACTTGAATTGATTAATGAAATATTGTCTTTATGAGTTTTCATTATTTTCAGATAATTCAAATTTGTTTAGCTAAACGACTCCACAAAATAATTAAGTAATCGAAATGAAGTTTCCAGTTATTATTTACTTTTGTTCCAACTATCCAAGTAATCAAAATATTGCCATTATGTTTGTTTGTTTCTTCAATACAAAGCTATGCAATGAGCTATCTGTGCTCTTCCCACCATGGGTATTGAAACCCTGTATTTAATAGTAAGTTTGTTTTTCTAGCCATATAATGAGAATAATCAATTAGTTGAATGTTAAATATGTTCAATGATTAATTGACTAGCAAATTCTACTTATTGCCCTGCTCTAACAGGCAGTGCATTGAAATATACAATACAGTATTTATATTTTTTAGTAAATAAGTATTGAAATGTAGCACAATGAGATGGCTTAGACTTTTATGTTGTGCTTTTGTGAATTTTATAAATTACACTAACAGTCAGTATGTCTGTACATTTACTTGGTGTAAAATACATGTAAATTTCATTGCTTATGTTTTATTCTTTTAAACTTTTCTGAATGTATGTTCATATTAAAAGTGATGCATTCATGAGTGGTTTCTCAGTAATCTACTTGTTTTCTGTTCAGAGTATAAACCCACTTTCATGTATGTAATGGCACTTTTTGTATCTTGAATAGAAAAGTTTATTTTCTTAGTGTAGTTTATAGAACAGTGACCTTGTGACTTATGTTTGCTGAAGAGGATATGATTGATTGTACGTACAGTTGTCAGCAGAGTCCTATCAAAGCACATTCTTTAGTCACTTCACAGTAAAGGCTGTCACTGCTTCTATATCTTATGCTTGAGTATTGTATTTTCTAATAACTTGTGTTACATATAAAATCTTTTGGATTAGACAGCAGTATAAGAATATTTTTTCCTGCAGTTGTTGGAATTGGGTAGCTTATGATTCAGTCTCAGAACAGTGTTACTACAACATAAGTATGCAAATGTGCATTCCATAGTTTTAAACTGTGAAGTATATAAGAAAGATATTAAGTGTTAACTACAAGTACTGTTTAAGTACACTATGAAAAACTACACTCCAAGATCATTGCATAGTTTGTCTTGTGCTTTTAACAAGTTTTTAATATACCAAAGTGTCCAAGTTTCTTGAATATTTATTCTGTTTAATGCCTAATCTTTACATATGTACACTTTGAATAATTGGACAGTTTTCATGTGTTTTAGTATTCTATCAAAGAATATAAGAAGATATTAAGGCATGAACTTATTGTTTGCATGTTCATGTATACTACCATAAATCTAATAAATCTGTGTAGAGTAGTGCTTCTTAGATATTGACATCTTGATGTGCATTTGTAATTCTTTTACACCCGACAGTAATGTATGAAGTCAAGGTTTTTATTATGTATGTATGCATGTTCCTGGAGTGCTGAAAGTTAATAAACATGATAAATTAAGACTTGCATATTAACTTTGAATAATATGTATCTTCTAGAATTTGTGTTCACTTTATTTTAATAAGAAGAGAACAAACATCTATCTTCTAAATCTAAGTGATGGTGCTGAAGGTACTGATTTAAACTAACATGAATGGGCAGGGTGAAAACAAGTTTATTTTACATGTACATTTGTTGTAGTTAGTGAAAACTTTTAAAATAATTGAGCTCATGGTGGTGCTTCTGGAAAGCCAGAAAGTAAAGACAGCCTTAAATCAAAATGTAACAATTTGGGTGATAAGGAAAAAAAATATTAGAACAACACCCAATTTGTGTTACTTTTGAGAGGTCTTAAGACTTGCATTGTTCTGTAGCAGAAAGTTTTGATATCAGAGCATTATGTACCTTTTAACAGTTTCTTACTTTTTGTATCAAGTTAAGAAATTTACTAAGGTGTGTATTTTAGTTTTACTAAAAGAAATATTTGTTTTTGGATAGTGACAACCTTCAGCTGCTGACTATAAGAACTTCACTATAGATAACCATTAGAACTTTAAAATGCTACATTGAATATTTAAAATAGTATAAACACAGTAATGTGATAACATCTGAGAAACATCTCTCTGAATAGTGGCATGTAAACGTGTATTTGAAATAACTTGTACACATTTTTTTTTATTTTGCAGCACTTTAGAACCTTGATGATGTACCATATTTTGTTTAAAACAAGTTTACAAAACTGACCTTGTGAGTGGTGCCGAGATTGGCTATCTTCGCTACAGTGTACTGACTAGTATTATAGATTCCTCTATAAAGAGTTCTAGACAAGATCTTGATGATCTTGAAATTGTTATATGTAAAAAAAGAAATCATTACATTTTGATAGGAAATTATGACAATACTGGTTACAGATTTAAAGTTTTTTTCTGTTTGCAGAAATTATAAACCATTAAGACTTACAGTAAAGTTTGATCAAATAAGATAAGAATGATAAGATTTTTGAAACTTTATAGAATGGACAGCAACTGCCTGTTGTAGAAACACAAGTGTAGAGGACGACGTTTCGACACGTCATCCTCTACACTTGTGTCTTTACAACAGGCAGTTGCTGTCTATTCTACAAAGTTTCATCATGAATACTCTGCCTAAACAATCTATCAGAGGATAAAAAAATTTTTGATAATATTTTGCATTAGTAAGTAATATCCTTCTTTAAGAAGTACTGAATTCCTTAATTTTCAATAGTCATATTGAATAATATCAAAGTATTTTCTAATTTCTGCAAGCTTTAAAAAATCAGTCTTTTTTATACGTATGCATTTAATGTATATGAATGGAGTTACATGTAGTATATCATACACAACAAGACATATTTACACAGTTTGTGGCTGAAGAACATTGCATTTCATAAAATTAGCTGTCAACTTGATTCAAATATAAAACACACTAAAATAATGTTTTTAACCATTACTTTTCAAAAATTTTTCACAAATTTAATTACTTTAAAATTGAAATTTCCATAGTAAGGAATATCCTCATATTTAAATTCAGTTATTCCAGGTGTTCAGTTTTATTTATTTGTATTCACTTTTTATTTATTCACTGTATGTTTTTTTATATTTTTGTGATTTAGTTTTGATTTGTATCCCAGCAATTTATTGCTCTTCCCGAGAAATTTGTGATATGTTTGCAAACTTTTTATTTTATCTAAATTAAGATAAATGTACTTTTATAGATTGTTTGAAACACAAATTCAAGAAATAGAATAAATTATTGATGAAATTTTCTTACTAATAAATAATAACTGAACTTTTGATGTAGAAAATTGTTTTCACAGATTAACATAGTTTTCTATAGTCTGAAAGTCTGTAGATCAGTAATATCTTTCAAATCCTGCTTCAGAACTTATCCAGAGATCTATTTGTGTGAATATAAAGTATAACATAACTTGAGTAAGTAATATGTATCGATATAAATATAAGAAAAACTATACACTCAAACTTGGTGCAGTTTATTTTTCTGTGGTTAAACATCTTCTTTAAGAAATAAAATTACAGGTATACCATCGATTTTTCTGGTACCCTTCGGTCCAAAGCTTTGCCAGATTATCCATTTTGCAGGACCAACAGAAATCACGTAATAATAATTCAACAATACACCTCTGACTCACTAATTATACCCCTCCCGTGTCTCTAAAGCACCATGGACTGCTAGAAACTTAATTAAAACAAATAGTAAATGTAAATTGAATTTGAATTAAATTAAATACATTAGTACAGGTATAAAGGAAAAAGGTTTATTAATTACTATACTTACAAAGAATGTTGCAGTAGAACTGCTTCCAAAGTAGCAAATTTTAGAATTTTACTGGAATTGTAGAGCTAATCACGAAGGTCTGGAAGTTGAAGGCTGTCAGGATTATTGTCTGTTTCACAGCTGACTGTTTCATCATGGATTTGTGATGTTGCAGGGGGAACACCCAGGGTACTTGAAGTTGAAGCCACAGAATTATCAGATATAGGCCTACTGCTCTGACACACATTCTTCTAGGCTATGTTTTAAAACATTTCATCCAAGCGAAGTTGTTTTATGTGCTGTGATCTTTACCTGTGTAATTTTTCATACAGCAAATGAAGAGTCATTAGCTCTTGTTCTGTCATGAAGGTTCATTGCTCTAGCCCACTGATTAATTAACCCATCAACTCAATTAACTTGTCCATAGTAAGTCTTTCAGCTACATCTGTTTTATCTTCTTTACTGTTGTCTTCATCACTTTCATTGTTTTTATAAAGATTCAGAACAATATCCATAATTTCAGAGTCAGTATAGTGATGAACAACAGGTGTTTCTTTGTCAACATTCATCCACTCGGCCAGACTTTCTTAATAAAGCCTACTTGCTATACCCTGCAGTCTAGCAGTCACAGGTATTTCAAGTGCGCTCTTGTAATTTTGTTCAGATTAAATGAGGTGCTGGACTGTTAGATACCAGAAAATCAGTGGTGTACTTTAGTTAAAAAAAAACAAAACTTTTTTTAAGTAAGTTAAAACAATACAGTTATTGTGTTCTTTAATAGACCACTTAGGCAGAGAAGATTACTTGACTGGAGACTTCTGTATTGTGTATCTGCCTTAGAAGTTTTTAGATAATGTTTTGAACTACTAACACAGATCTTCATCAGGTCAACTTGATAAAGATCTACACTAGAAGCTCAAAATGTTTTGCAAAAAGGCAGATGCAGCTCACAGAAGTCTTCAATAAAATTATTTATTTATTACTGAAATTTTGTTTTTGAAATTCTTTTTTTTTGTATAGTGTAATCCATATTTATGTATCTGTTGTTCATGTATTGTGATAAAAAAATTAAATGTACTTTTTATTTAAATTACACATTCTGTATTTGCCTATCTGAAAATTACAGCATTTGAAATATGTTTTTGATGTTTTAGCTTCTATGATTCGTACGAATGAAGAAGTGCCTGGGCAAGGGATTATCTTGAACCCTCCAAAGCCTCTAGAGCTAGTGTGTAATACGACTGAGGATTTGTCAAGAGATGTAACCTGGTGGGTTAATTTATCTGATACTTTAATCAAAGTCAAAATTTACATTTTGAGTCCCATATATTTGTATGGCTGAGATCTTTTCTTACTGACTGTTCTTATGTATACTATTCTTTGTAAAAACACACATTTGTTGTTTATGTTTGTGGTACATGCAGGTATTTATTTTTAGTAGTTTAATATTTCAAAATGGAATTCTAAAATATGCCATTTTTGCTGTACTTAATAATTTTAAAGTTTCAAGATTTATTTTTAGTGGTTAAAAAATATTCAAACTCAAATATTGATTGATAATTATAGTTAAGAGTGTATAGTTTATCGAAAGGAATGCTAGTAAATTATATTATTAAATTTAGATCTTTAGATTGGTTGATCATCTTCTGAATACTTGTAGTTTAAAAACAGATAAATAAAGTTTGTTTTGTGGACTACATATGCAATAACATCTTTATTACCTCAAAAGAGTTTTCAAATCTATGATGACTCAGTACAGTGAAAAGACCATCTACATGAACTATTAGATTATGGCCCAATAAATCTAATAGCCTTCTTTTTACTAGTAAAAATGTCAAGTGTTAGATTTTTATTAATGTTAGATTATAAGCAGTTGATTAATTTTTTATTTATTGCAGAGTTGAGTTTAATGAGAGGTGTAATATATACTAGGCCCTAACCAGTTCAAAATTTTCCAACTGCTACTTCTATTTTATATCTAGTTTTATTTATAATGCTGCACTTGTCGTCCATCAAAATTTTATTGTAGCTGAAGTTTGCTTGCTTGACCGTACTACACGAGCCCAATAGTGGACACAGACAGTTAAAGCTGTAGATGCTTTGCAGCACACAAGAAAGTAAATAGAGTATGTGTAAGGATTTATGTCCTTTATGATTCTAAATACGTACGAGCTGAAGAAGTAATCTTAGTATGTCAGCTTCTCTGAAACAGAGGACTGATTTGATAATTTACTTGCTTTTTAGCACACGAGTGAATAATTAAACTCAACTCAAAGGAAAATACGAGTTTAATAAAGTCTGTGATCTGTGTCAGCTCCACAACTTGAGATCTATAGTTTTTAAACTTTGTACACTAAGTCAAACCACTTAATTGATTGAAACGTTATGAGTAAGTAGTTAGAAAAATTTCAAACAGTGACACCCCCTCATATAAAGCATTGCGAAATTGTTAAGTGAAAACTTGTATACTTTTTATAGTAAAGATATATTTTACAGCTCTACTTACAAAAAACATACAGGTTGAAGTACCACTTTGAAATATAAAGGCTTTATTTAACCTCAAACTTTCCATCTGAGGAAAAGCTCTTCCTCAGGTGGAATTACATCATTAACTGTACAAGTATCAGTGCTTCCCTAGGTGAAGAAGTTTGCTCTACCATAATAACAAGTGACTTTTTGAAAAATTAAGTGATAATTCCATAAAGCTCTGTCACACAAACACACACTCTCTCTTATTCTGTATGTATGTATATATATAAATTTACATTTGTGTAACTTTTATTTTATTTATACCAATTTCTGCCTTCATTGATATTTCTTTTTCAAATGGATAAATGGATGCTAAAAACACAATTAAAACTAAATTATTATTATTATTTCAACTATGTATTTACAGGTTTAAGGATGGATTACTTTTGAATGATAATGATAGAGTCCAAATATTCTCAGAAAACAACACTGTGATTGTGAAATCAACCACTGAAAATGACACTGGTGAATATACATGTGCTGTGACAGATCCTGATATTAATGCCACCATCTTAGTCCGAAGTAAGTTTAGAGTCCAGTTGTATAATTTCCAAAATTATGCTGGAAATACTAAGCTCAGTATTATTTTATGTATATGTGACTGGTGTAAGTTTTATTCATTTTTTATACTGGATGTAGCTATTGTATGTAGCACTTAATGAATTTATATGTAATCTGAACCAACAAAACAGCATAATTTTTTAAAATTTGATGTACTCTAAAATACCAATCAAGTAATAATATGGTATTTAGTGACTAATGTGCAATTTATAAACCTTCACTGATATGATTGCTTTAACAAAATGCATCTGTAATGTTTAGTTTGAGTTAATACAATTCAGTATTAGTTGATCTAACATAATATTTGTTTTTACACTGTTGCTATTATTCAATCTTTACTAGTCATTGATGTATTTTCCTTACCATGGATGAGATTTTGATTTTGATGTGCTTTGAATCAGTATAAAAATATTTAGCAAGAGTTTTTAAATAAATTGTTTACTTAAACTTTGTGTTTTGTATAAAATGATTAAGACAAATTTATTATGCAACAAAAATTATCCACCCTTATTATCTCGACACGTAATTTCTTATTTATGGCATAGGTTTAATGGGATGGTGTATGTAATAAAAGTCTCATTTTTATAAAAAGACTTTCAGTTACTTGCTTATAGAATAACTGTAGTAGTTACTACCACAATAATCAAGGTAATTTTTTAAGTTATTGTTTGTTTTCAGTTGTAGTTGCAGAATGTTAAAGCAATGAAAGGCATATGCCATGGCATAGATTATATAAATGATTACACTTTAATTTTTTTATTGTTATTATAATCTTTGCTACATTTCTAGAAGTCTGTGAGTGGAACTGGTTATACAGGATATTTAAACAGAAGTTAAGATGTCTGGTTATGGGGTTACAAAACATTGTATATCATGAATAAACATTAATTTTCAGTGATATTTATGTGTGTAGAATTTGTTATTCATGTCACCTAAAAAATGAAAAATTCTTACCTGACAGCTCGTACAGAGTTTATAGAAATGTTCCATAGTTCATTGAACCTTGTTCAGGGTGACAAGTTAGTTCTGTCTTGTCAAGTGAAAGGAATTCCTACACCAACTGTTACCTGGTTGAAAGGTATGTTAAGTATATCAGTTATTTAGATATAAAAAGGTTGATTTAGACTAAGCAAACAATGCTGATTTTATATTTTAAATTCAGTTGTCAAAATATTTCATGACTTTACTAAGCCAGAAAATAATTCAAGATTTTTGTGGCATTTTCAATTCTTAATAAAAAAAAATTACATTGGTTGCTGTTTTTCTTTAAACAACAAAAACAATTTGTTTTGTTTTTTTAATTTACATGTAGTGCAGTTCAAGAAATATGAATGTGGAATATTTTTGTTCTTTGTTTGATAATAAATTTTTAATTTAAACTTGCTTCTTATGTTTATTGCTATTGAATTGTAAATTTTTATTGTTTACAATACATATATTCATGTTTATCTTGGCAAGGAAGTTTGTTCCTCCATGATAATAAGTGTTTTATGAAAAAATAAATGATAATTCTATATATATACATATTCTGTATGTATAAAGAGTCTTGTATGTATAAAATTTCAGAAATGTGAACTTTTTGTAGATAATTCTAAGGCAATGAGAGATATTAATGAGTTCACTGAGATATTGTTTTTTAGTTGAGATAAAAAATATAAAGATTTCAAGCTGTTTGGCCCAGCATAGCCTGGTGGTTAAGGCACTTGAATTTGAAAGAATGGTCCGTGAAAAAGTGGTGGAATGTGGATTGGGAAATCTCTAGACTTAAATCCTGGCGAAAATTTTGGAGCTTTCATTCAACAATGCACAGAAGAAATGATGGAAACTTTGCCTGAATGCGAGTGACACAAACATGAAACCTTGATTTGTGTTCTCACTGATGTGTTTACAGAGATGGCCACAAAAACAGACATGTTTGTTGCATTGTTGAAATCGTTTGCAAATCAATTAAAACTCATATATGTGAGAACAATGGTGGCCCATTCAAGCGATATTTATACTTGGAATTACTTTTTTGATTGAATTAAAATTTTATTTTATTTTGTTAAGCTCTTGGGGAAAAAGTATGATTTATTTTGCAACACCCATTAGTTTCTTTGTTTTTGGAATCTTCTTAGTTGGGATGCATTCCTTTTGAGGATCTGCCTCCCATCCTCTTATCTTACTTCTTTTCTTATGAACCAGGTCTTTGGGGGAGGGAAGGTGTTCTTGTCTCCTTGGAATCCTGGGTTGAGGTTGCTTGCCAGCAATCTTCCATTGTTTCCTTGGTTTTCTGACTTACTAAACCATGGGTACCTCAGTCTCTACCCATCCTTGGGAGTTACATCGGGCTAACCTTCTCATGATCTTCATCCAATCACTTCTGTTTGCCATCCCCTTCTCATCGGGCAGGCCATCTCAGTGGTGGATGACTCCTCTATTGATCCTCAGCTCTGTGCTCATTGGTACCTGCCTCTACAACTTTGCCCACCTGTTGTCTCTCTTCTCCAGCAACCCTTTGGTTTTGCTAGTTCTTTCTCATAGTCCGTTCCTACTCTTTCATACTCCTTCTCCTCATCTTCTATCCTCTGCATGTTAAATGTCTTCAGGACATGGTAGTCTGCTCCTACTCTTTCATACTCCTTCTCCTCATCTTCTATCCTCTGCATGTTAAATGTCTTCAGGACATGGTAGTCTGGTCCTACTCTTTCATACTCCTTCTCCTCATCTTCTGTCCTCTGCATCTTAAACGTCTTCTTGACATGGTAACTTCTATGTTGGTGGTGGAATGTATACATTTTGTCTTACATTCCACCCTGAGCTTTCATTCCCAACTCTTTATCATCCAGAAGAAGATGGGAGGTTAGTGCCCTGTCAATGACCTCTTGTCTCTTAATCACTCTGAAGATGAATGGCTTTCTCAAACTATGTTGGGCCCTTTCTTCCGGCTGTGAATGACCAAGATCAACATTTCAAATGCCTTCTCTCACATTTCCATTTGTTCCATGTCCTGTCATTTGTTTTGGTTTGTCCACAATGGACTAGTATTTCAGTTCTGTATCCTTCCTTTGACCATAACAATGGCTTCTTATGTTTTTAAACTGATCATGTGATCCTTTGTTCAGTACATGCATTTTTTTGGCTTTTGTTTCCATTAATATATGGATGATTAGCTTTTTCTAGCCCCATCTTGGCAGGATTTGTTGATTGCTATCTCTATTCTTCATCAGTAGATGTGTTGCCATGGCTGGCTGGTCAAACTTTCCAAATTCATTTTGACTCCTCAGTATCTTGTCCATCTGAGAGTTTTCCTCAATTCCTGTGTGTAATGGGTTCAACCCTCTCCACTGCATCATCATGCCATGGAGATTTTGATATTTCAGGCACTTGTCTCTTCTTTTCTTCTTGTGCAGGAGGTTCTCTTACCTTTGTGGACTTTCTTCTCTCGAGGACCTGATCCCTCTCAGTCATGTACATATGTGACCCCTTCAGTGAGCTCTGTAGATTCAATAAAACATGTTCTGTGATACCATATCTACCCTTATTACCCTTCTCGTTACATCTCTCTCTGTCATGATGGCTCGATTGCTCCAACACAACTGAGAGTAGTCCACCCTGTCCCCTCACCCCAACTTGCATGTGTACAATGATGCCTCCCTATCTGGTTGGAAGGCCATTCTTAACAACATCACTCTCTCTGAGATCTGGTCTTCAGAGGAATAGTTTCTGCATCTCAACATTCTGGAAATGTCTGCAGTTCTTATCAGGCTTGCTAACTTCTTCTGTTGTTGTCAGGTTATTTTGTGATGACCCATTTGAATAACTCTATTACCGTTTCTTACATCAACTGCCAGGGAGGCACCTGCTTTTGGGACCTGTGTGCTTTCTCACTCTGGAATTTCTGTGTTGGTCCTATAATCATCATATTTGCCTTGCGGCATGTCATGTCTCGGGGGTCTGGAGTTTTTGAATTTGATAGAGGATTGCTTGTCTTGACTGGACAGGATCAATTTCCTTGAGTGGTCATTGCATCCTTTGGTCTTCCAGTGGATGTGTTGCCATTTCAAGACCCCACTGATCAGTTCTTTTTTTACTTCTCTCAGTTACAAGCTTCCTCTCTTTTGGTCACCAATTCTGGGGTAAACACTGGCTGTTGATGATCTTATTAAGGATAGGTCCAATATCTTTCTTTATTCCTACCCTCCTCCTCTTTTTCCATGAGTGCTCTCTATTATTTGCAGCACTTCTTGCCAAGTTCTTCCAATTGCTACTCTTTGGCCAGCTAAGTTGTGGTTCCACATTTGCATTGCTTGCTGTCCAAGGAGCCTTTTTCTCTCCATCTTTGGAGATACCTCCTCAGCCAACCTTGGTCGTACATCTTTTACAATGGAGTGTCTCACCTTTATCTTCAAGTGTGGGATTTGTGCAGTCCCTTCTGAGATAATAGGATTTTCTTACAGAATACCCCTTTTTCTCTCTCATTCCTATCAGCCTTCCACTCTTGCCCTCTATCAACATAAATGGGCTGTTTACTGCCATTTGTCCCTCCACCACTCTCTCATCAAGTTGTCCTTCACTTCCACATTTTACTTTCATTTTTACCTGGCTTTTTGACAAGGGCCTGTTTGTTTCTACCCTTTGAGATTACCAACTGGCATTGTCCATAGCTATCTGCTTTTAGCCAGGTAATAATTCCTTCCTTTTGTTTGCTCTCACAGAACTCTTTAAAACCTTTTTGTTCATGTAGTAGTGGTATCTTTCCCCCAATAAGAGATTGATTGGGCCCACCCCTCATTTGAGAAGTAGGGCTAGAGTGTTACCTGGATGTGTAGTACAAGACACCCCATTACAACATCTCCGAAGCAGTTTCCAGTGGACATGTTCAACTGGATGGAACTTGGACTTCACTCAGGATGCAGGTGAGGGCTCCTCCTTCCTCCACTTGTCATTACAGTATCTATCTGCAAGTATTTCATCCATATGGAATGACCTGAAGCCCTAGTGACACTAAAATTCTAATGTTCCACCTATCTTAGGAACGTGTTACCACCAGCACTAGATCTTCCTGATATCATATGCTCTACTATTCCTTTAATGAAAAAAATAAATAGGGCTAAGAGTATACCCTTTTTGAGAAGGATGCAATCTTCCACTGGGTGCTGCTTCACTAGGCAACCTCCGGTTTTGTGGAAGATGCAACCAGTGAGTTTTCCCTTTCATCTTTGCAACTGATCAGCACTGACCCTCCACTATTTTCAGTGTGGGGTTCTAGTTTTTCATGGTGCAGAGAAGTAAGTAACTGTCTGAAATACATTTTCAGGTAAGGAAAATGTTAACTTCAGAAACATTACTTACATCTCTGCACCACCTCCCACCCTTCCTCCTTACTTTTACTGCATTTTGTTTGCCTTATCAAGAATGAGCCTATGATCATGTGCTTGTGCTTACAGGGATTACTGCAAATGGAGGTTGTGTTTCCCTCCTTTTTATGGAGGTTTACATGTTTACATCATAAGATAGCACACTACACTTAGATGTTTATAGGGGTGGGAGTTTGTTTAAGACTTGTGGCATATGCAGGAATTTCCATGGAAGTTGCATTAGAAGAAATAACTCTTACTGGTGTAGGAAGGTAAGTTTCTATCTGGAATACAATTTAAGGTAAGGAAAATGTTAACTTTTATATTTATTAGATAATTTAGAAACTACTTTGTACTTCCCTAAAATTCTAGAATCACGAAAAAAATGCACCTTTCAGTGGAATAAAATGTGTATGTAATACATGTACACACACATATGAACAGAGGCCTGTCTTTTTTAAACCATGTGTGAGAAATTTACAAGTTTAAGAACGTAAAATTTTTATAAATAAATAAAATACTATTTTTAAAAACTGTTCAATCATTTGACCTTATCTAATGTTCAGTATTTTACAAAGGCTGAGAAGTTACTTTCATGAAAATGATTACTTTTAGCACTCTGGTAGAGGTAAATCAAAAAAGAAATGAAGCTTTCCATTTTGACATTCTTTTACCAACACGAATTTTGATGCAAGAAAATGGCTTTTAATCAGGGTGAAAAGTTATATGGTATGTACAGCTGCCAGTTGTTTTATATTTAAAAGTAGGAATAAGATCATTAGTGTGATTTGTTATTGTATAGATGGAAGTTCCTTGAATTCTTCAGACTCGCGTATTAAGCTTGAAGCTAATGAGAAAGGAGTTCCTAATGCAAAACTTATCATCGAAGAGCTGGATTATGATGATAGAGCTCACTACACCTGTGAAGCAAATAATGGAGTTAACAATGTCACAAGCACTATACTAGTGCGAGTTAAAGGTAAGTAGGTATAGATTCATTCACCTTGTGAAATAATTAGAATATCTAGAGTGTTACTTAATTGACCATCTAGACTTCTATTTTTAAACAATCTTGAAGATATTTGAATGTTAATGGTTTTTTTGTACAGAAATCTGATATACTTGTCTTGTAATTAAAGGTTATTTTTGTGCATATTTATTGGTAAATTTATGTGTCTTGTTATGCATTCATATGTATGTGTACAGTATACAGACACTTGTATGAATTATATACTGCTACTGAGATTTATGGGCTATGAACTACATAGAATTGAAACACTTCATTGTTTATCTTGAAACCTTAAGTGTATCTTATTTCAGTTGAAAAATCAATGTAGCCATTTTAAGGTTTAATCCAGTGGTTTCTACTCTAGATAAACTAGCAGCTCTTTGGCCATTTTTGGGGATATGTGCTGAGGTGGCTGTTTTGTGTGCCATTATTTTTGTTTATGAGAAGAAACGAGTTAAACCTGATTTTGACGAGTCTGATACTGACCAGAATGTTGAGAAGTGAGTTAGTTTATTCCATTGACATGAATTCTATTAATTTCTACTAATCCCTAGTGAAATTAGGCTTGTTCATAACAACTTAATTAAACTTAAGCTGAATATGTAGTTTTTAATATTTGAAGGTAAATAATAACATTTAGAATTAACTGATTATTTTGTTGTCCAAGTAGTTATGTAAATTGTTGGTGTAGAGATTATTTGAAAAAAAAACTTTTAAACTTGCATATATATTTTTTCTGTTCAAATGTTAAGTAACAGACATAAAACCATTCAGCTCTATACCCAGCATTCTTCCTTTTTTGCGAAAAGTGATTTGAAATGATGCTTTCTTGTTTTAGGATTTGCAAAAAAAAATCTTTGAAGTTAATAGTTTATCATACTATTATTCCAACTTTGAATTAGAGGCATGTAAAAATAACACTGTGGTTGTCATGGCTGACTACCTAGGAGATTTAAAGTTTATTGCCAAACTTATCAGTTTAGCTGGATTTATTGAAGACAATAATATATTTGAAATTCTATTTGTATTTAGTACAAGAAATTTATTTTAGTGATGTGGAACAGACAAATTGAAAAGCAGTGGAGATTCTTGTATTAGTTATTTACAGATTAATTTTTTTATTCTACAAGCTGTGGAACTTAAGCAGAAGTCACGAATGTTAAAAAGCAGTGTTACTGTTAATCATTTCAAATATCAAAACTCTATAATAAATTATGTAAATCTTTATTCAGAGAATTGTACTGGTGGCTTTGAGTTCACTGAAATTACAAAAAAGTAACCATTTAATTATTATTGTGAATTTGTAATTAATATTGTAGATATAGACTGAACACTTGTATAATTTCATTATATCTGTAAAGAACATTTTATACATATAGCCATTTGCTCAGTTTTATTCAGGTTTGGTATTGTAATAGGTTAAAGAATATATATATCAAACTCATTAGTATAGAAGCCCTTTTCTGGGTATATGCTGGTTTTGTTATTGAAAAAGAAGCATGGTGTAGCTGAAAGGTTTTCTGTTGAATAACAAAAATAGTATGTTGAATCAGAACATAATTAACTCAGTGCTATTTAACAATTTCATGTGCTGGTTAATATATACTGGATTTCCATACAGACTTGCTTGTATCATAACATTGAAGTTGCATATTATTACTTATGTTAATATAAACATACCACATAAAATTAAATAGTTGAAAGTATACATACTACTTTGTATAAATATATAAAAGCTTATAACCCTTTGAGGTGACTCTTGAAGAAATGGAGATTGCTTTCATCTGAACAAAGTAAATATAGATAGAGAGCAAAATGTAAAAATAATGTTTACCGTTTATGACCTTTGCTTAACTGTATAGGACTATGAAGGCATTTCATTTAAGGCATGTTAGAATTTAACTTAATTAGTTATCAATATATTTATTGGCAAATACTTTTTCAGCAAAAATCTTCCTGATCAAAGAGAAGGTAAGGAAATACGACAACGAAAGTAAGGATAGGAGATGGACACGGACACCTCTGAAGGCTGCCTTAGTGTACCTATGCCTTAGGCAGCCATTATTTTCATTTATAAACTAATTTTTATTTGCTCTGCTTATTGTAGAAAAAAAAACTTGTATTATTATTGTTTTTATATTGTATGCAGAATTTTCTTGAAAACAATTAACTATTCCAATTCACCATTTGGGTTTCCATATATAAACGAAAATATTTTTTGTTAGTGGCATTTAGGAGGAATAAGCTAATAATTTATAGATTTGAGTAAAATTGCACAGTTCAATGTGCATACGTATTCAACGGGATTCCATTTTCTTGTGCATGTACACAACATAGGTTCAAAGATGTTTATTTGACTCAAGTTAGTATTAGGCAATATTCTCTGAAGAATTTTATGTATTTTTATTTTTGTGGAGAGTGAATTGGAAAACAATATGGTAGAAAATACTTGTAATTATTTGTTATGAAAATTCACTGTGTTTTGTATATCACGTGCTGAAGGTTTTCTTATAAACATCAGTATTTATATAATCAGAAATAAAGATTTATTTTGAGGAACAGTTTGGCATTCCAAGTGTTTTATCATCCCAGCATTTTATATATTTTTTATTGTTTTAACATTTACTGTGCTTTTTTTGTGTGTGTATTGACTTTTTTTTAGACTTGTTAGTGCAAATACAAATGTAGTTTTGCATCTTTGGACTTTATTGAGATAATAGTCATTTAATTGTAACAACAACAGTTATAAATAGTGTCAAAATTTTGTGATATCGTACATTTCTCTGCTTAATTGTAACAAAAAAAGTTCAATATGTTCCACAAGAAAAAATAAATAAAAAATGAATGTGTAGAGTCTGTGAACATTGAGGACTTTTCTTATGATATCAAGCATCTAACAATGTGGTTGTTTATTCTTTGCTTGTATTAGTAAATTGTTTTCAGACGTTTCACAAAATTGTCTTGTAGCAACATGTGGCTGCATTGACCTAGTAACTTAGTTTTATTATATAACAATAAGCATTGCAGTTATTCTGAATGATATAAACTGTTACTGTTTTTTCCTGAAACACATTTATTCTCATGTACATTTTTTCTGCCTTTCCCAAAAGTTTTAGCAACATGGGACTCTATTTGACTTGTATTGCTTATATTTTGGAAAAAAAAACAACTGTAGCAGCCCTTCTGAATGATATGAACTGTTTCTAGAAATAGATTTATCCCATCTTAGCTTCAACAGCATTTATCACAGTTCAATTTTTGCATACAGTGTGTAACAGTTGTACCTGTAATTACTTTAGTAGTTTGTTGATACTTGAAGTTGTAAATATGTGTCAGTGTCATAGAGAAAACGTATAGAAACTACTGTCAGAAAACTTCTTATGTAGGCTGACAGAAAAGTAAATGATGGATTGAAATTCCCCACCAATGTGGTTGAGTTCACACAAAAACTTCATTGGTTCGTTTTCACTTTATTTGGATAAAGTATAAACACAACTACTTGATAATGAAAACAACGAATTTTATCATGCAAAACATTAAAATCAATATATTTATATGGGAAAGATATCTTTTATCTTCAATGATTTATTTTCTTCTCTACATATGTTATCTTAACAGAAAATACCAGTGTACAATCATCAGTTATTTAAGGTAATGTTCTCCTGTTCTTTAATGGTTTCTAGTATAGAAGTCAGATGTTAAAATATAAATGTTTATATATTTTTCTTATCATAAATAGGTTGTATGCTATTACATTTTCTCTTTAATTAATGAAAATCTTTTGCAGTAAATTTATATAAATAAAAGCTTTAAGTATTATGTAAACTGTGCTCTGTTTTACATTTTTTTCTTCTTAAAGTTACATTTATAAAGTACTACAACTCATTTATTGTGAAATTAGTGAATTGTGCTATTAATTTACTCTTGTTGGATCTTTAAATAGGTTGATTTTAAACTGTTACTGAACTTAATTCTCAGGGAAGCCATAGAAAAATATATTGAGTCAGATTTTCATGATATGATTTATTTACAGCAAATCTTTGAGATTATATTGTATGTTGCTTATTTGAGAAACTTTAGTAATGTTGCTTCAAGCTGTGTTGATGGAAAGTTGATAGTGATTGTTTTTTGTTTTAACAAATCAAATGTAAAATTATATTAAAAGACAATACAATAAAATCTAATGTTATTAATAATGTAGATTATGCAATGTACTGAGTCTTAAAATGATTTTAGTACACTAAATTGTAAAAATAATGAACTGTATACATGAGACAACCTACAGTTGTCATAGTCTGAGCTCTAACTTAGTCAGCTAGCAGATACCCCATGTAGGAAAGTAAATAAATGGAGAAGTACAAAAGTTTTTTTTAAATATGCAATTTTGAAAGCTTTAATAACTTTTTTACTGTTAAGGTTTTAAAAATCTTAAACTCAAGGATAAGCTGTTTAAAATAAAGAACAATAAACTATATATGTGTGTAAAAAAAGGTGATATTAGTATTTAAATAATGATGACATAATCAGGTAATGACAAAATGTAACTAAAAATTGCTAGTTCTGGGAAAACATGATGTTTCTTAATGACAGTGAAAATGTATTAAACTTCATGCAATATTTCATAAAATAATAATAAATCATGGTTCTTCATTTTAAATTGGTACATTTAAACCTTTTTTTGTATCAGCCCTGTTTCATGAATTTGGTTGAGGCACTTTTTTTGTAGACCTTCAGCCTAAAATCATAGTAACACAACAAATTTTTGTTTGGGAAAACTGATTTAATCTCTGAGGAAAAAGAGTAAAAAAACCTGTTTGTAAGGAAGTGGGTTTAAATTTTTTGAGTGTGCTTTTTGTTCAAAATAAGTGCAAATAAAAATGTCTCTTGCTCTAAATTTTGAATAAAAGAGTTCTTGATGTTTAGAAATATTTTCATATCATAATTGAAAGTCTTTCCACAGAGAGAACTTTGAACCAGTTTGATTTTGTTGGTGCATTCCATTATTTAAAACTAATGTTTACTGTCAGAATGACTGTTTCAAAAAAGTTACTGAGTAGCTACTGCTAGACTCAGAGGGAAAACATTTTGGTTTTATTAGTTGTTTTCATCAGTCATCATCAGAAGAAAGTAATTATTTGTTGATGTTTTTTTTAACTAGTGACTTCATAATAATTATTTCAATAGTCAGATTTAAATCGGGAGACTAAAGGAAGTATCCAGGGAACTTTATAATTCATGTGTAGAATGAAATTGGAGGGATGCTTTAGTGTAAGTTGCACCGTGTAGTCAATTTTAGCATTAATTTTCATGGAATTCTTGCAGTATTATTACCTTAAATATTTATTTCATCGAGACAAACTATTTAATAACTCTTTGAGGGAAACAACTTATTAGCAGTCAACTCTCTAGAAACTATACAGCTATGTTCCTTCTGTAACAAATGTGGCAGCCCAATAAGGAAACAGTAATTGCTGGTTACAATTCAGTTTTAAAATCAGTATTGGTATAGAAATTTTCAATGTCACAGTTACCATGAGTGGTAGAAGAATTGGAGTAAATTTGAAACGATGGAAATGTTAATTTTGACTTCTTTTTATGAAACTTTCATTGTGGCTATGCTAATAATGTAATTTTCTAAGGCTTTGGATGTTCATCAGAAGACCTTATTTCTTAAAATAGGGTTCTTTTCCTTGAAAAGCAACTTTCACATAGTAAGGTGCCCACTTTCAGACTATTTGTAAGGTACCAGAATTTATATTTCTCTGTATACATAATGATATCTGCTTGTATACATGTATGCCTTTAAATAACATTAACTTCTATCTAATTTCTGGAAATATCTCAAACATTGTCAGTATAAGAATTAACGTGTAATTTTTATGGACAAAATATAAGTGGTCTCTTTAGCTGTATTGTGATTTTCATCTCTAGAGACTTATTTTAGAAACATGCTTGTTAAGGATATTCAAATCCACCATTTCTGGCAGAAACTGCTGTGGTATTTTTAAAAGTGTGAAAGTTAATATGAAGAGAAGGTATGTACACTTATATTCCAGCTTTGGAGAGATAAATGTGTCAAATATATGTCGTATTTCACATTCGTTACTATCTTCCTAAATAAGTTTACTAGTTATAGAACATCTACATGTAATATATTTATCCAAATATTCAGCCACATACTATAAAATAATGTTTGTGATGAAGAATGTTGTTCAATAAAACAGTGCGGGATTAAGGGTTGATAATCAAATATTTAGTGTTTTAATGTTATGCTGTATTTGTTAGGCCTTGTGTATGTTTGGCTCTATTTACACATTGCATGAGGAATCTCTAATCTTCATTATTTTAGTAAAACAATGGATGTACGGTGTTTGCAGAGTGTGTATGTTTTTGTGAAAATTCTCTGACAACTTTTCATAATTAGTTTTTGGTAGAAATATTTTTAAACACTAGATAATTGTGGCTCATTATATCAATAATTCCACATTATATAAATATATAAGAACAGTAAAGACCAAATTACACAGTGACTTATGAATGTTTCTGCATTGCTCTTCAGTTGAGACTTGTTTGTGTGTTATGTTTTGAGAGACATTATGAAATGTTCTTTGCATAACATCACATTTTTTCACTATATTTAGAAACAACAAAAAAAGCCAAAGAAAGATTTGTATATTTTTCCAAAATTTGGCAAATTTGGGATTATTTAACACAGTTGGAAATACCATTCATTAGATTTCTAGTGTCCCCAAGTATATCAGATTCTGACACTGTATACAGATTTTATTTTGTAACTACCCTTTTTGTTTCCCAAATCTGGAAAAGAACTTAATTTTAAACTACTTGCATTTTGTTTAAGGTTTAAATGAATATATAGGAGGGATTTATGATCTCTGTTCTCTTATTCCGCACTATTAAATTTTCTGGTATTAATGTAACTTTCACATTCAGTTGCACTGTATGATTTATCTGTGGAATAATCCATTATTTTCTTGCACTTTAATGTGATGTGTAGAGGAGCCAAAATAGAGGAACTGTATTATATTTTGATGTACTCCAGTTGATCATTTTAAGCATTAATGAGGAAATACTTTCTAGATACAAAGATGTAAGTGTACTTGCAAATGATTAAATAAAAAAAAAACAAAAACTATTGCATGTTTAATGTGTACTTTGTAAACTTTAATAATAATTTGGTACATAATCGCACACAAAAGTAACATGAATTCTACTCGGGCAATAAAACATTTGACATTCCGTAACTACAAACAGTGATTAACTAAATTTTGGTCATAAAATGAGTGATATTTTAGATAATATTTAATTGATTAACTTCAACTTGATGTTATAAAAAACTAGGAAGACTTTAATATGTTGTGTAATGGTTTTCTTAGAAAGAAGGACCTGCACAGCCAGATGGTTAGGGCAATCGACTCGTAATCTGATGGTCATGGGTTTGAATCCCTATCCTACCTAACGTGCTCGCTCTTTCAGCTGTGGGGGCATTATAATGTGATGATCAATCCCACTATTCGTTGGTAAAAGAGTTGGCTGTGGGTGGTGATGACTAGCTGCCTTCTCTAGTTTTTCACTGCTAAATTAGGGATGGCTTGTGTAGATAGTTCTTGTGTAGCTTTGTGTGAAATTCCAAACCAAACTTAGAAATAATGTATTTGTTGAAGCAGGAGACAAGATAGGTTTGTCTAAAGGCTAATAAGCCTAAAATGAGTTGTTTCACAATATTTAATGAACCACTTAGTGAAACTACATCGCACGTTTTCTAGGTATTTAATATTGTTTATATAACGAAGTTCTAATTATTCATTATCTTAAAATGACATCTTGCTTTTTTGTTAATGATGTTGTAATGTATAGACAGTTAATGTATAATATATTTTGAGTTAAATGGAAATGTCAAAGTTTAGAAAAAATACATTTCTAATTTATAGAAAATTGAAATTTCCATTTCCCATGTATTTCAAATACTTGATAAATACAGCGATAATTGGAAAACATCTAGAATTTCAATAAATCTTTCTTCAGAAAATAACTTTATACTGCCCACTATTTTAGTTTTACGTCTTTCTATCGTCGTATAGTTTAAATAAAGCTTGTCACATGGCGCTACACAAAAGTCGATTAGCCTTCTGCTCTCTTCCATGTCAACCGATCACGGGTAACTACAAGATTTAAATGCAACCAACCTGCCACATAACCTTTGTCCCACTTCACACTAAACAGGAAAATGCTTTAAGCCTTATTTAACCTTGAATGTCAGTTTCTTCCACCTGCACATTTGAATGACTTGAACTGGGAGAAGCCGGGTGATATAAAGTTTTTTTTAATACTGTGAAATCACAATGGAGTAACGTCGAAAGTGATGTACCTTAAGCTATTCTTATTTAAATAAATGACGTTGATAATATGATAACCAGTAGATTTCGCTCAGAATGTAGATGAAGCTAAATTAATAGAGATTTCAAATTGTTTTGACGATATTGTACAGAGAGTTTAGTACGTTATATTACAACTATTTTGAATATGCAAATCAGGAAATTACGTGACAACCACAGCGGATCTAAAGTCGTGCTGAATATATTATATTTGAACTACATTTTGTTGATTGTGTGATAACACTGAAAATTGATCACTTTGAGGAAGGGGATGTAACGGTGTCTACTGAAAAAAATTATTTGTAAACACGGTTCAAAAAATTCGTCCAGGTTGGAGATTTATAATTTTGAAGACAGAAAGAGACCTGCAGTAAGTTCTATCTAATCAAAAACACCTTAGGTGTGAAAAAAAAGAAAAAAAAAAAGGTGCGGTCAAAAACGGATTGAGTGTGCGACTTAAAGGAATGAAATCA
>NW_013665622.1:903308-905997 GCF_000517525.1 Limulus polyphemus
TATTCATTCATTAACTAGCCTGGCCGCGTTTTGTTCAACTTGGGGCATGGTGGTGGATAAAACAAAATACGCGGCCTAGCAAACTTGATTCCAACCGTGGTAGGCAAAGTGCGATGTCTTGAACAGGTGGGAATCTATAAGTACAAATATCAGTGTCAAAAGCCGTCCACGTGTCCTATGCAACAATACGTAACATAACCAAGTTGGATATCCAATTGGAAAAGTGGCTATTTGCAACATATATCGGCTATGAATTATTGTGCGACTGGACTGTTGAAATTGGCAAGGGGAATTGTTGTTCTCATACACTAGATGATTAGTGGAAAGCGAGCAGGGAGTAATGGTGTGCTTTTGACACGACAGCTTTACGACGAAGCCTATTACAACGGAAACTACAGCACAGGGCTGTCGTCAACATGCGTGCCGTCAGATAGAGCATGACAAGATGTTGCGACATGGACTGTAACAACGTGACGATGCTCCAAAATCATTTTAATATAACGTATTTTGACAAGGTCAGGTGGTTAGGGCGCTCAACTCGTAATCTGAGGGTCGCGGGTTCGAATCCCGTCCCCCCAAACATGCTCGCCCTTCCAGCCGTGGGGGCATTATAATGTGACGGTAAATCCCACTATTCGTTAGTAAAAGAGTAGCCCAAGAGTTGGCGGTGGGTGGTGATGACTAGCTGCCTTCCCTCTAGTCTTACACTGCTAAATTAAGGACGGCTAGCACAGATAGCCCTCGTGTAGCTTTGCGCGAAATTCAAAACAAACAAACAATCAGTCAATATGTCACTCTTTAGGCCTCATGTGGTTAGACCCCAGGTAGAATTTGTGTCCAGTTTTGGTAACCTTATTTAGGAAAGGATGTTAAATCGTTGAAGATCATAGATACTAGGATGATTCCAAGTTTGGAGGAGGTTATTGTTTTTAAAAAAGCCTTTTACTAGCAATTGCTAGAGGGTTAATATTTTTGCCCACTTGATAAAAACACTTGCATGTTTCGGGCTTGATTCCGAGCCGAGTAAATTACCAAAGAAAAAAGTACAATTTAAAGTACCACATGGGTATAGTTTGAAACCTCTTAACGCTGAAGAAGAAAATAGTCCTGTGGATATGATTGAGATTGTTGAGGGTTTTGAATCCAAAAATGCAAAGGAACCGTAAAAAATAAAGACAATGAGACTAGATAACATAAGTTTAAGATAAGGAAAATAAAAGCTACAGAGTAGTGTTACTTTTGTAATAATTTGTTGGTCTATGAGATAATTTGTCTTTGGGTGTGATAGAAGCTGTAACATCGAGAAAGTTTAAGAGAACGTTGGAATAGTATCTTGGAGATCAGGGCAGGAGCAGCGCCAGCCTCTTTCCGGTTAGGGGGCTGAAGTAATATAGACAAAAAAAAATTAAGAGGCTGGAGTTTACATCTTGTGTGCAGATATGCTGTAATACTTCGGTAGTGTGTAATATTTAAGAGTAGGCATTGTTTGTTAGGTGCAGGGAAGGCTAAAGCACATTTGGGGATAGCTCCAGCAAGCCTCCCCTTACCCAGTGTCGTAGCCAGGACGCACACATTGAGGGCGCAATGACAAACTCAAAGGGCGCGAGTACATTGTAATCATTTTCAGTTTGCGTTATAAATTTATCATTTATTGATGTTCCTTATTAATTCATAAGCGAATTCACTCATGAAAAAATCTTTGATATCCGACAACAAGAGCTTAAGTTAGATACGAACTGGTAGGTTTATCAAAACAGAAAGCACGAGTCAGTCTCAGGGAAAGTTGATTGGACTCTTTTATTTAATTAAAGAAATGTAAGCCAAGTCCAAATTTGGTTATTAAAACAACTGTAATAGTCTATTCTGAATAGAATTGAAGTCTCTCAATATATTATGCTTCCCATCAACACTCTGACATATATCATCAAGGATGCACTTCTCAAACCCGATGAGGATCAAGTTCGCCAGTCTTTCATGAGGAATCGGCTGACGGAGGTCTGTAAGCACATTTGTCAGAACAGAAAAACTATTTCACGTGTTGCAGTTGGGGATCCAATTCCTAATGCTGCCTCATACAGTTCTGTATTGGCTGGAAAGCCCTTCGATTTCAAATGGAAAAGCTGTTGCAAAATAGACACCAGGTTATATTTGTTGTTTTTTCTCCAATGGTCACTGATGTATTTTTTGGCAACATCAATTTGAGCCAAAACAAAGCTGCCCATTTCAAGGCCGATCAAATCTGCGAGAAATCCCATTCGTTCTTTGTCAAAGAAATGTTCTGATTCGGGATCTAGTGACTCCTTGGCACGAATAAGATGCGAATTTTTCTCCAAGAAACGTTCATCAAGCTCAACCAAGATACTGTCAAATAGACAGAACCACGATCGTTTGAGGTTATCATTTTCTGACAAATTGGTGTTATCTCTGTGCAGATAGTCAGTTTTCACGACGTCTTCTCTTTTCTGCAGGCTGATGGTCTTATACTGTTACACTGTTATCATCACCTGCAGTATTTTGCAGAATCAGCTTAACTTCATCCAGTAAAGTGGTAAACGTTTCATCGGTTCTTAACAAAGTAATAGATGCTCGTGAAGATTATATCAGCATCAAGGCCTGCATCAGATTGATACTGACTGATTGTAGATTAATGTTGGCAGGTGCTAGTATACTCAATGCTTTGTGGACAGCT
>NW_013665622.1:906242-917048 GCF_000517525.1 Limulus polyphemus
AGCATGGAACAGAAAGGATTTTTTTTTGATCAGCTTCAACAATCCGATTGTTTCCACCACTAATTCAAGTAAGAATGTGTTTTGTGACAATGTCCAGGAAAAACTATTCAGTGTGCTGACGGATCATGCGTGCTTGCTCATTTGAACATAAGTAGGCCTTAAAACTTCCAAATGTAAATATATATATATATATAATTCCCCGGGCAACGCCGGGTACCTCAGCTAGTAAGTAATAAGACCGATTCCTAAATTATTATCTAGAATTTACTAAAGTGCCTGCTAACAATTAAAGTAACATTTCCTCACCTCTGAAAAACAAAATGGATGCCGTGGATAGAATCTTTCCGTCAATAATAATGCCTCAAAACTATAAACAAAGAAGTGTAAACTAAAATTTTAGTTGTTAGCAAATGACACTTTGTATTAAATGATGAAGAGTGCTTACAGCCTGGGTACATGTCCAAATATAGCATTTTAAACTGCAGTCATAAATGAGGGAACTAACATCATAGATCGATTAGAGGCAAGTAAAAGTAACGCCCTGAAGCATGGATAACATGCAAGTGATATTAATAGCCTATGCCATAATATGATGCTTGAGAGAAATAGTATAAAACGCATAATACTACATTGTAAATTTTGGTTACGGTTTTTACGGTTATCGTTTTGATGATCAGTTCTAATAAATACTCAGTTTTTGTCTGTCCTGAAAATGCTAGTGCACCTTATTATCTAAATACGCATGCTCTTGTATATCATTTCAACAGATGTAAACAAAGGCGAATATGAATATACTTCAGTAGATATTTTATGCAACAACATATAAAAAAACTTATCAACGTTTTCGAAAAGGTATAACGATAGATCGTAAAATAACATTATAAATTTATATAGTGATGGTATTAAGTACGGAATAATTTAGTCCTAATTAAACTAAAGCAAAAAACGTGTTTATCGAACATGGTCGTACTTAATACAGGTTTAACTAACGTTAGGTTTAAGACAAGTGGACTTTTAGATTTCGGTGTCTGCGATTATAATTCCTTTTTATTATTGTAGAAATCCTGCATTTAAAGAAGTACTTTGTAATATAGATCATAATTTCACCGCAAATGTTTTGCGAGTCTCTAGCTTAAATTGAAACAATGTTTACCACGCATTAGTCATGTCAATGTTGACACTACTTCGAAATAAGCGTCAAGTGATGTTGAATTACAACATCAGTTTATAATTTATACATATATGTAGAGAGAGTTGAGAAATGGAATTTGGTTAAAGCGATAACTTCCATTTTGCCACTGAAGATAGGTGTTATTTAGTGAACTTGGAGTTAATAACTGCAAACTTATTACAAACAACTCTCTGGTTACATTTTAATTCGTATTATCATTTAATTGCATCACTATTGGAAAGTTATTTTACTAAAATGTACATCAATTCTAGACGTACAGTAAATTATTAATTTAATTAAGCGCTACCTATAATTCTAGGCTGAACGTATATCTAATTACATGGGATATAGATGCATGCATATATATTTACATGAATAGTATATATGTCTGTGTATTAACTTTTATAACAAGCTAAGTTTTTATTAAATGCTTTAAAGAGTTAGTTACTATGCTATACCACAGATGGTATCACGGTATTTGATATATAATGTACAATAATGATTGTTTTAACTTACACACCATCCTTGATGACATGTGAAATATATTGATAAATAGTCCATCATATTAAAGCATTCCGTTATGGTACCTTAAACGTTTTATTTTCAAGTCATCATTGTCTCGCGAAATTTTAAAAGCGTAAAAGCAGTATTTTACATAAAAACAAATCCACTCTACAGTGATTGTCTCAGTGCAGAAGACACGAATAGCAGCAAATAACACAGGCCTGCGATAGTTTTATTGTCTTGAAATGTTTATATGTTCTATAGTAATTTCTGTACGCTGAATTCGAAAATGATATCCATTTTTCTCCATCACCTACAGATTATTCACAAAACGTCATAACGCAATATGTAAAAGAAAGACCACAACATGTAGTTTTGAGACTAAAAGACGTAGATTTCACACACACACACACAAAAAATCGGGATGAATGAAGATGTATATTCGTTTGACATCAATGTTCTTCCCTTCAGTTTGTTTGCATTTTTGTTAACAAACATAACAATAAAAAATGTTCATTGTGGTAAACAAAATAATAATTTGATCAAAGTAAGAGTTTTATTTCTTCCCGATTTGTAAAAAATCCTTACGTGATAGACAAAAAATGAATATTATTTTCAAAATCTGCGTAGCTGAATTATGGAAAATCCGTTATTAAAACCAAAACAACATTTTTGAAGTTTAAATTCGCAGGCCTATGTTATTCAATCAAATTGGTGAAAGTGTATTCATGGAATTTTAGAAAATATATTTTTTTTCTTGGTAGTCTTCCAGTAGATCAGCTAAATGTTTACGTACTCGCGGTGCCAAAATCCAAAGTTTGATTCCCCGTGGTGGACAGGCATACTGTGTAACTTTGTATTAAACAAACTGAAAAAAAAAATCAACTCTTCTTGTTAACGAAAGTCTGTAAATACCGTAATCGTATTTTAAAGAAGTAACCATTTGTTCAAATTTAGTGTCTGACCATTTATTTTGATTTTATGTCTTATCCGTTGTGATGATCTAATTTTTGTGTTTCTGTCACAGTTCATAGTCGAACCTAAGACTTTCCGTTAGGCTGAGGGCTCTACCAACTGATTTAAAGGGTTAACCCAAAAGTGCTTGTCTGTAAAGGCACTTCTAAATAACTCAGACTATAACACAGTTTCAAATATAAACTTAAGGGACACCTACGTTAATCCAACTAACGCTATTAATAAACAAAAACAACAGAATAATCCATAACAATATATTATTAATATGTACCTAGTTGTAATTCTAAAAATGAATTAAAATGGCCAGAATCCTGTGTACTTGAATAATTAGCTTATTACTGGGGCAAGTGACAGCTGTTTAATTATATTATTGAGAAAATTTTGTTTCTTGATCAGTTTCGATTATTGTAAAGTAATTTTAACTGACCAAAGGAAAGACCCGGCCAAAAACATCAACAAACAATAGGGAATCATTAATAGCCGCGAGAATTGAAATTATTTTACGCAGGATTAAAGTAAATTAATCTATGAGACCTTGGGCGTGGTCAAATACATCAATCGAAAGGGTTTAACCTCCGTAGTCCCAAACTGTAACTAGATCTCAAATCGGTAAAGAGATGACGGAACTATGAGCTAAAAGTTTGTACTTGAAAAAAAAAACAACAACAGCTAACAAGAGGGAAACTTCAACATTCGCAGCTGTAATTAGATCTCAAATCGGTCAAGAGGTGGAACTATGAATTAAAGGTTAATTACAGATGCTCACACAAGAAAATAAGTTATTGCTGTTATATACTTTATTTTGGGGCTCTCTTTGTTCGCTCCACATTTTGCGATACTGGAAATAGACCATTGTTATTTTCGTTGTAATAAGTCCGAGCAAAATATAAAAATAATCCAAACAAAAATACAGAATCTATCTTTGCACAAATAGGTCAGTCATAAACTTATTTCGTTTGCTTACAATCTGAAAGAATCTTAATGCATTTTTATGCATTGTTGTTGCATAAATTTCAATATTGTTTATGATATATTGAATATGTATGAAAGTTATAACTTTTTGTTTGTTTGGGTATCGAAACACTTTCATATATTTATCATTGCAAAGCCATAATCGTAATCATTTTCAAGATATTGAAAATATAATTTCATATTATTTGTCATATTGAATAAAAAACACAACTTTTGATATATTTAATATGAATCAATGTTTCTAAGCTTTTACTGTCTTTTCGAAATCAAATTTGCCTGTTTCTTTATCTTAAACAGATGTTTGTTTTGGATCTAGCATTCACCCACAAATCGGCTACATATGTTCCCGATACAACTTAAACAGGCTGTGCATGCTAGTTGTTAGCGCGCAGGATTATGGATCCGAAGTCCATGGTCGTATCTTGTTGCTGTAAATATGCACTTCGTACTTTAGGGTCGTGGATGCGTTAGATGAATGAAAGAATATCGGTTAAACCCACTATTTGATCAATCACGAGTAGCCCAAGAACTGACGGTAGGTAATGTTGATCAGCTCAAAATTAGGGATGGCTAGTCTTCACGAATATACCAAAAAACAAATAAATAATATATATTAAACTGCTCTCCGACGGTGATACCAGCACTAAAATTATTGCAGATTAATTTCACTAAATAACTGTTAACATCATATATACTTGCATGGTTATTGTATTATAGTCTTAGATAATAAGAAACGACCAGTTCGTGTATGATAAATAACAGAAGCTCATACTGAGAGTTAGCAAAGCTAAGGATCAATAAATCAGCTTTAAGTGCAAGAATTTAATAGATGTTTTCAAACCTCTTATGGAAAAATATATGAACAGAATCAAGCACACTTGAGGTTCTGCGATTTAATTAACCATTCAGTAAAATCACCCCATGTAAATACGTGTATTTATATGTCAGGAAACTACTATGTTGAAAATTGTATTTAGACTGTTTCAGCACAGATCTCTCAAGTTATAAAATGATTGCGATCCCTTTGCAAAAAAAGTCTAATAACATGCGTATAATTATTCACCATTATAGTAGTGAAAGATAACAATGCACTTGAGCATCACATGAAAGCCACTGTTGAAAAATGTCACACATACAAAAAAAACAAAAACAAAATTGGCAATCCTGGGCTCACACACAGGGCTGTATATAGACCCCTTGAGGACCCCAATCAATACTGCGATGATGCAGACACCCTTCGTAGGGTGATTGAAAACTGAGGTTCCTTTCTTCAGGGCTCGAAGCCCCTTGATGCTCTAGGCCTCTATGCAAGTTCATAGGCTGCACTCTCTATAAATCCGATACTGCTCATATAACATTAGCAATGAGAAGCAATTGAATAAAACAGACGTTTGGGTTAAAAATTAAAATTTAATAATAGTTTTAGTGTTGCATACCAGGTGGCAGCACCATAGGGAAATTATTAGTGCTAACTAAATCCGATAACATTGTTTGCTCGAGACATTTTTCAGTATAATAAACTTTTCCTCAGAAATTATGTTACAAATGGATTGGAATTCTATAAATTATCTATGGTGTATATAAACATTGAAATACATTATACTCTAAGGAAACCAAAGTAACACTTGTAGCTATATTCTTGAAAGGTATCCGGCTATCTGCGCGTAGTCATCTCTAATTTTGAACTGACAGACTGGAAGGTTGACAGCTAGGGAATAGCACTTATCTCCTACTTTTTATCTACTCTTGTCTGACCGAATATTGACATTTGACCATTATTCGTATAACCCAAGCACAGTCCCAAATACAGAATGCCTTTTTTATGGCATCGGGACGCGATTCGTGAACTCTCGGATTCACAATCCGGGCACGCTAACCACTAGGTTATGCTTGGAATCAGGAACAAATGCAATGTATATATATTTTTTAAATGCGGCTTATTGGCAAAAGGAATTCAGCACAACCAGGCTTCAAAAATGCAAGATCAGACAAAATAAGCAAGCCGTGTGATAAATAGGAACTACATTAAAGTTTTTTCTTTTTTTTGGAGCATAGCCATATTGGGCTCCACCGTCTCGAATCGAACCCCAGATTCTAATGTTGTAAGTCTGTAAACTTACCACTGTTTCACAGGGAGACGCCTATTAAAAGAGAAAAAGATAAAACAATATTATTAAAGGGTCAAAGCATCAGGAAGTAAGTATAGAAAGAAAACTGCATGTTTATTATTTTATTAACATTAATTTCTAAATGTCATGTTTGAGAATATTTTTTTTACTTCGTGTTTTGGATACGATATGTGTAATAACAAATGAAGAGAAAGAATTTATGTTATAATTTTCTAAATAACCTGGAGTTCGATTCCCCGCGGTGATACAGCAAATAGCCCAGTGTGGCTTTGCTCTAGAACAAACCAACCAAGCAAATAATCTGTGTCCAGAATAGAGAAAAACGGACAGTTTTTGACAGTGTGATAAACAAACTTAGCTTGTTATTATTATTATTTTTTATATTCTTATCTAACTTGGATAATCATCAGTAAATCAGGTAAATAATTATGAAAATAAATTCTCATTATACGTCACATAAATCGTACAATATAACGATATGTGCATGTAGAAGAAATTAAAATCTTTTTGCCATAATAATATTTCATAAATAAAGGAATTAATATAAAGCTAGATACGAAAACATGTTATGTAAGGAAATCAAGAAATTGTATGACAAATTAAAAGTGAATATCAAGTGACGTATAACTAGGCCAGAGATCTATCAGTGAGAATCGTTTAAGGTAGCCAACTTTTATTTCTATTTATATTGGGGTTTAAAGATCGAATAAAGTACACTTCTTTAAATTTTCTGCCAGATTAAGGTTTTGCAGTTGTGAGGATTTTTTTTTTTATCAAATAACGTAATATCATGGTTTTTGATAAAGTGTTCAGCAAGAATGTTATTTGTATCTGTGTTTTTAATGTCACAGACAAGTTCCTTATGGTGTAAATGTAGAGGCTGTCCTCTTTTTCCCTGTATGAGTTTGAAAGCCAACGCTATTTTCTAATTGGTATATTACATTTTTCCTGTAACAAACGGCGCCTAACTTACATTTGGATACTACGCATTTTGTGTTATTACAGTTTTTTTTTGTCTTATTACAAGGTTAAGTAAGAATAGGACAAAAGCAGATTTGAGAGTTTTATGTGGTTTCTCTGTAACGGATGTTCGAGTCGGATTTAAATTATAATTTACGTAAACAACAACAACACAAAAATCAGCAAAACTACATCAAAGTTCGCACATTTTCAAACAATGACCAATATTCATTAGGATAGCCCCTAGTAACTCAGCGGTAAGTCTGCAGGTTCACGACGGTAAAAATCGGGTTTCGATATTCGTGGTGAGCAGATCACAAGCAGTCTATGGTATAGCTTTGCGCTTAACAACAACCTAACCAAATCAAAACGTATTAGGAGAAAAAAGAAAGTTAAAATAGATGTACGATGTCATAGAGTTGATAAATAGAAACGCTGGTCAGAGTGATGAGTCAACGAAATAAGGAAAAGTGTGTGCTTTGTAGCGTGTGGAGAAGGTGAATGAATATTTAGTTTCTGTAGCGGCATCAACTATGTGTTAGGTTTTGTGATACCTGGAGGTTGTATCTTCCCTATTTTTGTTGATGGAATGACCAGTGATGTGAGCTGCGCATGACGCTGATATATATATTTCTAGATAGTTGTTGAACTCTCTCAGTCCTATTCAGAAAGAGGAGAAATTTCTTCCAATATCTTACCTGGACTTCAACAGAGCACAGCAGGTCTTGGCCAGGTCTGTTTTCTAAATAAGTGTTCTGTGCGGTCTTGTTTCATTGTGCACTCTTCAGTTTCTATTGGTTTTGTAAGTAAGTAAATATTAACTTTTCGTTTTGTTTCTTACGCACTGTCTGGTCTCTTTCTTCAATTCGTTCAAGGTATAAAAAGTATGATCTAATTCTGTATAATAGTTTCTGTTTATTCCTCTTGCTATTGCAGTTACTACCCCTTCCGATAAGGGTAATTGCTCACCTGACAATACCTTAAGACCTCTATAAAGATTCATTTAAACACTCCATAAAATGAAATTCTTGGAAGGACCCTATTTATAAGTTGTTATGCATAAACTTAGACTTCCTTCATAAACTCCATCGTGAAAAATCCTGCTACAATTTTCAATTAGAAAACTCTAACTAGTATGTTTAAAGACGGAGATATACTGGTTTATAGATTGTCGTGAGTTTGGAACAGTCTGTATGTATATATTGTACTGTATACATATATGTATATTATAGTTTAACAAAAAACTGAAACACTCATCTCAATAGCTCAATATGGCGTTTGGCTACAACTGTACTTTCATTGAGATCCAGTTTGGTATGGTAATGAAGTTGCAAGATGTTGAAAGATTTCAGCAGGAAATTTATTCATCTCATTCCTCAAGAAGAGCTACATCCACTTAAGTATTAAGACTGTCAGAGTAGATATAAGTGGTATCGAAGTGTGGTCTCCAGAATATCTGTTAATATGATGAAGGACAAAGATATGGCGATTTAGTGAGATAGAATAGGTGACTAACGCTTATGGAACAAAGTCTACAAAACTCTTTTCCTGTGGTTAGATACTATACTCTTGAATGACACTATCACCAGTGAGATAAAAATGCTGCATCTTTGGATGAACTTCTTCTTCTTCTTAGATGTTCATATAATAAATAGCTGTTATCCGACCATCTTCTATAATGGACCGCCCTATATTCTCAACTGTTGGGACCAAGAACCGAGAGAAGCTACATATTTTTTGGGGTTATCACAGTTCGTCCAGTTAATAGGAAAACGAGTAACGTTGGCTCACCTGACAAGATCGCCGTATGCCACTTTTTTCAAGTCTGCATGCAGTTCATTGTCCTTGTTAACGCGGAGTAGTGAGAGGCTTTAGCTGCTCTATCATAGATGATTTGGCTCATGCCGTATCATACACGCTCACATCTCTTTTGATATTGTTGATCTTGATACACCAGCAATCTGCACGGTCTTAGTTAAAGAGGTTTCCCATTTTCGTTATTATTCGAACCTGCAATTCACTTGACCTACTATAGCTATCTTGTCAAGTTTATCTCAGTGAACATAGTATAATAAAAAGTTATTATGTTTATTTTTAAGTTAACACGTCTAAGAAGGTATAGTCCAAGTTAATGCTGTAAAATGGCATGCGTGTAATTTGCATAAATTGTTGCTGTTTCACGAGTAAATGTAACTAATAGATTTTACTCCGTAAATAGTAGTTTGTTTGTCCACTTCGTTGTTTAATTTTTAAAATGAAACTTTGAAAGTCTTTCCTTTAGTTCAGCATTAAAAAAAACAACCACTAAATAGTTTAAACTATAGCTATATGTAATCTGTTAGAAAAAGTTATACACCACTTATTAATAATTTCATGACTACATACCATAACTTCATGATGAAAATAAAGCTGGTAGAATTTAAGTATACACGACTAATACTTTTCTATTGTTTTATAGAAAATCAAGTATTTTTACGAAGCGTTATTGCCTCCCTCTGGGTTTACAAATTTTGCATCTTATAAAATATTTTTTAAATGTACTCATATCGATTTGAGTTATTATTTTCTTCACAGAGAACCCAAACTAAATTAAGTATTTTTCCAAAAGCTTCTTTAATGGGATATTCTTTTGGATGTTCAGTACCTCAAATGAGGTAAAACGCTTACAGAACTGAAACAGCTGTATTTATTTCCATCCATGTTATTTTATCGTTTTAAATACATAAGGTGCTGCATGAATAATAATGTTTGTAAGTTATTAATTTTGTATGTATGCTACACAGACAGTCTCACAAATAGATGGCAATTATACGAACAGTAATCGAAAGATAAATTACCCATCGTAGGTTGATCTTCAACAACAAAATTCCCCCAAAGTTGTTACCAATGAAAGCATGAGCCGTAATCGTATTAAAGTTGACTTAAGTCCCGACAGATCTCTCATTTTTAAATTAGACGCTTGAACAGGCTCCAAAGAGTGAAGAAAATATAAGAGTTACAATCTCTAAATGTGATGCGATGTTATGCGTAGCAACAAATTCCATTCTATTCGGTGAACAGGCTCCAAAGAGTGAAGAAAATATAAGAGTTACAATCTCTAAATGTGATGCGATGTTATGCGTAGCAACAAATTCCATTCTATTCGGTTTCTTTGAAATGTGGAGAATCAGAGAAGTAAACCTTATTATTCTAGTTCCTTCTTAACCATGGAGATGTGGACACCGGCATTTCTGAATGACTCGTTATTGTTACATTTGGTGAGGAAATTCTTTCCATTTTAGATATAGACTCGTCTATGACATTATGGATTGATGGATATGCCCCATCACTAGCATGTTTCAGAAGAAAACACAAAAATTACATTTCTTTCGTCTGTACAGGAAGACACACGGATGCTCTTCACCTTTATTAATGGAATTTAAGTCCTATTACTTTGGTAATGGATAAGCTTTGTTTTTTCTCTTTAAAATACATTTGGAATGTGCGTTTATTATTTATTATATTAGAACTGTCTTTGCCATTATAGAGGTGATGGATCATTATTTGTAATCAATCCTAACGTTTTCCATTGGTAGATTAAATCCACTATTTTGTGGTATTCAGGCAAACTAATGTTTAACAGATAAAGCATTAAGGATCCTCAACGTAGGTGGCAGATCACACTTTGTAATCACTCCTCAGAGTTTTCCATTGGTAGATTAAATCTACTATTTTGTGGTATTCAGGCAAACTAATATTTAACAGATAAAGTATTAAGGGTCCTCAACGTAGGTGGCAGATCACACTTTGTAATCAATCCTAACGTTTTCCATTGGTAGATTAAATCCATAATTTTGTGGTATTCAGGCAAACTAATATTTAACAGATAAAGTATTAAGGGTCTTCAACGTAGGTGGCGGATCACACTTTGTAATCAATCCTAACGTTTTCCATTGGTAGATTAAATCCACTATTTTGTGGTATTCAGGCAAACTAATATTTAACAGATAAAGTATTAAGGGTCTTCAACGTAGGTGGCGGATCACACTTTGTAATCAATCCTAACGTTTTCCATTGGTAGATTAAATCCACTATTTTGTGGTATTCAGGCAAACT
>NW_013665622.1:917797-922954 GCF_000517525.1 Limulus polyphemus
AAGCGACATTAATTTCTTGACGACCTAATACTTATTGTTGTCGTAAAGCATTAAGATTATTTCACATGGCAGCCGCTCAGTTCTTACTAAGCAATATTCTTAAATATATATGCACATTTCACAATTTAGTGTCATTTGTTCAATGCTATGTAATTTCTTCTTTTTTTTATTCTCAAGAACGCCAGATTCTGTTTCATTAATAAAAGCCTGAGATGATGCAAAGACATGCTTATAGTAAAACTATATACATACTCAGCATGAGACATTTGTTACCTTTAAATTAAATAAATACATTTTTGTATATCTGACATATTTTCAAAGCGTATTTCTTTAACAGTTTGAGTTAAAGCTGTGTATCTCGTACAGTTCGAAATTCCTCAGATTATTAGCGTTCTTTACACCTGAAATATATTCTTGCGCCTCTTTTGTTTTAATGGAGTTAAAATAAACAATTAAGCGTAGTCTTAAACTTACATTCTAGTACCCAACATATTTGTTGTCAGAGTGTAGTAAACGACTAATCTTATGTCATATTAATAGTAAATAATGAAGCATTTAGTTTGATAACAGCAAGTAATAAACCCAATGGCGCCCGCAGGAAGGGGCAAGGGGGGGGGGGTCACTTGATCTCCTGGATTTTCAAAAAGAAAAAAAAACTAGATACCTAATTTATTCTTCTATGTTATTGGAAAATCATAAGGTATTTGTATTTCGATTTCATAATTTTTTCAAACTTTAATTACTTGACCCCACTATTTTTTTTTCTGCGGGCGCCCTTGAATAAACCACCTGTCTTAACAGTTGTGAAGGATAACCTGTAAAGTTTATCTAAAATAGCCTAGAAACAGTAAGTGATAAGCCATGTATTCTGAAGGTAGAGAAGAATGTCCTGTTTATTGTAATAGAAATAATAATATTGTAATACAAAATTTTTTAGCCCTTTAAGCTGTGAATGCATTACAGAGTGATAGTAATCTCCTTAGCGTGCTATTGACTTGCTTCCTTCTTTTTTGGACAGTAACTAAAAATCAAGGGGAAAGCAGATTATCTCAGTAACTTTGCTATAAATAAAAAATTTAATTACAAATATTAAGATGTCAGATTGTCAGAGGAGTACTCACTGCAAAGAAAAAAAATATTATTAGTTGACACATGTTCAATGGTAATATGTATTTTAAAGCCTATTTAATAAAACTTAAATCAAAATTTTTACATGAGAATATAAAATTTTTTTTCTCAGTACAGTCAGTGTATTAGTATATTCAAGTTGAGCAAAGTCCTACGCGACAGCCCCCCCCCCCAGACAAACGAACAAAATTATGCGACACAAGAGCTAAAAGGTCAAGTTCAGATGTAGCCAAGATTAATTTAGAACTGCTGATCAGTGGGAGGGCAACAGACGGACAGTGTCCGTTGCATCCATGGTTCTTCTTGACCGTACAACAGAATTAACTCCATAATTATAACAACCTCTTAGCTAAAAGTGTAGCTCCAACATTAACTCCATAATTATAACAACCTCTTAGCTAAAAGTGTAGCTCCAACATTAACTCCATAATTATAACAACCTCTTAGCTAAAAGTGTAGCTTCAACATTAACTCCATAATTATAACAACCTCTTAGCTAAAAGTGTAGCTCCAACATTAACTCCATAATTATAACAACCTCTTAGCTAAAAGTGTAGCTCCAACATTAACTCCATAATTATAACAACCTCTTAGCTAAAAGTGTAGCTCCAACATTGTACCTATCGATATTTATCTCTGAACAGTAACCATTAAGTCGTTCTTAAGTTTAAAAATATAAATATTTACTACTATATATATATATATAGCGAAATGCACCTTTCCACTCAATCAACAAATGTATAATAAAAAATTAAACGCAACACTTTTTCATTTTGACAACTCTCAGCCCTTCTTTGCATCTTTCCTTTAAACCAGATTACATAAGATTTTTATTATTACATCTAACGCTGTAAAATTTCCTTTTCATCCGTTATAATTCCACCCCAGTGGCTCATCGTTAAGTTTGAGAGCTTATAACCCTAAAAATAGGGTTTCGATAATCGCGGTTGGCAGAGCAGAGGTAGCTTACCAACCAGCAAATAGACTCATTATAGTAGTTAATGGTTAAAGACGAAGTTTGGATTACTTTTGTTAAAATTACAAATAGTTTGAAATTGGGTTTTGAAGATATTTTGAAGATAATATTCAGTCTCCAAAAGACTTAACTACTTAAAATAATTGTCGCTTCTTTCAGGTTTCGCATTTATCGATATTATTAGTATAAAACCATAGAAAGCGCCTTAACATCACTCACGGGTCTAGTAGATAGGGCGCTCTACTTGCAATCTGTGGGTTGCGGGTTCGACTCCCTGTCACCGAACATACTCGTCTTTTCAGCCATGGGACGATATAATGTGACGATCAATCCCATTATTCATTGGTAAAAGACTAGACCAAGAGTTATTGGTGGGAGGTGTTGACTAACTGCCTTCCCTCTAGTCTATTACTGCCAAATTAGAAACGGCTAGCGCAGATAACCCTCGTTTAGCTTTGCGCGAAATTCCGAAACAAACAAACAAAACACAACTGTATACCGACTCATGACTCTCCTTGATTGAAGTTCTTTAAACTTTTATGTTTCATTTTATATTATTTTCTTAAGAAGTGAGATCTACCTTATTATTTTGAACATGCATATACACGAAATGTTTTGTTTTTTTCTCTTTCCATGTATCTTATAGATTGACACCAATTAGAATGTCACAATTAAGTTGTTAAGAAAATATTTTTTGGTCCAGACGTTTTACGCATGGACGGAGTAACGGATCAAGTTTAGCACGAACATTTATTATACAAGATGTCATAAATGTTCGAATTGTCACGGTTCGATTACTTCAGTAGGCTTGGAACAGAATAAACTATTATAGAACTGTGCTTCATTCTAGTTTTTATGGGGCCATCCTGTCTATAGGTGAAGCACCGTGTAGAATGACAATAGTTAGTGAGAAATTACAAACTTTGCCAGTAGTGCCATTAAGAAACCTCATAGCTTGACAAAAGAAATAATAAAACCTTATAACCTGACAGTAGTAACTAATAAGTCATATACTTTTATTGATAAACTGTACACTCTGAAAAATAAACAAACGGAAAAAAAAAACGTGCTAAGCTGTTTAATGTGATAGCATTAAATGGTAAGTCGTAGAAACTAATCACCTGGGCGTGGCTAATCGGTTAACGTTACCAGACTGTGGATCCAAGGATTCATGCTTCATGTATGATTGATTGATACAAAAACGCGCTTCGCACTTTGTGGCTGTGGGTGCATTTGAAGAGTGACAGTTAAATACCATCATTCGATCAGACAAATGGTAGCTCAAGAGTTGACGGTGGGTGTTGTTTACTAACTGCTTTACTTTTAGTTTATCACTTCAAAATTAGAGACGGCTAACCCATGTGTATCTTTGCGCGAAACTTAAAAACACAAACTAATCACCAACACACATGATAATAACAATAATAATAAAAAACACGTACGATGAAAAAAAAAAAACTGGTAAATCACAGTTACAAAAATGATAAAACCTTAGTGCTTTAGACAAGACGACCTGTCTTCTTTAGTGGAAAAATAATAAGAAGAGAATTCCAACCTGTAGAGAGCTCTAGAGTCTTATCGGGTTTTTGAATGCGATTTAGTATCTACACTAATAGTAGGCATAAAACCATTTAACCTAATAGAAATGAATTATTACTTACATATCCTGGTAATATCTAATGATAAATCAGACAACCAAACAAACAGCTGTGAATAATCCATAATTATAGGTGTAGTACGGTGAAAACTTATGTTGTTTGTCGGTAGTAAGTGATAAACTATACATCCTGACTGTAGTAAATGAGATAACATATAGCCTGATTATCTATATAAATATAATAGTACTGTCTGTTGTATGTCCATGTAACTACTTCGCAGGGCGTGGATGAATCTTCATCAAAATTGGTAGGAGAAGCAGATAGAGCATGATCGTCAACGAAAATACACTCTTCAGTAGCAATGTGTCCAACGTAATCATCATTTCCAAAAAGTGCAAACTTTTCTGAAGATGAGACACCAAGAAACTAGAATATAAATTCCGTTTCATTTACTAGCAGGATTAGGAACTACTATATATTTAACAATTTCTGTAATAACGAATCACATGTATTAAACTTAACAGTATATTATGTTTACTTTGGTTATTCACCATTTTGTTAATTAGCTATTCAAAAAACAGGCAACTAGAAATGAGCATTTTAATACAATCTGATAAAGAATTGGTTAGAGTAAGTTTAAACTTTTATCCTATTAAAAGACATTTTTAACAGTTTTTGTTTTCACTACCAACAATCTAGATTAGAAAATAATCAAATTTACCAACTGAGAATACATCATCAACATACTCTTTGACTATATGATTTTATCATGAAATTCGCTATTAGTTTCTTAAAACGTTTTGGTGACTTTTGTTATTCTCATTGCATAAAGGTTTCTCTTATAAAGGCGAAACGGCAATATAAAACAAAGAGAACGACCACAATATTGTTTAGAGTCACGTCATTTTTCTTATAAAAGCGAAACAAACCTGACAATATAAAACAAAGAGAACGACCACAATATTGTTTAGAATCACGTCATTTTCTTATAAAAGCGAAACAAACCTGACAATATAAAACAAAGAGAACGACCACAATATTGTTTAGAGTCACGTCATTTTTTTATAAAAGCGAAACAAACCTGACAATATAAAACAAAGAGAATGACAACAACATTGTTTAGAGTCACGTCATTCTCTTATAAAAGCGAAACGGCAATTTAAAACAAAGAGAACGACCACTATATTGTTTAGAGTCACGTTAAATATCTTGTGTTTGGAAGCCATGTTAAGTAAAATGAGGAAGTGTGTTAGGTTTAAATATTGTTTTTATTTCAGCGTAAAGGTTTACAAAGAACTGTCTGTGATATGTCCACCATGGGGAATTGAACCCCGATTTTAGTTTTGTAAGCCTGTAAGTTATTGATGACCCGCCATGGTAATAATTTTCAAGACTTTACAGTTGCACTGAATCGTCGTTTTGAGATGTTATTACTTGACACACACACACACACAT
>NW_013665622.1:923905-930708 GCF_000517525.1 Limulus polyphemus
TAATCTTTTTTTAGTATTATCAGATTTGGAGACGAAAGAAAAAAAAGACGAAGTTCACTGATGTTTGATGTGTGATTTTTACTTTGGACCCAGCATGGCGAGGTGGTTAGGGCGCTCGACTCGCAATCTACGGGTCGAGGGTTCGAGTCCCCGTCCCACCAAACATGCTCGCCCTTTCAGCCGTGGGGGCGTTATAATATGACGGTCAATCCCACTATTCGTTGATAAAAGAGTAGCCCAAGAGTTGGCGGTGGGTGGTGCTGACTAGCTGCCTTCTCTCTAGTCTTTCACTGATAAATTAGGGACGGATAGCGCAGATAGCCCTAGTGTAGCGTTGCGCGAAATTCGTAAGAAACAAACAAACATTTTTGCTTTATAAATAATCTAAACACATCACTGAGTCAGATGAACAATATCAGCTCCTAACCAAAATCTTTTCACGCTGTGAATTATTTACTCGAGGACTCATGTATAAGAGTAACGGATTTTGAAAGTTTGTCAGTTCTCTTCCATTATGTTGCTAGTTAATGTTTTTGAAATTTCAAGACTCTAACCAAATATAGCGTCGTGTGAATTTTGTATAAAAAATAAGTCGAGCTTGAAACTTCTTTTCATGATATAACAGTTTCGTCTGCGAATATTATATTAGAAGTTCGTCCACAAAGTAAACAGTTGCATTAGAAGTACACAAACAGTGAAAGCTTTTTTAGCTGAAGTATTCAATTATAGGACAGAAAGCTCCTTGTATCCCAAATTCTTTTCATTATTTCATTTATTAAGTTCTCGTTTCCACGTCTTATAAGTAAGTTATTTAATTAGTACATGTTTTGGCTTTTCTTTAAATGCGTCTATTTGTTGAGCGTTTTTAACTTTTTTTTTATTATCAGCAGTTTTTAAGGCTCGCTGTGTTTTAGTTTGGTCTTCTGAAGAAATCCTATTGGTATTACGCATATCATGCGTTTACCTTAGCTTTTCTAATGTAAGAAAACAACAACAACAACAACAAATCTTCCATGTATTTACCTGCAACTTACTGATGAACCATTCAAAGTTCCGGTGTTTTATTATAGGATACTAAATCTGTTGACGTTATCATCATTAATGTACTGAGATGTGACGATCAAAAAGTGTTGTATGATATGAAATGAGTTAGAAATGTGTTCCATTACAATGCTGACATATATTTATATCAAAGTACTGATGGTTGACGATGAAAATATGTTATATGATATGACACCTGTTATACGTATTTCTCTCGTAACTATCACGCTATCCGTACAAGTATATTGTGATCCGACTATCAAAAAATGTTATATGATGTCTATATATAAATGAAATAAGTTATAAATATGTCTCACCACCACGGCGTTATCCATGTATCAATATACTGAGAAACGACGATCAGAAAATGTTATATGATGTCTATATATATATAAATGAAATAAGTTATAAATATGTCTCACCACCACGGCGTTATCCATGTATCAATATACTGAGAAACGACGATCAGAAAATGTTATATGATGTCTATATATATATAAATGAAAGAAGTTATAAATATGTCTCACCACCACGGCGTTATCCATGTATCAATGCACTGAGAAACGACGATCAGAAAATGCTGTATGATATAAATGAAAGAAGCTATGAATATTCCTCATAACTCGACGCTATATCCTTACATCACTAAACGAGATCTGATCAGAAAAATGCAGTGATATGTATGAAAATGGCTATAAATGTGTCTCGTTATTGATAAGGCTATGTTTTTTCTTCCTAATATTTTTCTCATAGTTTGCATATATATTTTTTTAACAAATCGTTGTAAGTTTCTGCGTGTAAAGTTAGTTTTATTGACAGCTAAAAACACACCTCTAAGAACAGTACATTAGTGATACATTTAATCAGGAAATACACTGTGAGTTTTAGTTCTGTCTGATTTTCGTAGATATATATATATAAGTTAATAAACAGATAAATGAGGGGACAAAAAAATGTTGTAAGTAGAGAACGATAAATATATCTTGTGTTTTTACATTTATATACATAATCTAAGGGCGCAAATGTATTTTTTTATACTTCATTATATATAAATAAGTATATAGCAAGTCTTCGCAGTTGTGCTACACATGAACTATTTTACCAAATACTTAAATGTCCTTGGAGGTATTTCGTTCGATTTTGTTCTTAAGTTGAGTCAGATTGGTTGCTTGAATTTTAATGACCTTACATGCACTTCCGATAAGTAAGATAGTTGCCACGAAACTTCGGGTATTGAGAACAGTTGTTGAGTCTTTGTGTGTGCGTGAGATTGTCTTTCAGTTGATATATCCTTATCTTACTTTTCTTTCCCTTTGTGATACGCTGTAAACATATACAATCCTTGCTCTCCGTGTTATGAACAATCTCCTGGGATTGACAGTCCAATTTTCTTGACATCTCCAGCATGGACAATTGGTTTAATATACAAGAACAAAATTGAATTGGTGTTGAGAAAAACATTCCTCAGCACGATACGTCGAGTGTTTCTGTTGTGTTAACTAACACCTCATTTTTAATATGTGGTTTGTTATCTAGTGCTGTTGCCTGAATAACTTTTGTTTGAAGTTTGATTGTATTTTGTTAATGTTAATAAAGCCTAATACATTAACATAATACAATCAAACTTCAGATCAGTGGACTTTGAAGGCTTGGTTCTAGAGCACAACAACTTGAGAGGCACATCCAAAACTGTGGGCCAAGAGCGTCATTTTACCTTAATACGCCTCCGCATGCAGGTAGTCATGTTTTCGTTAATCAGACAAATTCTGAATATTCCAAGATTCAAAGAAAAATCTGAGATATATAAGCAGGGATTTAAAGTCTTGTTTGTCACAGTAGCTTAATTTTTACGAAGATAAATCTGAAATGTTGCGGTTGTGGTGCAAAATATTTTGGAATTTTATAGATCATAATCATAAATCAATTTTTACATTGTATAATCACGTATTTAAAAACACCTCTTTTAGGTTTAGTGTATGCTTTAACATTCATGTAAAAACAAAACTAGATTGAGAATGTTAGAACGAAAATCTCTTGGACAACGATTTGAGGTAGGCAAACAATAGTTCTGAAATACTATTTTAATACATTTTAAATTCATAATGGATCAATTAAGAAGAATGTTTAAAAAATATCATTGAAGCAGCATCTTTTTTTTTCACATGAGGATTAGGCCCAATGACTCAGTTGCTTCGCCAGTTTTCGATTGTTTGTCACCTTAGGGTTTGAGAATATGGCTAAATGCATATAGATAGCTTTAGCAGCTTAGGTTCATGAGAAAAATATGTTGCATGATCGCTAACGTGATTCATTCCTTTCAAACTTTTCAAAGGCTTTATTTTAATATTTTAAACATACCTGATTATTTTTATTTCAATAAATTGTGATATATAAGCTAGGCTTAGAATTACACTTACAGATGATCATGTTTGACTTGCCGTAACGTAGGTCAACATTCAACAGATTAGAACGTATCTATCTCCCCGAAAGTAAAATTTAAATTGGTAAGTAATAAGACGAACAATTCGAGATTGGGAGACATTTTAAATTGACTGCCTTAATGCTGTGCGTAAGAGATGAACTTGATGAGGAGATCAGTAGCAGAAATAGGTTAAACCGACGAAAAACGAAAATTACTTTTAACTCCGCGCGTAGCGAAGGTAACTTTGCATTGGACGTGTGCTATGTATGGGTCGAAACAGTGGGAAAAGGCGGCTTTAGCTCTCATTTATAGCAATACTTTTTAAGCTCAGTATAAGCGGGAACCTCTGCTAGTAAATCATGAATTGCTAAATTAAAAAGGACAGCTTTTTTTCACTGTTATTTTACGGTACTGATTATTCGCATGAATGTAGTTGATGTTTAAACTCCATCTTGTAAGGATCTGAACTGTGTTCAAAGACAAGCAAGCGTACAGTTATTGCCAGGTAACTGCATAATCAGTTTAGCCTTACTTACCGTGAATGTTAGCCAAAGCCAAGTTTGATCCATTGTAGGCCTAACACATACATGCAAGTTATTTATATAAAATGTAATTAAATATACAGTATACGTATATTAAATTATATATATTGTTACGTCTATGTTCGTTTGATAATTTCTCTTATAATTTCTTTGGGATGAAACTTGAGCGACACAAGTCTTTCCTTAAATAAAACTAGTTTATTCTTTCTCAATTCAACTTTGCAATACACTTAATTTCCACAGTCACTTTAACTTAAACACACGTTATAATTCACAACGAACGATTCACGCACTTTACTTACGACTTGACTCGATTATCTGTCTCTATCTCTTCAATATGCAATTATTCATATCTATGCCGTCACTTCTCGCCGGTCTTATATATACAAAATAGAGGGCGTCTGGAGAACACTCGTGGCTTCACGAACGGACATGATCTTTCTAGAATCTCCTAGCGTGTTACTAGAGTCACGTGACTTCCGCTGTCGTAACAATATTATATTAAATTTTCATTCTATTGTCGAGTAAAACAAATAACTGAACAAGTTAATATAATCTCACGTAACTATAATTTTTTAATACAACTATTTCTGAGAAAGGGTATTTTAAAAGTTGAATTTAAGAATAGTTTTTTGTAATAAATTGTTTAGCCATAACTCTAAATTATGTTAATGTTGTTTAAGGATAACATTGTCCACTTTTTACAGGGTGTCTATGAATTATTTAACCGCTTTATTAATTGAATAAAAGACGTTTGGTTGGTTTGGAATTTCACGCAAAGCTATTCGAGTGATATCTGCGCTAGCCGTCCATAAATTATCAGTGAAAAACTAGAGGGAGGGCAGCTAGTCAACACCACTCACCGCCAACTCTTGGGCTATTCTTTTACTAACGAACAGTGGAATTGACCGCCACATTATAACGCCTCCACGGCTGAAAGGGCGAGCGTGTTCGGTGACGAGGAATCGAACACGCGACCCGCATACTGCGAGGCGAGCACTTTAATCACCATGGCTGAATATAAAGAGAGTTACATAAGATAAATAATTGCGGTACAAGGCAGACCAAACACCTCAGGATTTTACAGCAACTGGCACCATTTGTGGCTTGAAGGATGTCCAAGCGATAATCGATCTCCACTCATGTACGTGCCAGCATCTCTTGGGTAAGAGCGTTGGTTACCATATGGTGTATCTTCGTGTTATAGACAACGTACTTCACATATCCAATCCAATGTAGTGGTAAACAACTTCAGACATCAGTCTCACACACATACCACAAAACGCACATTCCTTTCAATTATTAATTTATGGGTGTATCCAACCGAGCATATTAATTTCGGAATTGAACAAATTGTTGAACCGAGCAAGATATCTAGAATTCAATGGGCTTATCTTTTTATGACGGGATATAAATGGCCATCTTAACATAATATTTTGTACTCATCAATAACCAGTCTAGTAGCGAGATTATTACATTCATTTTATTCCTGGCGTGATAAATATAATTCTAAATACAGACTTTTCTGAGTATATATATAGGAGAGAATAATTTAACTTTTAATTCAAAAACTTGGTCGTTACTCTAGTTTAATGCAATATTTAATTCATATTATGTTGTTTATGAAAAATAACAAAATATCAAATTAGCTTCGCTGAAGTCGCCCTCTGAGGCATTTTAAAGTAGGCAAGGCTTTATTAGCCACTCGGGAAACAATTTTCCACAGTAGTTTGATTTTAGATGAAAGTATTTCCTTTTGTATGAAAACTTTGTTTACCCTCGAATTAAAGACTCAACATTTATTAGTAATTATATATAGATATTTATAAGTACACTCTCACTAAAGGAAATTTAAATATACAGAAACGCGGAAAAGCAATTATGATATGTGTTTATTATATTAATATTTTGTGTAGCAAGTCAACATCCCTTAAAAACTTCCTACGATGCGTTGATTTTATTGGTAATAATAATCTTAACGATAAACAAAGTAATTAATTTGTCTTGGGAGTAATTTTTATATACTTCATTAAAAGTCCTAGGTTTCGTTCACTCGTGAGATAAGAGAGCAAAGAGCTAGTTTTTCTAACATATGTGGTAGTCGTGGTACTTAGAATAAATATATTATATGTTGTGTCATCTCCTGAAATTACAGTTAGTACCAATAGTGTCATTATTAGAAGAAGTTAACTGCATAAATAGTCGTCACGAAAGAAATGGAAACTCATATTATTGTTGAATGGTTACTAATAAAGCATCTGCTATTTTGTAACTCCATCTTAAGCCTAACTTGGGCCTACTCGTCTTTCGTAATCAAATATAACACAACGACAAGTATAAAAACAACGTTATGTGTTCGTTCTTTATATATGTATGTTTAAAAACATGAGGGTTTATTTGAAGCTCCAAAGATTATAAATTAACAGTTGCGGTGGTGCCTTTAGTTACAAAAATAAAAACATATTCAGAAATAAAAGAAAAAGGTTTCAAACATTTAGATATAATTATACTGTTTACAATGTAAGCAACAACTTAATAAAAACCACTGACTGAGGAAATACGTTACTGTATTAATCTAAAGGTTAAACAATCTTTCCATTTTCAGAACAAATTACGTTTGCTCTTGGTTACTTCTATGGGTGCGTATCTCATCATAGTAGTTGATACGATACGTATCTAGATATTGATGCCGCTGGCCCGGCATAGCCAGGTGGTTAGGGCACTCGACTAGCAATCTGCAGGTCGCGGGTTCGAATCCCCGTCCCACCAAACATGCTCGCCCTTTCAGCCGTGGGGGC
>NW_013665622.1:931268-934477 GCF_000517525.1 Limulus polyphemus
CTAAATTAAGGACGGCTAGCGCAGATAGTCCTCGTGTAGCTTTGCGCGAAATTAAAAAAACAAACAAACAATTGATGCCGCGATACGATACGTATCTAAATATCGAAGTTTTACCAAGGGTTTGTTACAACGTTTGGCAGACTTGTCTGAAATTTATTATCTATATTACTAATATTGTCTTATTTAAGTTCTTCACACTTTACAGTGCTTGTTCAAATTTTCAGGTTAGATCAACTAAATGACAGCCGGCAAGAGAAGTAAAATAAAAAGTTAATATCTGTCTATCTATTTTGTTATTTTCAGGTTAGATCAACTAAATGACAGCCGGCAAGAGAAGTAAAATAAAAAGTTAATATCTGTCTATCTATTTTGTTATTGTTAATTTGTTATATTACTTTTCATGTAATGTTTTTGATAAAAGAAATGAAGACAACATGTAGTACTCAATACTCATCTTCCTTTATTGAGTCATTAATTTTTAGCAAATATACTTTATTAGAAATTCTGATTTTTTTTTCTGCACAAATAACGTATAATGTTTACTGAAAGCTTGCTAAATTTCGTGAAGATACATTAATCGTACCGTATCGGACGTTGTATCGATACAATCGTATCACGGCTTCACGATACGATACTCGTATGATATCGTATCGTGAAGCCACACCTTTACTTACTACAGTGTATTTATTATAATTCCTTTAAGATGTTGCTGAGTATAGAGCAAATTCCTAATTGATTCTTTTTGTCCAGAAAGATTTTGTTTTAAAAAAGTTGGATATTATTCTAATAGGTAGTTGTCTACTGCATAAAATTCCACTAAAACAACGCCGTCATGTGTTAGCTTAAAATGATACAAACAAGTTGATTTTATGAATTTATGGATATTTCTGCTAAAGTAATGAGCTACATCATTCTTGTAAGAAAGTACGGAAATCATTGTAGTTCGCAAACTTACGTTCTCCAAGAACGTATTCTGTTTCCTTCCTGAAGAGCTTCACAAAACTCACAACGAACGTTTTAGGGTAAAATTACGATACAACGACACCAGTTCTTCAGGGGAATCATGTAAAAGTCAAACAGAACTCAGGCTACAAACAGATAGGAATTTCTTCATATTTTCTTTTTCATGTGTAGCAACAGAAAAAATTCATCTCATAATCCAGATACTATTGTCGGTACTAAGATAGTTGACGAAGTTGACAAGACATTAACAATCCATGCTGATTTGATTAAATCTGTATCGTAGTCTTCTCTGTTTATGTACTCGCTCGCTCGTTCTGATCCTGAATTCCATGAAATTCTAAATCTCAACTCAAAAATGTTTGAACAGTAAACAAGTTACTCAGTTGAGTACACTCAGCCGAATCAAAACACTTCTGTAGTTCCCTATAGTTCAAGTGAGCGTAGTGTGACTGGTGAAGCGATTTATATAATCATTAAATATATGTATTCAATCTTTGTTTTTGGTTTGTATAATAGACTCGGACAGCGCTATCTCTCTCTCTCTCTCTCTATATATATATATATATGTACCTTTACTGGACTGTAAGATCCATCCCTTTTTGGTATTAGTAGATTTTGCGAATTAAAATTTATACTCTCTCCTACGTTTATGGAATAATTTAATGTAATTTATGTTTCTTCTGATAACGCCAGTGTTATAAGATATATCAGTTTTAATTAAGATCTATTAAATCAATTATCTACCCTCACGCTTTTGATATCGACACCCACTGCTTTAATAACTAGCAAGAGCTATAATAAGGTTGCGTTTTATTAAGAATGATTTTTTTTTTTTTGCTTTTGTAAAATAGCGCGTACTTCTTTTGATCATTTGGATGTTTTATGCGTGAGAAAGCTGGTTTATTAGGTTTCGTTAGCTAGACATTATTGTATAGGCTAGAATCTTAAAATCTGATTTGTTATCTTCCTCCTACAAAGAAAGTGAACACATGTTGTGAACCAAGATATTTTACTTCACTTTCACTTCCATGGAAGAGAACAATTGCGACAGTAAATAATATCTCCAGCATTCATTTCTTCTTTTCCAGTGTATATATCATCATCTATTTTAAGAGAAGATGTTATTGATGATACTCGCATCCTAGGAAGAAGACAGATACTTTCTGCAAAAGAAGACATTCTGATCAACTTTTATCTTTCTGGAAGAAAGGGCCCATGATGTTGTATATATATATATACAGATCTTTTAATTTCAGAAATTGAACAAAAACGTCATTGTGACAAGCATCTTCCTTCTGGGAAGAATTCACATCAGAATGTACAGAGGAAGATATTCTGATTTAATTCTTCTTCTACATCGTATGTTACTATTTATAGTTGGAATGCCTTTTAGAATACCTATTACGGAAAAAAAAAGATAAAAAGAAAAGGCTTGAATTACTGAATAAAAACGAATTAAAAACTGATACCGATAGCTATAGCACTTTCATAATTGTTTAAGCTTGAAAAGTTGAACAAAAACGTATTTAATCCTTATCAAAATCATTTCATATTTTTTTTTATGTCATTTTAACATCACTTTTACTCGCACTAGAAGGTTCCAACTTTACGTGAAAAAGACGGCTGAAAGTTTTAGCTATCCAAAGTCGTTGGTAGAATAAAACAGTAATTTCAACAAAACTGACTGCATTTCGTTGACAGTGTTATTTTTACGACTTTCATTACATTTGGGAAAGAATGAAACACACAATAAAGTCTTCCAAATAAGACATCAGCTGACGTACCCAGCTTTAACACAGCATTCACTGGATTTTACTGGCAATAGCATATTAAGGAAGCACGTACTTAGTGTAGGAAACACAAGTCAACGTTACTCTTTACTTTACGCTATCACATCTTCTACGTTAATTAGTAAGATTATAGAGTAATTATAGGATTTCCAGTCTCTTGGGTTTATTATTTATACAAGTTTGTAAATGAAATCTCGATGTCTTTGTAGGAAAAGTTAAAGCGAAAATGCTTTATTTATTGAACAACAATGAAATTGTGATGATGCAGATACACTCATACAATAACGTCGGAACTAGTTGTGGTCGAAACTTATGTGATCACACTAAGAAAATAATTCGTCCATATTCTACGACTCTGAAACACTACAATTAATTTACTGCATTACATTCATAATATATGACGTCGTCGAGACATTAATGTCACTGTTTTAGATGAAGAAACCCGAACAATTTATA
>NW_013665622.1:935477-958865 GCF_000517525.1 Limulus polyphemus
TTATCCTGGATGTGAAGCTGATGTTATCAACAGTAAACTGCTGGTTAAGATATTCTATGCACAAATACAGCTCTTCAAATAAAGTACTTACGTGGGTTATCCTGGATGTGAAGCTGATGTTATCAACAGTAAACTGCTGGTTAAGATATTCTATGCACAAATACAGCTCATCCTGTAAAGTACCATAAGATTATGTAGCTACTGCACTTGGAAGACCTTTGAAGTATTAGATTTAAAAATACAAGTAATATTCACAATTGAATTCTTAAGCATTACGTATGTCATAAACTCAAACACCTTATTTGATAAAAAAAAGTTAAATATATATACGTGTGTGTGTATGTTAAAATAATATGAGGGATAATCAAATATATAAAATAACTGGAAAATACAAATATCAAATATAAACTGAAGTATGTCTTAGATGTAACTGACTAGTGAATATTACCGGAGCAATAAGATATTCCTTTTCTATTAAGCCTAATATTTTCTAAGAAACCAATGAAAATATGCAAATGTAGTAGTTGTCGCAACAATAAACTGTAGAAATTTTCAGTTTTATGAAGCATTGTTTTTTTTTTATTCCTGTAAACTCCCAGTGGAGCATAGGGTCGCGACAACAACTCGCCAACGGAAGTTGTTGTTGTTGCAGTTACTTGTAGCAGGTTGGTTTTTACGGGGTGGAGTTGCTAGCCCCGCGCCCAACCCTCCTCCTTTCTCATCCTGGACTTGGGACCAGGCAAAGGCTTATGAAGCATTACACTGCCAAAATATATCAGGTTAGATACACATACGTTCCTTAATACAACATTGTAAGCTATAAGAAAATTAAAGTAATACACATAATAAAATCACAATATTCACGGGAAAATCGCTCTTAATGTCAGATAAACACTAGATATTAGATGAGGAAAATAAAAATAAATGTTCAATGGCAGGGTTCTTGTTCAATAAAAGTGTTCTTTTTTTTTTCGTTGATTAAAGATGTATTAGAATCTCCTTAATTGTACATAGAAAAAAAAACGAATCATGAGTAGTAAGATACAAGAGCGAGAAATGACATAACTGGTTGATCTTGATCTAAAACAAACTTTTCATAACAGGTAAGCAATTTTCATACTGTGAGAACTTTGTCTATATGTGAATAACAGCTGTTATTCACTTCGAAAATTGTAGCATAATAACTTTTACAACTCACAGGAAAGAGTTGTGATTTACTTATTACATTATATAACGCAAAATCTTCGATTGAACCGTACACGTACTAGATGGAACATTCTGAGATAGCCCTTTAACGTAGGTAATCGACCATAATCACGTGGAGATTTTAATGCGCTATTAAGCGTCTTACTTACGCATATGAATAATTTAGAGAAGATACTTCGAGTTATATATTAATAAAATTAAACATAATTAAAATATCATAGTGAAATTCTTAGCGAAACTTCGAGAATTAAAAGGAAACATGGTCAGCTGAGTAAACTTTTCATTCATTACACATTTACCAAACTTGTTTAAAAACTTTAATGATCAATGCAATTATATCTATCTATTTGTACGTTTATGTATCTATTTTACCACCATTTAAAATACCAAGAGTAGCAAGAAAAATGAATGATTCATCTTTGTATTCGATTATGACAGTATATAAACAAAACTACTTTTACCTAATGAAGATCAGTCTAAATGTTGAAATACATCAGCTAATATGACATTTGTTCTTTGTTATCTGGTATTGTATGGTAGGTTGGCTTTTATTCACTTCAGGTTTACCAACTATGATTTATGGCATTGAATTTTTTTGTTTGAGAGGGGGGGGGGAGGTATTGATTTTGATTCTTTCTGTAGAAAGAAAAGAAAAGAGAGAAACCCTGTAAAACTTTCCACCAAGTTCCATCATTTCATCATGATGATACACGAGTGTAAAGAAAATTGAATCTTAAAAATAAAAATAAATAATTATCCGACATCGATAAATAGCCAGACGTGATTACATGTTACCAAAACCTTCTTTAGGTTCTAAACTGAGTAATATTTTATTTTTATTGAGGGATAAAAAATGATTAAAACAGTGTCTATTTGAAGCAACCTGTTCATTGTGATTTCTAATTTGTTTTTTTATTGTCATTATTTCCCAAGTACACGTCGTATAGCATTAGTCAATTTTAAAATATTTTCTTTGGTAGGTTATTTTTTAAGGTATTTGAGGGAAGATAAAAATTAAGAATTCTAACTGTAAAACAAAACTCACTGGCTTGCGCACGTGAACAATATTTAATTTGAAAGTCGCGGGAAACTATTACACATGCTTATCTGTAAACTGTTTTTATTGTGTGTTTTTTCGTTACCACGATAGCCGAAGCTTGACAATTTAACTTATCAAGGAAACACTAGCTGTTCTACTTATATCACGACTTTTAAGATATTTCTGTTAATAATTTAAATACTTTATCTTCTACGTAATCGTTTTCTTGAGTCATAAAGTTTAATCAATGTTTTGTTTGATCTTCGTCACTATATCGTCAACCTATCCAATGACAACACCATAGTATAATGGAGACTTGATTTTGTACAGCCTCATATAACAGGCTACAGATTCCTGCTAGAGAATCTCATGAATATCATTCTCTGTTGACATGATTACATACTCAGAAACATCTGTTTACAAACAACGTAATCAGGTATAATTGATTAAATTATGAATACCAAAAGGATTGAATACATTACTTTTAATTGGATTATACTACAGCATAAACTTACTACATCTTATTTCTCTAAATGTACATAGTATTTCATCTACGGATATTGTTCTTGTGACCATTATCCATTATGTACGTTTCATAGATGGAAATTAGGAGCAGTCGTATCTAAATAATTAAGACTTAAGTAGGTTGATCATTCGCGTAAAATAAGTTGATTAGTAAATTGGTCGATCTTTTATCAAAACTCACATTATCAATAGTACAGTATTTCAAAATATAAAAATTCTCATTTCTATTGGTGGTGGTGGATCAAAGGGTTTTGAGACGTCATGCAGCTGAAATCTGACAAAATGCATTGTGTTATTAATATGTGCAGCGCCTTTTTATGGCATAATAAGAAATAACATCTTATCTTGACTAGCAATTAAAAGTGAGTCTGCTTATTTCAGTTAGGCCAGCGTGACATAATGGTTAGTGTGTCTGGCTGAGGATAGAAAGGTCTGGGGTTCGAAACACGATATTGCTGTAGGCGCGTTATAAAAGTGACGGTTAATCGCGTTATTCATTTCAAAGACACGGAGAAAGCTTTCGTGACAGTGGGTACTGCTGGCTGGCTATCTTCTCTGGCTTTTATTTCAAAACTTGAGAAGGCTGTGCTTATGTCTTAGTGAACACTGAGCTTGACGCTTAGCCCACATGCGCATAAAGTGCCATCCAGGCTGAAATTTCTAATTTCTGATTTATTATTTCAGTTACAGTCTCTCAGTTTGAGTAATATCTGATTTCAAAGATGATCTGGATACAATAATTCTTCCGTTCCACATTTATATTTATTTACTTCAATGAAAGATTACAACAATTATGAAGACGTCTCTGTCTGTGTATAAAGATTCAATAAATTAAATTTACAGAGTGAAACAAAAAGGTTGGTTGTTTGATTGTTTTAAAGAAAACCTACATTGGGCTATCTGCTGTGTCCACTGCGGGAAATAGAATCCCGGATTTTAGCGTTGTAAGTCCATAAATTTATTCCACCGGGGACGAAGCAAAAGATATATGCTTAGTTTTTCTGTTTATTCAAAAAAAGAAAATACTAAAATAGTCATAGTGTCTTTATGAAAACAGCTGTGATAATGGAACGAAACACTGTTCCTTAGCCAGATGTGTTATATACATATCTACATAGGTGTATTGTAAAAATAAATATGAAGCCCAATCTATTATTCAATTTATCACTCACCATTGAGTCACACCCGTTATTGGGAAATCTCCAAATTAAAACAAGCTAGGTTTTCTTGTAGTGGTGAGTTGCACATACTAGCAATTTTTGAAGCCATATACATAGATAGATCCACTGTGGTGAGCAAAAGACAAATAAAAACCCCAACGTACATTGTAGTTATTAAATTAAAACCTCACATAACTTACCAAGGTGTTATGTTATGTGCACTTCTTATCCGTTTTTAAAGCTCTAGTACCCTATAAACCTAGATCGTATTTGGTGTGAACACAGTATGACGTACAGTTTCTCAAAAGTTGGCACATCTTATAGATTTTTATGATGAATCGAAACGTTTCACTGATTGCTATTTGACATCTGTTATTGCTTAGATACATACGTTTTAAAGGTAGAGCACTAATTTCCGGTTGTTGTTTTTTCCAAGGCTAGAAACATACGTTTTAAAGGTAGAGCACTAATTTCCGGTTGTTGTTTTTTCCAAGGCTAGAAACATACGTTTTAAAGGTAAAGCACTAATTTCCGGTTGTTGTTTTTTCCAAGGCTAGAAACATACGTTTTAAAGGTAAAGCACTAATTTCCGGTTGTTGTTTTTTTCCAAGGTTAGAAAAAAATCGGAAAGAAATTTTAGAAATTCATTTTCGCGGCATTTTGATAACTTCGGTGACAGCAGTGACGTAAAGTCAATAGGAATTAATATGCTGACCTACAAGGCGTAAAAAAGTTTTATTCAAATTATGTTTATAGATACGTATTTTGAAAACAAGAAGATGTAAAGATAACAAGGCAACATACATTAGTTTTAGGTGACAAATACTTGAACATATTGTCAGGAATCTCCATGTCCTTTAAAATTACTTGAGTGAGCCACCACTGAGGATCTTATCAGTGTTTTGTATTTCGAGTTGTTCAGCTAGTTTTATATTCCTTTTATTGTTGTGATAAATCACCTATACGATTACACAGATAAAACTACACAAGCGCCAATACTTCATACTTATCAGATATGCCAAGAAAGGACCATATTTCAACATATTGTTTAATAACTAATATTGTTAGTTGTGTATTGTTATAGTTATATTGTTATTTGTTATATTGTACTATAGGCGTTTGAGGGAATGTTTCACATCTGCACATCCAACATCTTAAGTCAGAATAAAGGATTCAAATAAGTAAGACAATTATTGTGTTTGTAATATTATATATATAGAAAGAAAAAATTAACTATTACGAGCATCCAGCAATGTAAGTGCTTTGTAACTGGGGTTCTTGATTTTTTTTTATTTGTGCCAATTTTCTCCGATTTACTTCCCGCCTTTCAGATATAAACCAGGTTTGGTTTTATTTAATCTTGGTTGTCTTGGCGTAGTATACTTAAAACTGCCGAACAACTAGCTATGAAGGTTCGTTGCTTGCATTTAAAAATATTATGCTCGTCTCTTGTTTGTGTAAACTGATTAAAACTTATAAAAGGGGGCAGATTTAGTTGTTTGATATAAACCTCATATGTTAAGTGTATTTCAAGCAATATTTTTTTTTCATTTTGTTTTCTATTAAAAAAAGTGTTTTTTTTCGAAAAACATCATTACAATCGTGATAAAAATTAATATTTTTTTATTGAGCAACACTTTTCATTTTTTGTTAGTTTCTTTTATCGAAAAATTTTTTTGGAAAACATGGAAAAATAAAGAAAATATTATTTTATATGTAACTTTTATAGTCCCAGGAAGCTTCAAAGCTAATTTATAGCGTTATAAGACCTATGACATGTTTGTTTGTTGTTTACTCTTTTGTGGTAGGTGTTTAGGTTCAAAGAACCAGGGGGTGTTCAGAAATAGTTTGTTTGTTTGTTTGAAGTAAAGCAAAAAGCTATAGAATGGGCTATCTGTGCTATCCTTTTCACCTTCTCTTGACTAAAGAGATATAATCAGGAGGCTTCGTGTAAAAAATATACAAAAACAATATCCTTTGACATTACGAACCTATTACATTTGAAAAGCTTCGCTATAAATATAACAAACATCTAAGTCAATAATTACTTTGTTTTGAAATTACTGTAAGCCTATTTTATCATTATCAACTGGGAACTGTCAGCGTAAAAGAGTTTTATCTATATGTATTACAATATAATAAAGCTTTGAAACGTTTGTCTTAAACCATTAGACATATATAAAGCTATATGAGATTTGTTTGTAATTATAGTAAATCTAATAAGTATTACGAGCTTTAGAAAGGGCTGTATAAACTTATCTTGAAAGTATCTTGATTCTATTGTAATAAGAAGACAATACTCGCCCTTACAACAGTCTTATAAATATAGTATATTTCTAAAAGAATAATATCTTATATGTCGAAGTCAATCGACGCTTCCTGAATGTAAATAATTATATCTCTCTATTATGCCGTGAAGTGAAGCCACTCTATATTCTCATCTTAATTTGACGTGCGTACACTTATATCACAAAAAATAAAGAATAGCCTTGTCGATTATTTGAGTTTTAGGTTTTCTTTTAGAAACGTTGATTTTTATTTCTTCCTCTTCTAATGTGCTCGTTTAACATTTCGATAAATTTGACTATTAACAGGGCGTGCCTGAGGCAATTTACTTTGATGATATTACTATGATTTAAATCGGTATTTCTGTATACATTCTTAAGCTGAAATTGATGACTTTAAGCTGAAATCTGATTCACTAATAATCTTATTATCATAAGAAATAAAAAGAAAACAGATTTATGTTTTTTTAATATGTTTCTTTGGTAAAATGGATTTATGAGGGACAACCCTGCTAGAAGGTTTATTTATTGGTTTTAGTTTTGTTGACTTTGTTGTGTTCTGATCAAGTAGGGCGTCCATGATGGAGAATTCTAGTGTACTATTTTCGTTATTGGTTGAGTGGAGGTGGTTACTGATTGGTTGGTTGGATTTGTGAACAAGGTTTATGAAAGGCTGATTTCTGAAGGTGTATCGAAACGTATGAAATTAACATTAAAAATTTTTTTAAACAGAAATTAAGTACACACAAATTAACAAAAAATCAGTTTACAGAAATATTGATTTAATTGCTCGATTAGTTTCGACGTGACACATACGACGTTATCAAGGTAGCATAAAGTACTTCATAACTTGATTGTATTGGAACGTCCTTATCAACAAAGAAATCTTCCAGCAGCTTATCCATTATAAATCCATTTTTCCAATTGGCCTATCTGGTAATCATAATGTTCTAACATGTAGTTTTTTTGGGGGTGATATGAGAGGTTATTATTGTAAAAAGGGTGGGTATTATATATTTTCTTAAAAATAGGATTAAATAGCACTTTTCCAGATGGTGAGCGGTAGTTTAGGAACAACTACCTTCTCACAATTGTTTAAAGATAATGAGTGGTAAATTAGGAGCAACTACTTTCTTACAACTGGTGTAACGAATTTATTATTTTGTATTCATTTTTAATATGAACGTTGTTTGGATTGAATTTATATTTAGAAATAGGCGTGACTTGTATTATCAGATATATGTTGCGTATAACGAATTTGTTATATATTTATTTTAATGTCAACGTTTGTTTCGAATAAGTGTATATTTGAGGGCGTGGCTAGTTACATATGGCGAAATTTCCCCCAATTCTCCAAGGTTCTAGAATATTCGTGAACAAAAGAATCAACCAATAAATCCACTTCCCTAAATATAGTTCAGTATTGTTGAGAAAATCCTATAAAAGGCGACGCGCCAAAAACAGAGAACAGAGAAGTCTACTATGAAACTGTTATAATCGTGTAAGCTATAAACTGTTGTTTTGCTAACTCTTATCAACCGAAAAATATACGACATTTGACCAGGAACAGTTATAAATTTCGAACGTCAGTGAATTCTCACCAATCGTTAATATCTGTCCAAAAATATTACTGATTTCTCATCGGACATTAGTGATTTTATGAAAGTATTATGTTACTTCAACGGTCCAACAATTCAGAGCCTGACAAAGCTAGCTAGCTTCCCGCCAATTATACGTACATCGATTTCAAGCTGACTCGCTGGATATCAAAGAGACTTTGAACTAGGAAGACACTTTTAAGCTATTTGTAATTTAGTGAAATTTCTGCTTAGGAAACTTAGTTTATAATTATTAATCATAATAGTAGCTATTGGAAATGATACTATTGTATATATATATATTAAACCGCATTTGTTTCAAAACAAAAACGGTGTGAATCAATCTTGTTGGCAAATAGCGTAAATAAAATAAAATATCGGCATATTTATAAACACTACATCTAGAGTACAGTTCAACTATTAAAAGTTAAATAAGTTAACGCGGCTTTGGGTTATTTCAAATTCTCAATCCGTTACACTGTTTACAGCTGGTGAATGGTAGTTTAGGAGCAACTGAAATTGTTTATAGATGATGAGTGATCGTTTAGGAGCAACTGAAATTGTTTACAGATAATGAGTAGTAGTTTAGGAGCAACTGAAGCTGTTTATAGATGATGAGTGATCGTTTAGGAGCAACTGAAATTGTTTACAGATAATGAGTAGTAGTTTAGGAGCAACTGAAACTGTTTATAGATAGCTTCAGTTGCTCCTAAACTACTACTCATTATATGTAAACAATTTCAGTTGCTCCTAAACGATCACTCATCGGTTACGGATGGTGAGTAGTAGTTTAGGAGCAACTACCTTCTGACAACTGGTTACAGCTAGTGAATGGTAGCGCAAGATATAGAAAGTTGTGGTTCAAAATATCCATATCTACTCATACCGTTCAGTTTATTTTTCATTTTATTTGTTTCACATACGAAGCTTATGAATCGAGATTAAATTCGATTAGACATTGTATCCCTACCGCTTCGTGGGCCCCACTTTCACTACTTTCAGAGAATCCGTTATTAACATACATTTTGCACTTCACGCACTGTAGTTTGTAACCTTGTTTTATTTGTCTGTTTTTTGATACCACCCAACATAAATAGGAGCTATTATGTTTTATTTCCTTTAGATAATATAAATAAGAAAACTGCTGTATCATTTTGATAGATATATGAAAAATTTATCACAAACCATAAACATAAAAGGTGTAATACGGGTATGGCTTTTAGCTTGTTAGTGTCTTATTTAAGTACTGTTTATTTTCCTTAACTCTACATTAATATTTCGTGTAATATATAATAAATAACATCTAATTATATATATATCTATATGAATATATATATAATCCATTGTAGTTTAGTTATCAGCAGGAGTGGATAATTATTTGCTGTCGTTGATTTTTAATTTTATTTTGTAAATTCTCATTAATAATTCCTTTTTAGAGCAAACATTCTAAAAATTCCCTTTAAAAGTGAAATTACTGTCCACAAACATACTCTCATTTGTTATCCTTATTGTTCTATCAGCCCATAATCTATAAGGACATATTATAAGTTGTTTATTTATGTGTTTGTATCCTTGTTTGTTTAATAATAAACATCCAAGATGTTTTAACAGAGAAATTGTGTTTACATTTCCATAACATCCCTGATACTCCAGTAGACAATCATAGAAAGAAAACGAAAATTCATGTCAGAATATACAGTTCATTTTATAGATATATCTAACTGAGTTATTACTGAAAGTGAAGTACCTAAAGTATGACCTTCTAGCACTGTAACACTCATATAATGTTAAATTAATATTTTAGCTTTCCTATCATACAGTCAATATTTTATGCATTTACTTGCCATCCTTTGTTAAAGTATAAATTTTACTTTTTACTCCATAACGAAATTTCGTTCGCTTATTTATAATTTATCTGTTTGTTCTAGATTTCGAAACAGCCATGTTTGATATAAATATTGAATAATATCATTTGTGTTTCCTTGTGTTTTCATAATTATTTGTTATAATCTATTCTCGCCATGTTCACTGTTCTCAAAGCAATAACTGTTTTTTTACCTCAATAGCTTAGATACTATATTAAAATGTTGTATGAATTAATTAAAATTAAGAAGTATCTTAATATTTGAAGGAGTTAATTTTTGGAAACTCGAAGGTTCTGTTTTTGTTGCATTTAAAATAGATTTCAGTTACTTTACCATTATCAGTCAATAGATACAACTGCAGAAGCTTAAATAAGTATTTCCAGTTTTACATTTTTCAATTACTTTCGGTCTGGTTGCTTATGTATGAAACGCAAAATTCAAGTTTTTTTTTTATCAGAAATAATTTGTCTTCCTTTATTGGAATATTAAAAAAATATATTTTTATTTTGAGTTACAGAGCGATTAAATAAAAAAGACCAGAAATATAAAATTTAAATCAGAGGCGTCGCTAAGCCTTGGCACACGGGACCCGTTCCCCGATTCTTCTTGAATTCCGAATCCCAAGTTGGTGTCTTGAAAATTTAGAATACAAAACCATGATCGATATCATATTGAAACGCCGAAAATTCCCGCGCCTATGGATCCGAGCACCGAATTTATTAAGCAGCTGGCGACGCCTCTGATTCAAAGTAATATTACCAGAGTTACTGGAATTGGTTAGTTTCTAACTAGAAGGTGTATCTGAAATATAAAAACAGTTATATTTCATTCAATTAGGTGCTTCTCAAATGACTACAGTTTTTTTCCCCTTAATTAAGCTATGATCTTATTCTGAATCTAAGCTTAACTGCATATTTAAGAAAATGTTGTTTTTTTTCCAAACCATCTGCATTAAAAGTTTGTGTTATAACAACACTGGTTTCAGAATTGATTCTTTGTTTAAGTGGTAATATATTCATTTAGATATTTTTTGAAGCCTTAAAGATTTACCAGGAACTAAATTTGATTTTTCTGTATTAGGAAGCATAATTTTATGGAGTCATGTTTCTTTGATTACCCTCAGAAGACCATGTTTGGTTCTCTTAATAAAGTCGTGTGTTTACTGCTTTGTAATATGGTATTGAAAAACCTGTTGATTAAAACTAATGAAACAATCCACAAGCATGTAAGGATCAAACATTAGATTAGGATATATAAAACAATGCTACGTTTGCAAAGTTAAAAGCAAACACTAGTAGCATATTTAAGTGCAAGGATAGAGAGATTATTGTTAAATTACTTGATCTAATTAGGTAGCAGCTGGTAACAAACATTTTTGGATACAGTCTTAATACGTGTCTTTACATATACGTAGTAGGTAACCGAGAAGAAAAAATCATATATTACACATATTTCGTATAAACTACAGATTTGTACACTATCCTTCTAAAACGTATTGCTCGAACGCTGTATTGAGAGTAATGTTTTAAAATGAAGATATATGTTATTTCTATAGTTTCAATTCCGGGAATAGGCTCTCTACAAACACATATGAATTCAGAAGGCGTTAACTGATTTATGACCGAAAACACCGATAGCAACAAGGGCGCCCAACTGAAGACTAAGTGTCGTTTTAGACACTTCAACTTTTTTGTTTTCCATTTTCTTTATTTAACTATTATCATTTTTTGCATGTACAATAACGGAAATAACTATTGAAACACATAAACGGTACACATACAGGAATCACAAACAATAGCAACTAGACGATGAACCTATTATTACAAAACATTACCACAGACAATACAAAGGAAAAGGGGGAATAAATTGTGGAATGCGTTAGTATTTTGTACGTGAGTCTTTTTTCGCACAGATCGTTGTATTCATCTTCATGATGCCATGAAGTTTATCAATGTAGAATTATGGAATATTGTTCCAAGCGTAATGCATTAATCCCCACAATTAAGCTGAGTTGTTTGGTCAACTTATGGCTCTTTCAGTTTTCATTTCAGTTCCTACAGCCTCAGGAATATTCATGTTGAGATATTGTCCAAGCCAAGCTATGTTTGTAAGTATTTGATCGGTTTCTTTATCGTCGAGACATCCTTTCACCGTATTTGTCTTGCTGGAAGAACGATCCCCACCCGATGAATCGTGTTCCTGAAGGAGGGGAACGACTTGATGGATCAGAATTTGCCTGTATTTGTCAGCAGTTAGGGTACTATCAAATCTGTGTGGATCATTGAAAACACTGGCCGAGATTCAACCCCAAAGTCATACTAATCTCCCACCATGCTTCACTGTAGATGTTTCACATTGGTTATAGTACTGTTCTTCCTTCTCTTATCGAATAAACTTTCGTTAATTGTTACTGAACAATTAAAATTTAGTTTGTTCTGAGAAAAAAAAAGCACATGTTTCTAGCTTTGATTTTCCATTTTTTGTGGTACGATGCCTATTTTAATATTTTGGTTTGGTTTTCTTTTCTCAGCAGCTTCACTGTATTATATATATATATCAGTGTAACATTTCCAAATGTTCTCAGTCTTTTTATTACATATCATTAGAACTTAAAAAAATTCCTAGTCGTATCTATCCATACACAATTAACTTGAAAATATTGAAAGTATCCTCCGTCTCTTCCGTTAAAAATTCATCATCGCTTATATAATTTACTTGATGATTTACTTCTTCACTAACTCCTATTCCCGTTTTAAAATTTTCTCTAATCTTGTTTGTTATTCGGCTGCTTTGGCTACGTATCGCCACTGCTACTTGTGTATTTTGCAACCCAACAGCTTTTACCGCATTACCAAACAAAACCGGTTAGTAATACAGTACACCGCGTTCCTTATGCTGTGGCGCTAATGTATCGCCTGTAATAATGCTTGGAGACGGCTTGAATGGGTAATGAAGAAAAACTTTAATATGTCCAAGCATTATTCGTCTCAAAGTAGGTTCCTTGTCATCGAATTTGAATGTATCACCTGTAAGTTGATTATCTTGTACAAACACTTTTCTCACCAGTGTTTTCCAATTACCTGTATCCCTTAACGTATTTACTGCTTTATCATAACTTATTCTAAATATTAATTAAATATATCTTAAATACAACACATTACATTTTTCCTTCTTTCTACAATTTTCTTATTCTACCTACAAAATGTATATATTCCCAACTTGGAAACACATTAATCATTTGACAACGGTTTGTATTTTTTCTCTCTTTATTTACAATTTTTCTTTTGAAGAAACACAAAGCTACACAATGGGATATCTGTGCTCTGCCGCCCGTGAGTATCGAAACCCGATTTTTAGCGTTATAAATCCATTGATCTGCTGCTGAGCTACCGGGGGACATATTTACGAAATCACTTTTTGGAAAGATTCTCCTTATAATTCTAGGGAAGATTAATCCAGTTTTACTTGTTTGTGGTCAGTATTTCTACTAGCTAGATTTTTACCTACTTTCAACCCACTGTATTTCCTCGTCACCACATGTTCATCCGCTAACATCACTGTCTCACGTGTGTTAGCTTGCTTCTTATCATTTAACCGTATTATTAATTGTCTTGGTAATTTTGTCAAAATTTGCTCTTGAAACATCAAATCTATAATCTTGTCATTGTCTCCAGTACAGTTAGATCCTTTGACTCGTTTAGCTAGTAACTCATGCAGCCTTGTTCTATAGTCTTCAAATGTCTTATTTGTCGGTTCTTCTAACATTCTGAAGTTCCTACGATAAGTCTCCGAATTTAACTCATACGTCTCTAAGATATCTGATTTCACTACATCCTAATTTATTTTGTCTTCGTTCCCAGTCTTATTGTATGCTACTAATTCTAGGTAATGCAGGAAGTAGTTACACTCTTACCATACCCTGTAGCTACCACTCTTCTACTCTGTTTCTTCCAAAGCACATTTATATTGTTTCTGCAGAATTGAGGCCATTGCACATGGGTGCTTTTTTCATGTACGCCAAGGGATATCACTAGAATTACCCTGCCTCCCACTCACCATGAACCCAAATTCTCTCCGCCTATACCTACCTTCTAGCTCTAGCTCTAAATGTTTCTCTCAGCTTCTACTTCAAAGCGTTTATTCTCAACTTCCAAGTGTTTCATTTTTAACTGTATCTCAGCAAGCTCTAAATCGTTACTATGATAACCTTTGCGAACACCACTTCCAGTTTCCATTTTATTATTAAGCTCAAGATTAGAAAAATCATCTAGTGTGATTACTGACTTCAGTTAAAATTTTACCTATCTCATCTTTTTCCCAATAGCTATTATCCGTTATAACCAACTCTCTACATTTATTTGCCAACTGACTTTCTGTCAGTGATTTCTCATTCTCATCCATGCTAGTGTTACGTCTTTACTCTTAAACAATGAACCATGCAATTATAACCAGTAAGAATTAACTGAACCCCTGTAAAAGCAAACTCACTGCTTCATTCAGTTAACTTTCCTTTTCGGTTTTTGTTGATGTGGTTCCAACTTCATACTCTTCATTTGCTGTTTGGTTTCTATTCCTAACAACTTGATGAATTTCGCTTCTCATACGACTTTGTTACAGTCAAACTATTTTCTGATTTTGCTTTCCATTCTTATGTCTATCAACTTCCTTTGCCTCTCTCGGCTTATATATTCTATCTCGCTCCTTTTTCTTTCGTTGAACTACTTCCTTTTATATTCGTTTCTCAAACCCACGCCGAACTGATCCCTTACATTCTGATTTTGCACCTCCTTCCCGTATATCGGATTATTAGGTTTCATAACCATGGGAAGTCAACACACCACCTGAACTTACAAAAGCGGCTGCTACCCGTTCATTTTCTAATGATTTTGAGTAGTGTAATTCCCTTATTACTTAGAGACTGACCAAAGGCTGGCCACTTTCTCACCTTTCTCAACTCAAAACGGCGTTCTTTACATTTAATTTCATATCACTCTGAGATACTTAACATCACTCACTTTTTGAGAGTTTTTGTTTTTACCTCGACCACTTCTATTATGTATAGTACCAATTTTACGTATTCTTTTCAGAGTTTTTGCATACCTCCTCAAAGATTTTGAATTAATAAAATATTTCTTATTTTTTATATTTATATCTATATTTTGTTTGGGGCTCAAAATATTCTTGAAACTGCATATTTCTGAAGTACTGTTTGTTTGTTTTAGACAAAAGCCACATTGGGCTACCTGCTGTGTTCACCACGGAGAATAGAACTCCGAATTTTAGCGTTGGAAGTTGGCTCTTTTTTTATCTGTAATAGCTTCTCTATACTTGCGATGGACATGGCTTAGCTTAGCTCAGAACATGGCAGTAAGTTTGTGTTAAACCAGAGACCCAAACCTAGGGTTCGATGCTCTGGAATCCGGGATGGTCAGAAAGAAATTTCTCTTTACCCCGCTCGTGAAATAAAGTTGAAAAATAAAATAAAAAATTGAGGAGGTGGCAGCAAGTAAACACTGAGGGGAAAACCGCAAGACGCTATCATATTTTATATTTAGATTTTAACATTTACCCAACGGCCAATATCGGACTTATGGTCCTTCAGGGTGGCGGGGGGATCTATAAATCTGATACCTAGACTTGAGAGCTACGCGAAGGCTATCTGCGCTAGCCGTCCCTAATTTAGCAGTGAAAGACTAGAGGGAAGGCAGCTAGTCATCACCCACCGCCAACTCTTGGGCTACTCTTTTTCAAACGATAGTGGAATTGACCGTAACATTATAACGCCCCCACGGCTGAAAGGATGAGGATATTTGATGGGACGGAAATTCGAGCCCGCGACCCTCAGATTGTGAGTCAAGCGCCCAAACCACCTGGTGATGCCGGGCCAGGGGTCCTAGGAGTGGTCTGCAAGGAGGACTACCATGGTACAAAGTCCATCTTAGTGAATAGACGACTTAAAGACGCGGGTGGATCCCGGAATGGTCGATCGTAGGGTGAGAATCATCTTCACTGATTGAGAGGCGTTGGGAAAATGAGGGCTGGGGATGGGGCTCGTCGGTGTGTTCGGCGATGGGGAAGATTTAACGGAAGTGTGGATCATCAATGAGCTAGTTAGAACCTAGGTTTAAAGACAACCAATGATTGTGGATCATTAATGAGCCAGTTAAAATCTAGGTTTAAAAACAATCAATGAATGTGATCGTTAATGTGCCAGTTAGAATCTAGGTTTAAAACAACGAATGAGTGCGATCATTAATGAGCCAGTTAGAATCTAGGTTTGAAAATAACCATTGAGTGTGATCATTTATGAGCCAGCTAGAATCGAGATTTAAAAACAACCATTGAGTGTGATCATTAATGAGCCAGTTACAATCTAGGTTTAAAACCAACCAATAAAAGTCGTTTTAAGAAAAGTTTGCAACAAAAAGAACATGCAGGCCTCACAAGGTTGCAGTGGTTAAGGGCTAGTACAAATTTAATGATTATGCGATTATTCAGTATTTTAAAGATATAAACAATTAAAAGTGAATTTACTTAAATGATATGCAGTGACTTGGAGATTATTTCGGAGATTTAGTTTAGGCCTGGTATAACGATGGTTGGGCGATGATGGAACAAGCGTACAAATAAATCGAGACGCCTGAAATAAGTAGCTCTTTTACTGTTCTATATTTATGGACTTTGGGTTAAAATATCACCAGTCTCTTTCCCAATTCGAATTGCGAGCCGCCACTGGTACTTTTATAGGCTTTATACTAGTGTGTCACTTTTTTATTGATTGTATGAGAACCATTCACAGTGTAGTCATTGTTCTCTTTTGCAGTTCATTTTCACAGGGGTGACATTCCTGTTGCACTGCCTTTTATATCCCTTTTTTAAAAATTTACGTAATTAATTCCTATACATTAGTACGTAAATATTATAATACGTGTGCCTATGTGTGTGTTTATAAAAGGGATGTATTGTGATATTTTAGGTAAGAGCGACAAAAACGTTAATAACGGGAGACTCGAGAAGATATTTACTGCGAGTTAATTCTATGTTCTCTTACTATTGAAGTCGTAATAAATAAAGAAAGACTAAACAGAAATATACAACCAACAATAAGCAATCTTTATTTAAAACAAACACAGTTAAAAGGTGATAGTTATTTTATCACAAGAGCAGTTGTTCTTTTGTGGAGAGTTAGTGTAAACTCGGTGATATCAAAAGACTCAAATTCCAAACTACGTCTTCAAGATCGTATTCCGAACCACTGTGGTGAGATCGTATTCCACTCTGATTACGTTAAGTTACTGCTCCAAACTTACTAACTCTCATATTAATTCCTTACAAATTTAATGTCAAACTCACCCAAATCAAATAGTATTAGTCACGTGACAGGTCATTCCCCAATGAAATACAAGAAAGGTGGTTACCACTACAGGTCACTTGACCGCCAGTGAAAAAATATATCTGTTTAAATTCATATGTCATAGGTGACTTTGCAACTATTTTTTCCCATGATAATACAAAAGATGATATTCTAGATGAATGACACCTTACAATGGGCAGCTAAAGTGAAAGGAATTCAATAACATTCATGACCAATGTGGTGTGAAATAGCACCAAATAACAACTTATGAACATTTCTAAATTAATACAGGGACGTAGAAAACACATAGTATGCTTACATACGATAGCACTTAACGTAGTTGTGTGTGTGTGTGTGTGTGTATGTATAAATCCTCTAGCGTAGAGCACAGAACTTATTAAAATCGAACCAAAAGTAATCCTGTCATGAACTACACATTAGTCTAATTTCATAATTTGAAATTCGTATAAGAATTAGAATTCCTGATTATTAGTAGTTTGTAAATGTACATATACACTTTTCACACTTATTTCGGCTTCTCTTAATTCACACGTTTAAATACGAATCGTACAAGAAAGCTGTAAGGTGTATTTGTACGCCGGTTGTTCGTTATTTCAGTTGTTAATCTATTATTTATTAACATTACCGCTGTTCCAATCTCTGTTTACGGAAGCATGGTTACGGGCTTTTTTTTTTTCCTTCAAGAAGATGACTTTGCCACTAGAGGAGCAGATAAGAAGATATATAAACCATCTTCGTGCTTGAGTTACGCCTGTATGACTTTAGTTTTTTTACTTATTCCTGATAGCCGTTTTTCTATATAAAAGAGATAAAAATGCGATAATCTCAAGGGAACACCGCCGGCTGATACAGATGAACCTCTTTTTTTTCTTCTCCTAGAAAGACATCCTGTAAAGTGAGTACATATATCCAGAATATTATAATCTCATAGAAATACTTCAATAGATCTACGAAAAAAAAAGATAAACAATAATTATGCAGTCTGAAAATAGGATTCTCTTAAAAACCAAAATATAGTCATTTATATATTTTCTTTGTATTAACATTATATTCATCCATAGATTACCTTATATCACGTGACAGTTTCTTGATTTCATTAAGAAAAAGAAACACATACCTAACTAAGGTGAAAAAATTGTTGTTGTTGGTGTTTTCTTAGTGCCAAGTTACATAAAGAGCTAATTGCGCTTCGTCCATCGTGGGGAAACGTCTGTATGATATCGAATAATGAATTCGACGAAATGTCATAACTTTATTCACATACCTAAATTAACTTAGGTTGCTATATGGTGAATTCAAACGAACTCAAGACCCCATAGATATTATATACACTTCACCATTATAATAGGCCTAATGGTATATCTTTGGTGTGCTGACCCAAGCTGTGCTGATGAGTCTTGAATAGACGGAAAATGCATGAGGCCTTTACGTCACAGATTCTATTTTCAATTTCCCCTCTGGTGAAAAAGAAAAGAAATCTTTAACATATATATCAAATCATACAGTATTATATTATTGTTGTGGATGCAACGGATAAACACGTGTAACTGTATAACAGTACTTCAATTAAAGAGAAAAAGATATGTGATCTTACAACACCGCTTCAAACAAAACAGGAGCGATTTATCATCTGAAATAACCGCTCTAAGTAAGATGAAAAAAATATAGACTTTTATAACAGTTTTTCAAGCAAAAAGTAAAATATATATCGTCTAATAACAATGCTTCACAAAGAGAAGGTAAAATAAGAGTAAAAAGATAATTTTATATCCATGCTCCAGTAAATAGAGCTCAACAGAAGGATATACATGCAGACTTATAACGTAGTTCCAAGTAAAGTCAACAAAGATACGGTGTTAAAAGAAGGCTGAAAATAAAGAAGAAAAAAACAACAACATATATATACAGTTTTCTAACATTACTCCAAGCGAGAGAATACAGTCTTAGAGCAGAAATAAAGAGGATAAAAAGTATTTTATAGTTCTTGAAGCAAAATGGATCAATAGACTTATAAGTTATAGAAATATATCATACTCTGAAAATAACGCTGGAATATTTCAGTATTTCATTTAAGTTTATCTGAACTCAAATTATCACTTCGATCATGCGTAGATAGAGCATGATTTTCAATAGCTACTATATCTATGATTAGAACAACCAGTGATTATATACATATCACTGATTGTTGTTAAAGTGAGCAATATTTTGAACGTTTTATTATTTTCCTAAATAAACGTTTATTCTTATAAAATGTATGATGATAAAAGCCTGTGTTCTAATTTGTTTCAATTTCTTCACTCCTGAGTTCCACTTCAAAAATCAAATATGTTCGTCTTCCAGCATTTCGTACGAGGCAACGAGACGAGATCTAAAAGATATACAGGTAACTTTCACCAAACATCGAAACAAGCGATTTTTGTTTTGTTGATCTAAGATATCGCCTCATTGATAGAATGCATTATAAGTTTATCTATAAACTAAATATAACTTATAAAAATGGGAACGTTTTAACTTAAAATTCACAAAACAATTATATACTTAAAATGACTTAAATAATGTATAATTGATTCTTGTTCAGTAATTACTTTTTTAATTCATAAAAGAAAATATGCACGTGTTTCTTCAAGTAATAAGATTATTAATGACGTCTCATCATAGGTAAGCTGAATACAAAGATTTGAACTGAAGTGTAACTTATAAATTAATGAAGCCAATTCTATAAAATGAACTGACATGAATTAGTTGATGTGATAAATCAATGCACAAAAACACAATTAAAACCCTTAGTAATTAGATTGAATGAAATCGTCTATTGATTACTCTCATTAGTTATATTGTGTACTTACTGCAGTAACGAAACCTATGTTTAATATTGTTATAAACTTGTAGTTACTGCAGTAACCAGACCTACGTTTAATATTGTTATAACCTTGTATTTATTGCAGTAACGGAACCTACGTTTAATATTGTTATAATCTTGTATTTATTGCAGTAACGAGACCTACGTTTAATAAGCTGTTACGTAAGCACAGCTAGCTTGGGAGACTCAGGTTAACCCTAAATCAATATAGTCAGTTAACAGTGCAAAGTAACTTTCATAAACTTGAATAATGATAATATTTTCAATATTATTTTAAAGATGAGAATCAATATAATTATTGAAATTAATTGAAAAAAAAAGAGTATGCTATTACTTAGAAAAAGCATAAAAAACAGTTGCCTGCTCCTCAGATCCACGCGGTTTGCTAATCCAGAAAACTCGAATGCGTGTATTTAACAGGAACATATCATTTAAATTATGGATGTTAACTGTGAATAATTCTCTTTTAACAACTGTGAGATTTAAATAGTTAGAGAAGTTCTTGTAACTGGTTTAAATAAAAAAACAATGTGCCACACTTCATGAAATGTACAAACAGAAATTTCTCCATTAAGGAACGTGTCTCATTCAATTCTGGTGAGATCGTATTGCAATTAATGGTTTGTTTGCATCACTGTTTCATAAATTTAAAAAACCCTCAGTGGTACAAGAGTTAGCCGCCCAGTGGCTCAGCGGTAAGTGTGAAGGCTTATAACGCTAAAAACCAAGCTTCGATACCCGTAGTGGGCACAACACAGGTAGTCCATTGTGTAGCTTTGGGCTTAGCAAAAAAATAAATTAACAATAATTATTTTGAACAAGAGAAAGTTTTGTTTCCAATTTAAAATAAATACTTGCGTCCATTTTAGTGTGAAAAATTAAACATTTTAATCAATCGTTTTGGACAAGAAGACTTTCTGGAGTATTCGATGGGTGGATAAAGTTTTGTACGTTTAGCTTGAATTCTGTTAAATGACTGTGTCTCGTTGGATTTTTCAGTAACTCTAAGAACTACTTACATTCATACGTGTGAAGCTTCAGTTACTAGTTGTGCATTTCATACATTTCAATAATTTTGTTTTACAGTAACTGAATATAGATTTAAAATTGAATTAAGTAGAACAACGTGGTGTTACACAGTGTTGCGATGTGACGTTTTAAAATTCGACATTTATTGTTTGTATTTAATGATATACTTCTAAAATTCAGAATTACCAATTATTTTAAAACGTCATGGGCAATGTTACATGTATTTCAAATTTCTGATAAGATTTGCTTATGTAGTTAAAGATAACTTTGTACGTAAATATGAGCTGTATATTAACAGTTTTACTTACCGATAGAAGACATATGAGGTTATATGTATAATGTTTATATTTGTTTTTTACTTTCCACGGTGAGCCTATATTTATAAGCAGTTTGAAGAATATGTAACATTGATGCGACTAATTTACCCTTCTAAATTAGCCCACCAATGACACAGCGATATGTCTGCAGACTTAGAACGCTAGAAATTGGGTTTCGATATTTGTGGTAGGCAGAGCAAAGATAGCCCATTGTGTAGCTTTGTGATTAACTACAAACAAACCTTCTAAATTATTCAGTAGACAAGCTGAGATTACCAATCCAATTTAGTAAATAAATGTAATTTAATCAAAACAAAGGTGTCTTTTAAATGGTTTCTTCGCCGATCATAGTAGCATTGATAAGAATCGTATTAATTAATTAAAAAAAATTGTTAATGTACAAAACTCGTGGGCTTTAACTTTGGAATTACAATAGGATCAACCTTGATAGTATCTTATTAAAAAAAAAACAGTTATTACGAGTTCTTTTCACAGTTTTCATTATGGCGTTGAGCAAAGATTGGTATGTTTTATCGAACTTTGGTTTGAGTGAAAGCCAATTCACGTTATTCTTATATTACCATATACAGCTGAGATCATTTAAGTATTTAGAAATGATCCCATAAAATATGTTGCCAATTAATTGTTATTTTTAGGGTTGCAAACTAATGAATTGACACTTCCAAACGTAACTGATTAAAAAAAACAAAAAACGAAGAAGATCAAGTTGTACACTGCAGTAAGATATTTCAAACCTTCGCAAAAAACGTTTAATCATTAGTGTATACAAAAATATTTATCATAAGTTTTAATATATAATTAAAGGTCATTTTCCGTGTTATTCTAGGGACTGATATCTTAACCTTGTCAAATAACATTTAGTTTTATTTTCTCTTCCGGTTCATGAGGTTTATATTTTATAAGTCAAGACCAATTTCCAGTTTGAAAGTTTTGGAGCAAAATACTTTGTCATTACTTGTTGAAGTGATGCAAGATGCATTGCTTTTCTGTGTTTGCTGTAACTGTTGATATAATAGGTGTAGCAAGAGATTTACCAGCTGTCCAGTCAGGACATGAAATTCTCTTAGATCTTGTGATATGATAATAGTGCCAATCGACTGTTGATGGTGATAAGGCACACATGGTGATGTAAAAACCATTTAATCAGAATCAGCAACTCCTATGGTAACCGACGAACGTTGTGGTGTTAATAAAGGTAAATCACTTTGGTTTTAGTTGTTGTTTTGTCTGAGCGTGGTATGTCTATGTAATTTATGTAATATACGTGTAACACTTTTCCAAAATTTTTGAGCAGAGGTTTTTGCATCATAAACTTGTAATTTTTATCCAAATTACACGGAATATTTGTATTACACACTTGTAGCACTTTTCCAACATTGTACGAATAATTTATATAATATACTTGTAACACCTCTCCAAAATTCCAGAGCTCCTACATAATATTCTGGTTATACTTTTCTAAAATAATATATCACACTTCTATAAAGAAAAAAAAAACAACCTTAAAACGTTTCCAAATTTACATAAATATTTTGTATAATATGCATGTAACACCTTTCCAAAATTGCACACAGAATTTGTATAATATAATTGAACGTTTTCATAAACGTTTAATGAGATTTTGTTTTTTGTACATGCTGCCAATACCTTTCCAAACTTACACAAAAAGCCTGTGTACTATAAGATAGATGTCTGAAATTTTGTTTAATTATAGTATAAAAGTGCTGGTTTATTTGTTTGAGTCTTTTGTATTTCAATAGTTTCTTCACGAGGAAGTTTTTCGTTTGTTTTTTACTTCAACGTACAATAGAAAAGTCTTAACTTCCTTTAACCATTTTTTTTCCTGTGAAGAAACTTCCATTTCAATAAAAAACAACAACATTATCTCAGTTTGAAAAAAAACAACAACAGATAAACAGAAACAATCCTTATTGTTAAGCCTTCCAGTGACACATCGGTATGTCTGCGGAATTACAACACTAGAAATCAGGTTTCGATACCTGTGGTGGGCAGAGCACAGATAGCCCCTTGTGTAGCTTTGTGCTTAACTACAAACAAACAAATCTTATTGTTAATCATACATGTTGGATTGTTTGTTTGTTTTGAAT